>NC_056733.1:1032778359-1033118359 GCF_019279795.1 Protopterus annectens
AAATCGGGTCCCCCGAAGGAAGCTTGTCAACTGACAGAACTTACATCGGCTCCCAACCTCTCAGAGCCGGTGTCGGAGATACTAGTTTGGAGCCAGTCCTCAGTTTTTAGACTGGTTTCTCCTCCTCGCAGGTCTCCTTCAGAGAGGAGGTCTAGATCTTCTACTATGTCCTTTAGGTCATCCAGGACACACTCGGATGTGGATAGAGTGGTACAGCTACTGCTTCAATCACCGGTGCTGGCTAAATTGCTTTCAGCTCCAGCCCAATTGGCTCCGGAGCCCGTCACCCATCCATCGTCGATACCTCCTCCGAGCAAATCTCATCCTTCAGAGCCAGAATGGTCGGCGCCATCTGATGCTTCTAGGTCGGCTCCGATAGCCCATCCTGGCTTATCGGCTCCGATCTCTGCTCTGACCACGTCGGCTCCGTCCATAGGGTCCAGGACTCATGGTTCCTCAGTCGGACCAGAGGGGGAGGTCTCGGGATGCTCTTCGGCTCCTAGCCTCCCTCTCGGTGCTTCGGCTCGAGTGAGCCTGACCCTTGCTTCGGCTTAGGACCTTGCCCTTTCTGCTCTGAGGTCTTCCAAGGTTTGTCGATCCTCAGAGTCGGTGGGACCAGCTTTCAAGGTCATGCGGAGTGTGCTGGTCAGGTCTTCAGCTGCATCATGCAGCACTGACACACTACTCCCTCCAGCTCCAGTATCAGTCTCTGATCGCCGCCTGTCTTTGGACTGCAGAGACCCAAGGCCTCAGGATACTTCCATGAGTGGTCCCCAAATTTCTGAGGGGCCCCCCAGAGTTTTTGCCTGAGGAGCCACCCAGAAAATGAACGTGCAAGAGGAAGCACATCAACTCCCAGGAAGAGTCTCTCTCATCGGACAACGACCTCGAGGAATCATAGGGGTCCCCCTAGTCATCCGCTGAGGATATCTCTTTCTCTGATATCCTAGAGATCTTGAAACAGAGAGTTCACTGGCCCTCTAAACCCCCCTCCGAGGAGGAGTCAGTGTTCCTGAAGGCCTTTGGGGCTCAGCCCTCCGTCTCCTGGGTCTCTCCACCCTTCGACAAACTCCTGGATCTAGTTTGTCGGAGGGTGTGGGAAACCCCTGACACTGTGGAACCAGTCCCCAGGAGACCCAACAATTTTCTGCCCGCCCCCTCTGACAAAGAGTTTTGCGTTCCAGTAGATGCCATGGTGGTGGCAGAGGCCACCAAGAAGTAACTGGCTGAGACTTCATCTACCGTCCATCCCCCTAACAAGGAGTCTAGGGCCATGGACCATTATGGGAAGCGTATGTTTTCTTCAGCAGCCTTTACACTGCGGTCACTGAATTACATGTCACATTTTACATGGCTCTAAAGAGATCTCCTGAAAGAGCTGGGAGATGCTCTGTAGGGTAACATTTCGGACGCAGTGGCTCAAAAAGTCAACGCTCAGATGTCTTCCCTAAATTCTGTTGCTAACTCCTCCATGAGGCTGATCACTTACAAAGCCGAAGGAGCGAATAGGGCAGCGAGTTCCGGAGTTTCTCTCAGGAGGCACTCCTGGACGCGCCTCTGTAATTTCACAGAGGCCTTCAAGTCTCCATTCACCAACGCCCCGTTTGATGGTTCCTCGTTTTTCGAAATCAAGATGAAAGACACTCACTAAGTGCGAGCAAGAGGGAAAAACTCTGTCTGCCGTGGGTGTCTGTTTTTCCATGCCTTCTAGACCTTATTCTAAGGTCCAGAAGAGTGGGAAAATGTGGTTCAAGAAATCGCAGAGGTTTTTTCATGATGCACAAAGTGATTCCCCCTCTAGAGGCAGGGGAAGGGGGTAGTAACTCTGGTAGATGCCACCCTATAGGCAGAGGAGGCCCGTGTAATCAGGGAGATCTTGATTCCTTTTGTGATTCTCCCTACCAGCGCTCCTGATAAAGGCCCGACTGCGCGTTTCCTTAGCCAGTCGGGGGTCGCATTTCACTGTACCCGGAATCCTGGCAAGACATCACCCAGGACCAGTGGGTATTAAAAATAATTTCTGGAGGATATCACCCCCCCTCCCCCACCGATCAAAAGAATCCCAGATGTTCCACCCAATCAGAGGGATTCCGCAGCTTCAAAGTTTATAAATCTGCTAGAAAAAGGAGCCATCCAGCATGTCCCCTCAGACCAGATTGTATTAGGGACTTACTCCATATTCATTTTGGTGTCGAAAGGAACAGGGGACCTGAGTTCCATCTTGGATCTCAGCCACTTGAACCTCCACGTGAAGTAGTCTAATTTCCGAATGGTCACATTGCAATCTATTCTCCAGTTGTTGAGAAAAGAAGCGTGGATGTGCTCTATCGACCTCAAGGATGCTTACTACCACATAAAGATGGACAGGGCATCCAGAAGTCATCTACGCTTCCGGCTGCGAGCCAGTCATTTTCAATTTCGTGCCCTGCCCTTTGGTCTCACCACTGCCCCCAGGGTGTTCACCAAATGTATGGCAGTGGTGACGGCTCACTTGAGACGTTAGGGATTCCAAGTGTTTCCATACCTGGATTACTGGTTCCTTTCTGCCACCACCAGGCATCTACTACAGCAGACCAGAGAAGCCACTATCAAACTGTGTCAGCAATTGGGTATCACTCTAAACTGGGAAAAGTCTGCCTTGTTGCCCTTGCTGTGTGTCACTTTTATAGGCGCCGAGTTAGACACCATGCACATGAGGGCGTTTTTACCACAAGAAAAGATTCAAGTTTTGCAACAACAAGTATACGTGTTGCTCCCTCAAAAAAGAGTGAAGGCAAAAACGGTTCTCAAATTGTTAGGGACTCTGGCTGCAACAATTATGCTGGTTCCTCTTGCAAGGCTTCACATGAGGCTCTTTCAGTGGATGCTTTTCGCCAGTGGTCTCTACAGCATCTTTCGCTTTCTCATCTCATAATGATCACAGACAGGTGCAAGCAAGATCTACTCTGGTGGCTTCACTCCAGCAACCTCAATGCGGGAAAACCCTTCATCCCATCCCCTCCTGTTGCCACAGTGACCACAGATGCCTCCTAGATGGGGTGGGGGGGGTGGGCATTATCTCAGCAGGACGGTCCAAGGCACATGGCAGGAACACGCGATACATCTGCATATCATTATCTTGGAGATGAGAGCAGTGCTACTAGCATTGCAAGCACTTTAGAGCTTTCTTCCTCTCGGAACAATTGCGATCCACTCAGACAATATGTCGGTGGTATGGTATCTGAGCAAACAGGGAGGAACCAAGTCATATCCCCTTTGCAGAGAGGCCATTTGAGTAGCAATGCACATTCCTGGGAAGTCCAACATGATCGCCGACAGGTTGAGCAGAGCTATTCTGATGCCTCACAAGTGGTCCCTGAACAGTCAAGTTGTGGAGCATATTTTCCGCAGATGGGGTCAGTTTTGCTGCGATCTATTTGCCCGTCCCCTCAATACCATGTGCAGCAGCTACTTCACCCTTCACCCCCCCCCCCTGCTGGGTGAGTCACCCAGGGACGCTCTAGTTCACGATTGGCCCTCCGGTTTACTTTATGCCTTGCCTCCTGTTCCTCTGTTGACAAAGGTTATTCAGAAAGTACAGTCCTTGGGAAGAAGAAGAATTGATTGCTCCACACTGGCCTCATCAAATTTGGTTCCTCTTTCTCCATCCCTATCTCATGGACTCCCCCTGGATTCTGGACCCACAGCCAGATCTTCTGACTCGTATATCAGGGCAGTTCCATCCTTCTCTTCAGACCCTCCAGTTGACTGCCTGGCTACTCCACTTCCATCACTAGTCAGGCTTCATCATTTTCCTCCGGAAGTGATTCATATTCTGTCTTCTTCCCATAAGCCTTCGACTAGAAAGATTTATTCCAGTAAATGGAAAAGTTTTTCCATCTGGGCTCAGGAAGGACAAATTGATCCTTATACAGCTCCAATTTCTTCAGGTCTGGAATTTCTCTCCATGCTTTTCAGTCAGGGGTCAGCAGCCACGACCATTAACGTACAGTTGGCCGCTATTTCCACTTTTCACGTCACTAATGAACCCAGCCTAATTGCGCATAGACTAGGTAAGGCATTCTTGAAAGGCACTATGCTGCTTTACCCTCCAGTCTTCGACCCGGTCATGCCTTGGGACATAAATTTTGTGCTGCATTGTCTCGCCTCTTCCCCCTTTGAGCCTGGAGATACTTGTGAACTAAAATTTTTGACTTGGAAAACCATCTTTTTGGTACTCATCACTTCAGCTAGACCTGTCTTGGAGCTCTAAGCTTTGTCTATCAGACCACCTTACTTGATTTTTCACAGGGACATGGTTTCCCTCAGAACAAACCCTTCCTTTATGCCAAAAGTGGCTTTGGTTAGTAATCTCAACCAATCCATTGAACTGCTTGTAATTTTTCCAGAGTTCTCTAATAGGGCAGAATTTAAATTTCACCAACCGGATGTTCACAGGCAGTTGCATTTATCTGCATAGAATGAAGGATCTTAGAAAATTGGATCAGCTATTTGTCTCATTTTCAGAAAATAAGATTGGGTCTCCTGTTTCCAAAGTGACCTTGTCTAGATGGATCTCTAGTTGTATTTCCTTCATTTATGCCTCAGGTGGTAAGGAGTTACCATTTAGAGTGAAGGCTCCTTCTACCCGATCTATGTCTACCTCTACAGCATTTAAGGCCAAGATGTCTATAGATGATATTTGTGCTGCGGCTACATGGGCATCTCCTCACACCTTTATTACTCACTACAAATTGCATTTGGTATCCAGAGGCAGATCTTCCTTTGGTTCCACAGTGCTCAGGAGTATTTTTCACTGAGCCTCCCAGGGTTCAGATGCTGGGGACCGCTGTCCCACGGGTAAAAATGTACTCACCATAACGTTCAATGTATGTAGTCCATCTCGCCTCACATTCTTACTTACCCTCCCACCTTCCCCCATCCTGGAGAACCTAGAGGTCAATTCTGGTTTTAGTACTCCTTTTTTTATTGGAATGTTTTTTCTTTCTCTTTGTTTTATGTGTATAGGGGGAGAGTGATAGAGTGATAAGAGTGATTGAGCTTGCAGCAAACCAGATCTGGGAAAAGGGAGCAGTCTGCATGGGATACCTCTTAGCCCAGCCAATTGAAAGACTTTGAGCTAGAGTATGGCCGAGACGGAGCCGAGGTTCGGCTCTGAAACCATGGGTAAGAATGTGAGGCAAGATGGACTACATACATCGAACGTTATGGTGAGTACATAACTTCTTGATTTCTGAAAGTCAGATCAATTATTTGTCTCATTCTCCCCAAACAAATTGGGCAAACCATTTTCTAAAGTTACCTGAGCCAAATGGCTTACGCACTGCATATCCATTGTTTACAGTCAGTGAGGTTTGTCCTTGCCCAGACCACCTAAAGTGCACTGTACCAGACCATGGCTACATTATCCACATTCTGGTCTAGAACTTTAGGTTCATAGATTAGTACTAGGCTAACTGCCCTTGCAAGCCATTTTTTAAGCCTAGCCAATTATCCCTTGTGAGAATCAAACCCTGCACCTTGTGTTTGTAAGGCAAATACCTTAACCATTAGGCCACCATCCCAACCCCTTTTAATGACATTTTTGCCACAGCTACTTGGTATAATGCTCATACTGCTGTTGCTCATTACAAATTGCATTTGACTTCCAGAAGCAGGGTCTACAGCATTTTTTATTTCATTTATTTACATTTGTTTACTGGGAAATTCCGACTGAACACAGGTTGTTCTTCAGCGGAGGCCTGGGAAGAAAAGCTCCACATGGATAAATTCAGTTACAGTATTGATCTTAACAAACAGTAAATAACAGAGCAAATTATACAAAATAATAACATACATTTAAGACAGAGGATACATAGTAATAACATCAATTAAAAACATACATTAAAACAGGAATTGTTTTTGTTACAGTTTGGAGGAAACAGAGTAAATAGAACTTATTGCAATTACATTGTAGAGGTGGTAGTACTAAGGTCTAACATGCTCACTTGCAGAATCAAGTGAGTATTATATTATTATTTAGTGTAGGAGTTTTTAGTCAGAATAGGGGCATGGGCAGAGCCAATGTAGTTTTAGATGAGACTTAAGTGCAGTTTTGAACTGACTGCTGGATGGGTAAGGAGGTAATAGAGGGGGCAAGGTTGTTCCATAGTTTGGGTATGGCATAAGAGAATAAGGCTTCACCTGCGGAGTTTTTGGGTTTGGTGACCAGAAGAAGATTTTTGCTGTTGGAGCGAAGGGATCTAGAGAAGCAGTAAGTTTGGAGAAGGTTCTGAAGTGATGTGATTTTATGAGGATGGTTTATTAGTTTGTTGGCAAAAGAGAGTTCAGGTGAAGAAGTTGTGGGAGTTCCAGCCAGTCTAGTTCTCTTATTGAGTGGCAGTGGTGGCTGTGGTAGGCTGCACCTGTTGCAAATTTTGCTAACTTATTATAGAATGTTTCAAGCCTATTTGAGTCGGACTGTTTAAGATTGGTTAGTACAGGCGAGGTGTAGAGTAAGGTGGATATTAGTTGGGAGTAGACAATAGAGGTTTTAGCTGCGTTGGTTAGGTATAGTTTGTTTCTATAAAGTGCCGCAAGTTTTTTGTGTACTACTTTCATGGTAAGAGGTATGTGGGCATCAAATTTGAGTTTGGTGTCAATCTCCACACCAAGAAGTTTGGTGTGATCTGAAGGGGAAATGATGGTATTGTCTTTAGCAAGGATCTTGAAGTGGACAGGTGTTTGGTTGGATTTGGAGGGTTGGAAGATAAGGAGTTTGGTCTTGTTAGGCTTTAGCAGAAGATGGGCATTGGATAGCCAGCCTTGTACTGATGTAAATGATTCTTGTGTGATATTTTGAAGTTCTGATAGAGTGCGGACACAGCAGATGAGGGTGGAGTCATCTGCATATTGTATGAGGGAAGCATGCTTTGTGTGGAGGTATGTAGATTGTTAGTGAACAGGGAAAATAGTAGGGGGCCAAGGACGGAGCCTTGGGGGACACCGAGAGAAATGGGGAGAAGAGGTGATAGAGTATCTTTCCAGATGACTGAGTGTTGTCCGCCGGTCAGATAGCTTTGGAACCAGGTGGTGGCAGAGTGGGAGAAGAAGAGATGATTGAGAAAAGAGAGTAGCATTTTGTGTGATACCATGTCGGATGCCTTAGATAGATCTAGAAATGTAGCGGTGGAGAATAATATGTTGTTTTTAAGATGGAGGATAGTGTTGGTGAAAGAGATCAAGGCAGTAGTCATGCTGTGATGTGGCCTGACGCCATGTTGAGTTTTGGAGAGGAGATTGTTAGCTAGGAGTTTTTGAAGTACTTGAGAGTTAATGGATTACTCTAGGATCTTGGAGAGTGGGGAAAGGAATGGTGATAGGGCGGTAATTGGAAAGATCAGTAGAGGAACCTCCCTTGTGAAGGGGAAGGATGTGCGAGATTTTCCAGAGAAGAGGGTACGTAACTTACTGATATGGAGCAGTTAATTAGTATGGAGATTGGCTAGGCTAAGGTGTCTGCTGCAATTTTTGTCTGCTGCAATTTTTAGGTATTTTGAGGGAAGGTTGTCCGCTGTGAGTTTTGTGAGCTTAAGTTTTGTTAGAATTTTTTTTTTTTTATATAACTGGTGGGTAGAGAATCAGGGTTGGGAGTGAGGGGGGGTGGATAAAGGGTTATTGTTGTTTGGCTAGGGATAGAATGGTTTCAGTGAAATGTTTATTGAAGGAGTCTGTAATACTGGTGGAGGGGGATGGTGGGTGTTGGGGTGTCTTTACCTGGGTGGAGTGCAGAGTTTATAGTGGACCAGAATTGCTTAAGGTTGTGGTAGGAGGAGTTTATGGCAGTCTGATAGTAATGGGCTTTATCTGTTTTTATTTGTTTGATCCTATTGCATAATTCAAGGAATGTTTGTCTAGCAGAGGGTTTTTTTATTAGGCGTCGGTGATCCCAGACTTTGTCTCTTATCTTTAGTCCCCGGGTGGTTTTTTGGAGCCATGGGGGGTTTTTAGGTTTAACTGTGGCACAGTGGTAGTGTTGTCACCTCATAGCAAGAGGTTCTCTGGTACGATTCCCAGCTGGAGTGCCTTCTGTGCGGAGTCTGTATGTCTTCCCTGCGTTCATGTGGGTTTTCTCCAGGAACTCCGGTTTCCTCCCACGTTACAAAGACATGCGTCTGGAGTGTTTCTCCCCGGGCCTCTACTGAAAATTGGCTTTGTTCCAAGTTGGACTTTCCCAGTAAACAAATGTTAAATAAAAATAAAATCTTGGGGCAGCATGGGTGTTTAAGATGTTGAGGAATGTATTATTGAAGAAGTGGACAGCTTCTTCTAGATTGAGGTACTTTAGTGGTGTCCAGTTACAGTTTTGGAGAGAGGAGATGGACTGGGGGTTGAATTTTGCTTTGTTATGGATCTGTCTGTAAATTATGGGATTAGCATTGTTAACATGGTATTTCAGGAGGAATGTGAATGTGGGGGAGTGGTCACTGAGGCTGTCAGGTTATGTAGGACTGAGGATTCTTGTTAACTAGTATCCAATCAAGGATGGTGTGTTTGTTGGAGGTTTTATTTATACGAGTGAGTGATTGTATTAGTTGAGGGAAACCATGTAGGTTTGGGTGTATATCTGGGTGTCCTTAGTACAGGATAGCCAGTTGATTAAGTTATCAAGGATGATGGTTTCTTGAGGGAGAGAAAGACTTGCCCAGTTCAGGAGGTTTTCTATGGGTGGAATATTTTGGCCTGGGGGGACATAGCAACCAGTGATGTTGGTAGTTGTATTTGGGTTACGTTTGAGGTTGGCATATAAGATTTTTTTTCATTTCCTATTGGGGGAACTGTTTTTGTTGAGAGCTTGGGTGTTGAGGTGGGATTTAAACATAATTGTTATACCACCCCCTTTCTTGGATAGTTTGCACGGAGGATGCTGTAACCAGAGGGGACTGTTTCCTCACTTTTGATGTGAGATTTAAGCCAGGTTTCTGTTAGGATGAGAATATCAGGGTAGTATAGTTTTATGGTGGCATGCAGGTCTTGGGTTTTGTTACATATGCTTCTGATGTTTAGGCATAAGATGAGAAGGACAGATGTTTTTTTTGTTGGCAGTGATTAGGGAGTAGGGGGAGGTGTTCTGAGGGGAGTTTGAGGTAGGGGGCATGGGACTGGGTGAATGTCTCCACTGAGAGTTATTTTAGAGAAGGAAGCAAATATTTGTTTAGCATATATTTTGTGGAACCTGTCATATTTTAGGGATATTTTTTGTTTAAATGTTGTGGATTTTTGTTTGAGTGGGTGTATAGGGATGTAGTTTTTGGTAGCTGGGGAAGTGTGGTTGTAGACAGGGAGTTGGTGGGAAGTTGCTGCAAGTGTGCAGTGAGACTGTTGGGGTGTGTCTGTGGTGTGGCCCTGGTATGACGTTAAGTGAGAAAACAAATTTGAGGTTAAGAAGTGAGATCACGTTAGCTAATAGCATGATTGTGTTAGACTAGATGAGTGGTAAGTACTTTGGAATAGCTTTCCATGAGGGTCACACAAGGTTCACATAGCTGGGGACTCTGTCCCATCAGATGAGAAAGAATGAAAAGGACAACATCAGATATTAAAGGTATGTACTCGCAATAACGTTCCGTATGTTTTGTCCATTTTCATCCTTCCTGAACTTCCAGTCCTCTTCCCCCTTCCCTTTAGCTCCTGGAGGTGGCCTTATGGTTGTTGTGGAGCGTCTGTTCCAGGTTTGAGCCCCAGTCTTTTCTACTAGCCTTCCTTTTGTCTTAGACCGAGATTAGTTCTTTATATTGGTTATTGGGCAGCAAACTCGATCTGAGGTATTGCATGGTAACTGGGGCATTATGGGTAAAGGGAGGAGCTCAAGAGTTGGATCAGAGAGCTTTAGTAAATGCAGCCAAGCTGGGTCCGCGACCCATCAGTTGAGGAATAATGAAAATGGACAACACAGATGCATAGTTACAGTGAGTACATAACTTTATTTTGTTTGTAAGTCTGAGCAACGTTTTGTTTCCTTTCATCCCAAGACTTTGGGTTTTGCTGTTTAAAAACTTGTCTTCTCCTCCTGGATCTCTAAGGCCATTTTCTTTTGTTATTCTTTCCATATTTGTAAAGTCACATTCTACTAGGTTGATTGCCTCTTATGGTGCCTTTTTCAAGAGTTTGTCCACCATTTCCATCCTTGAGGCTGTTACTTGGTCTGATGTTCATGCTTTTACTAAACATTATAAATTGGAAGTAATTTCCAAACCCAGGGCAAGTTTTGCAAGGGCTATCCTGCATGGGTTTGTAAAGGGCTTTCCTGTGCCTTCCTCCTTCCAGTCTTCAACTTAGCTCTTGCACTATGCCTTCAGTTAAGAATACTGCAGCCGTGTTAAGGAAGGACATAATACAGTTGTGTAAATTCTTACCATACCAGTAGATGTCTTACCACTGTTGCAGTATTCAATCCCTCCGTCTGTCCCCCTTCTTTTACAACTTTTCTGTTCTGGATGTGCATGTTTTCCTTTGTACGTGAGTGTATTTTGTTCCTTCTGAGGCAGTTCATTTCTGAGTATTTGCATCCACATGTTCCATGCATACAGCATAAAGGTGATAAACGTGTGACATACTGCACCTGTAAGAACTAAAACTTTGATATACTGGCTGGATGTTGGTCTATCCTTACCAGGAGATCCCTTCAGTGAAGAATGCTACAACAGTGAAAAGAACATCATCTACTGTCATAGTAAGAATTTACACAACTGTACTTTCATTAGTGTTGAGACTTGGCATGTATTTGCATAGTTGACATAGGCATTTAAACCTTTCTCTTCAAATTGTTTTTATCATTAGTAGTAGTAGTAGCAAAAAAAATGTTTCATTATTAGTAAGTATTATAGAAAAAAAATAGTTCTTAATCTATAAGTACTTTACAGTTTTGAAAGTTATTTGTCTTTTGGCTTTTCCCGGTTAGGGGTCACCACAGCGGAACTCCGGTCCGCTAATGATTGGCAGTAGATTTTCACGAACGCCAAGGTGCCAGCTCAACGTTCAACCTTCAGCAAAGGCATGCCCATTTACGCATGTCTTTGAACGCCCACCCAACCGCGGGGAGGACATGCAGACTCCACGCAGAAGGCACTCCCTGCACTCCAGCCGAGAATCGAACGGGAGAACCTTTTGCTGTGAGGCAACAGTGCTACCGCTGCACCACCGCAAGAAGTAATTATTACTAGAGTAATATATAAATGTAGATCTTTTAAATGGTTAGATGAATTTAAACTCCAACAGGATAGGATAATGTTAAGCACCAAATGGGGTAATTGACTAAACCTAAAATGGCCACAAGAGTAGTTAGAATAGTACTAGCCTATGAACATTAATATTCTTGTCAGTGGGCAGACTGAGTGTTGTGTATAAATAGAAGTAACTGTGACAATATTATTTTCTGGTAGCTTGCACTGCATGTATTTAAGGTTATCATTATTTAAGTGTATATGTATTTTCATGAAGCATGATAAATGTGTGTCCATTTGTCCAGTAGAAAATTACTTTTTAAGGTTTTTTATCCAGCAAGGACCAAGCCTGATGGCTTTCTACTTGCACTGAATCAGCCTGTGCTTTCCGCAGGAGTAGGAGACTGGCATCACTGGGCAATAAGTTCATGGCATGCAGTCCAGGGGACCCACTGAGCAGCCTAGCTCAAATTCCCAGTTGACCCTAAACACTGCCTGTTTGTGACTTGCTTAAGGTCACAGATTAGGCAAATGAGGACATCAAACTGTGTACCACAGAAATTACAGTTTAGTCTTAACCCTCTATGCTAACTGACAGACTTTTGGGGAAGGTAGAGCTGCCCACCCTTGCTTACTGTGTTCATAAGTACTCACTAGGCTGTTTATCTTTGAGAATCTTAAGAAGCCTCATCTTGCATTCCCATAGTAATTATTAGCTCTTATATTTTGCAATAGGAATAATCTAAATTTGAGCCAAACAAGTATGTGTTAGAGTAATTATTTTCTCTATCTGTGAAACCACGGGTGAGTGTGCGATTCCCCATCTATTTGTCCATGTTATGTTTGAATAGAGTAAGAGAAGTACTCTGCTTTATGTGGAGTGGAAGTGTGCCCCATATGTATTCCGTTGATGCATGTCTGTCCTTCCAGCATATTCTAGTAATTTTGCGAAAAGGATGCATCTCTCTTGAGATCATGTTAATGGTTTGTGAATGTGCAATGGTTTGTCAAAATACGGTCTGTTGAGGCTCTTGAACATGAGGCAGAGGTTGCCTCACAATAATTTGTATTGTACTGAGAAGGAAAGAAGGCTTTGAGGCAGTCCACATAGTTTTTACGATTTAGGCCCTTGTTTTTTGTTTGTGAGAAAGTGATGTGGTCAATCTCCAGTTGTAACAAGTGTCTGGACAAGTACATATGCAAATGTGCATTATACTCTGTGGCCAGCCTAATGAATGCTGAGTACAGTGGCATTGTTGCCTTTAGATACAAAATGTGCAATGAAAAAGGACTTAAAGTAATGAATATGTGGTGATCAAAGACCTTGGTTTGATACCAGCTATTTATTTGGGACTGGCCGTTTTATAGGATCCTGGTGGCATCTTTTGATTTTGACATCACCAAGTTTAACATTAACTTTGACCTCTGAGTAGTATATGCCAAAGGAGAGTGGCCCAAGGACTGAACCCTGGGGACTGTCCACTAGCAATAGATCTTTTGGGGAAGGTAGAGCTATTTACTCTTACTTCTGTGTTCTGTTTTGTGAGTTGGTTTGTTTAATGAGTTACATATAGGTTAACATTTAGCTGGAAGAGTTGATCCACAGTGCTTGAGTGTAGGATGGTGTCATATCTCCATATAATCAGTGTGCAGTGCTTTACCCTCATTCCTTGTCTCTCTAACTTTTTGAAGTAACTGACCAGCTTACGTAAGCTGACCTGCCATTAATGACTACAAACTGGGTTGGGTTCAGAATCTGTAGGTTACCTACATTCCTGCTTCTTAGTTGAGTTATGATCCTTTCCATAGCCTTATGGATGAGACTGGTCAGGATAAACTGGTCCATTGAAGCCCCACTGGTGTGCAGGGGAATGGCTATTGCTGTCCCATATTCAGCTGGCACATATAGCCTGTCTTGTAAATAATATTGAATAGCTGTAGGGGTCTGGCAAGTTGTGTTTCAGGCTAACTAGTAGCATCCTGGCTGCATAGACATAATGTTCTTGGACTTAATGCCTTGAGATTACAGGTTCATAGGTAAATACTAGGCAGTTAGTTTGCAGACCATCACATCCATCCGTCCATCCACAACCCCTTTTCCCATATTTGCATATGGTGTTGAGGTGTCACAGTGACCGTTATCTAGAGCCTAGGTTTACACAGCCAGGTGGCTAGCCAATAATCAGATGGTGACCAAAGATGAGAACCAGACCCCAGTACATTGTGTTTGTGAGGTAAACACCTTAACCATTATGTCAACTCTAACCCTTTGGGAGATTTGGGGAGGTGGATGTAGATGCTAGTTTTTGATATGAGAGTATTAGAGGGGAGTGGGGCTGAAGTTAAAGCTGAATTAGTTGGCCTGTAGTTTGGTTATGTCTGTATCTGAGTAAGTGATGTCATTTACTGTTAGTTCTACACAGTGCTAGACATTCCTTCTGAGATTTCTGACATGATTAAAGAAGGCTTTGTGGGTATCTTTCAACCATGTGGATATTTTACCTCATCTGGGTTTGGGTAATTGATCAGGATCTGAAGTTTCTCATTTAGTTTACCAAGTGTTTTTGGCTTCTTGAGAGCTAGATTTATTTTTGCAGACCATTAGTTTTTTTTCTTTTAATGTAGAACATTTTTATACTGGAGGTCTGTCATAGGCATTTCTTTTTAAATTTGTCGTGTTTTTTTTCTGCTATGATGATGTTGCAGGTCTCTGTTTTTTGGAGCGATAGTTGAAGTCTCCTAGAAGAATGGTGCTTGGCTTAATATATATAGGACTCCATACTTGTTAAGGAGGTATTAGCCAAGGGGGACATAGAGGGGGTCTGTAGTTAGCTGTGATGTGATAAGGGGATCTTGTTCATTGGAAGTGGAAGAGTTCCAGGTCATTACCTCATCTAAAGAGTCAGGAATAGAGAGACACCCCCATCTTTAGTGCATTTGTGTAATGTGGTGGGTCTGTATAAGTAATGGGCATCAAAGCCTTGCACTGATGGAGTGCTGTCAGTGGTCTTGATCCAGGTCACTGTGACAATGCATATATCAACATTTTCCAAGGTAAGTAATACCTGCAGGGTGTGGACTTTTATACTTAAGATCTGAGCATTGAGCTGCATTCATTTTAATGCTGTGCAGATTCTGTTTAGTTATGTTGGATGCTGTAGAATAACATTGCCTAAAAATGGCACTGTGGGGGTGGACAAGATTTGGACCCATATATGGAAGCCTTGGGAGGAGGGGTTCAGGCAATCCCTAACAAAGCAGTTTGGACAGTGCCATGTCTTCCCAGGTTAATGGGTATTGTACCCCCCCCCCCAAGAATGACACGGGAAGCTAGGCCAGTTGTTGACGCCTGTTATCTTGTCTTCATGTTGTAGCATAATTTTTGGTACTGCTAGAATACTGCTTACGTATTCCAAGAGCTCCGTCATGCTTCTCTTCATGTAGTCCAGGGAGGTACATCTCAAGTCATTTACATCCACATGTACAGTGATTGTATATGTGTACATGGGATGTAAGGACTGGAGTGCTTGTGAGGTGTGGTGAATCCTGGCACCTGGTAGCTAGCTTGACCATGCCCTGCACCCCCCCCCCCGGCACAGTGTGGTGAGTGGTACAGTGGTGCATCTCACTATGGAGTCTTTTATGACTGATATTGGACTGTGTTGGAGGTATGCCTTATGGGCTTTTGAGTTGAGTCTGTGTGACTCATAGGTAACCATTTCATGGTGTGTGCAGTCTGTGTAGATTGCTGAGGGTACTTATTTCGTAGGTTACATTTAAGAGGCCCTTGTGGTTTAGGTAGGTTGCCTTTAAGAACCTCTGCATATGTAGGTCTATGTGTGTGGTCTGATTTATGTATGACTGGTGTGGTGTGATGCGGCACTGACAGCTTGTTTTTTCTAGAGGTATTATCAGAGAGCTTTGCCACCAGTAACATGTAACCACTTTTTTCACACACTTTAAGTAGTAGATGATTGGTAGTAAATATGAGACAGTTGCAGCATTGTCTCAGATTCCCTATTTTAATCAAGCTGGCTGCAGAGGCAGATGGGAAGTGCCAATACATGGTTCCAGGTAAGTACTGATTTAGGCAAAAGGGGGGGGGGGTTATCTCTTTGTAGGTTTATACAAGTCTATCAATCTCCACAGCAGGAGCAATGTGCCTCATAGTACAAGACCCCGAGCATCTTCATGCAACTGCTGAGAGTTGAGTAAATTTATTATATGTTACTGTCTGGGTGTTAATTTTTTGAAAATTGGTTATATGAGAACCTAATGTGCCATTCGCTGCTGCCTAGGAATACCAATCAAGTCATAAACTCCTCAGTGAAAATCAGATGGTAGGGAGCTTGCCAGCTTAGCAGTGGCCACTCCCTTCTATTACCGCCACCCCACCCCACTTCTACATGTATCTGAGCCAGTGTTGGACTTCATTTGCCTGCAACATATCCAGGACTTCTCTGTACCACACAACTGGCAACATTTCATTCAAGACTGAGGCTAAAGAATAGCATCTTAGATCTTCTAGACATTCCACTTCCATATGTGAGACTCATGACTGGCAGGAGGCCCTTATTAGCGATCAGACTTTTTCATAGCTCAAGCGCTTTCCCCGACTCGCATGCGTCTCCATTTCCTCAGCACTCCCAATCTCCTTTGGAGTCAGTCTACACTTGCTGAAGCATTTAGTCTCAGTGGTGCTATTTTATTACTCAGGGTTTATCTGAATTTTCTATAGTATTTAATAGCTTTCAATAGCCATAGTGTGTGTTTGAACAGTTTACGTATAAAATGTATTCAAAGGCCCCACCCCCTCATACAATCTTAACTTTGTACATCATGGTCTTGTGTGATCCCCGTTCTCTCTCCTAGAATACCTTACTAGTAGGTGTCCCATAAGCAGAAAAGTGTCTATACTGCATTCTTTATCTTGCAAGTCACCATATGTGATTTTCCACAGTTAGTGTTTCTTTTGGAGTAAACCCTACATTTTTACTTAAAGTTGCCTGTGAGACCACCTTAAACCAAACCACGCAAACAAAGGAAAATTATATGCTGCATATTATGGATGTTTACCGGCAACTCAGGTTTTGCCTTCATAAAACTAAACCCTTTCATTTTTCAAAAAAGTAGCTTTTTTGTATTTACTCTGGCAAGGCAAGGATCTAAAGTCTCCAGATGGCTTTCAGATTGTATCACATTCACTTATTCTTTGCATAGCAAATAAATAGGTGCTAAACCTAAAGCACGTTCCACAAGGTCAATCTGAATTTCAGTAGTATTTTTCAAGAACTTTCTTTAGATAATATTTTTGCTACAGCAACACAGTTAGAAATGCATACCTTCAAACACTAAACTTGATCTTATGTTGTTGTTCGACCATTATTTTATTTATTTATTGTACATTTGTACATTTGTTGACTGGGTTAGTCCCACTGAGCTAAGTAGCCCTCTTTCAGCAGAGGCACGGGGAGAAAAGCTTCACAATTTTACGATTTTAGTTTTAACAGTGTCAGTGGGTTACAATGTATACATGCAATGTAATACATTTTATCAGAAAAATAATATTGGAAAAAAAAACGTAATCATACATAAGAGAAATTATTCAACACAAACATACTATGAACTCTTTTCACTATTTAATGGAAATATGTAGTTATACATACCATCTTCAGGGGTATCCTGCCATGGTGCCGTTCAGGAAGAAAGTAGCTGGAGATTAAGTTCCAACAGTTGAGATACAAAAGTTATGTACTTAGCATAATGATTGATCCTTATAGGTTCATAGGTTCACAGGAGATTACTAGGCTAATGGCTCAAGAGCACGTATAAGACTAGCCAGTTTTACCCAATTTTCTATCCCTAGAGGAAAGATAGTGGTCAGCAAGCAGGGTTTTGAGAGTTTTTACAGACTGCCTCTGTCCATAAGGGACATGGGCACCACCCCAGGAGTGAATTTGTGATGTGTTGTCCTATCTCGCCTTCATTCTTACAGGATGGGTTCGGATCCGACTCAGGTTTATATACAAGCTTGAGGTCCTCCCATTAGCTCGTGGCTAAACCCTATCCCAGCATGCTCTGAAAAAGCTCCCCAGATCTCATTTGCCTCTAAACAAGATCATGTGCTCGTTCTACTGGCTCTGACTAAGTATACCATTGATTATTACCAATATTGTTGGAAATGTTCTTCTTAATTATTCTTACTCTAGATAACTAGTTTGGTGTTGTGGTTATTTCCGCTTTGTTCTGCTGATTTTTCTGCTAGTCTTTTTCCCTATACCGGCCTCCTCTTTTGATAGCCGGTTTTAGTTAGAGGGCTCTTCTTACTTTTGTTTTTCTCTAAAATTGTTTAAAGTTAGTTTGTTTAAGTTAGAGAATTACTGTACCCTTATCCTGTTTAAGTTATAGGGCTTCCCCTTCTTTAAGTTAGAGGGCTGTGCCATTCCCTCTTTCCTTTCCTTTACAAGTGATGGTTGGTTGTTTAACTATTGTTGTGGATATTGTTGTTGCTGCTATTGTAGTTTTAAAAAATATATATATATTCTATCCCTTTTTCGTTTTACTGTTCCTTTTTTGACAATGTCCTCTAAAGATTCAAAACCCTCTGAGTTCAAAAAATGTGAGAAATGTGGAAAGAAAATGTCCCACACTGATAGACCCACTATTTGTGTGTATTGCCTAGGAGCTGTCCACCTCCAGGAGTCACTCTTTCAGTCACAGAGCTCTTCTGGAGAGAAAAAATAAATTAATACTAAGATGTCTCTTAAAAGCCACCTTCTCAGAAGCAATACAAGAAGGTCCAGGTTCTTTACAGTCTGACCAGTCTCCTTACTCTAAATCGGACAAGTATGGGAAGAGATGTTCCTCTTCCAGTGCTCCATCAGAGCCTTCTAAGAAGATTACAATAGTTTCCACTCCAGATCCTAAGGCCATCGGATCTGAGATCTTCTGCTCCAGCACCATCAGTCTCGCTGCCAGTGGAGTTTGAGTTTTGGAGCCGATCCCCTATCTTGGAACCATTCTCCCCTACTCTTAGATCTCCTTTGCTCCAGCCTTCCAAGTCTCCATCCCCCTCCTCTCGGTCTTCCAGGAGCCTGCCCAACGATGACATGGATCAAGTGATATAGAGGCTAAGGACACTGGCACTGGCCAAGCTGTTATAGGATCCAACCCCAAGGACTTCTGATCCGACCACATCCTCCCCTTCTGCTTCGATTCCGACCTGACCTCGGAGCTGCAATGTTCGGAGCTGATATTGGTGGAACTGTCGGAACAATGACCTGTTACGGGATCTTTGGATCCGATCAGTGCTCTGACGTCCTTGGCTCCATCAGAGCTTGAGGAGTCTAGGAGCCGACATTCTCCGGTTGTGTCTGGGGAGATGAGTCTGATCGGACAGTTGTCTGATCCGACCTTGCCTCTCTGGGCATTGGCTCCGGTGTGCTCTGCTCCTACCTCAACCTCGGAGCTGCCCTTCTTGATTCTGGCCATACCCTCTGGTTCTTCAGATCCAGGGATTTTCTTGGATCAGGGGCAGGGGGCTTTTGAGGTGATGAGAGTGCTGTCCCCACAGGCAGCTCAAGTGTCATCTCTGGACGTTCTTTCCCCAAAGGCATTGGTGTCTGCCTCTATGCCCTTGCATCTACAGGGATGCAGAGATCCTAGGCTTCAGGATGCCCCACAGAGTACCCCCCACTCCTCTGCAAGCTCTCCACAGTACCCCCTGTAGACGTCCCTCAGAAGAGGTTATGTAAGTGGAAGCATTTAGACTCCCCAGAGGAGTCTGTCACTTTGGATATGGACTTCGATGAAGCCGAAGGGTCCCCATGGTCGCCTCCTGATGATGTCTCCTTTGGAGACATCATAGAAATACTTAGGCAGATGGAAGTCCACCAACCCTTCAGCAGAAGATTCCGTGTACCTGAAGGCCTTTGGATCTCACCCTTCCTCCATTTGTGTGTTTCCGCCTTTCAATGAACTTCTGGACTTAGTTTCTTGAAAGGCATGGGAGTCTCCCAGAGTCAGTGGATCCTGATGTTCTTCATCTCACATTGCTGCAGTCCTTACATATGGGTAGTCCGCTGTCCTCGGTCGGCCCGAATACCAAAGTATTAGGCTGACATCGGTCAAGGCGCTTAAAACTGACATCAGGACGTCAGGGTACAAATGCGCATGACCGACGTCATATCCTCAGTCTTTTTTGCCACATGGTCCGATGCAGAAGCAGCGTTGCAAGTGCCGTTCGGCGTTCTGAAATTTTTCGAGTTCGGAGTTTCAGACGGATCCAAGTTGGCTAAGTACCCCGTTGGGGAATATTTTGGTGTTTTCTTGCCTCAGTGTATTACCGGATGTCAGAAAAAGTGAATAATTGTATTTCTTGTGGGAAACAAATACCGCATAGGGATTATCACTCTTTGTGCATTCCTTGTTTGGGGCCTGAGCACGACGTAGTCGGGTGTCGCTTTTGTGCTAGGTTTAATAAACGCACTATTAAGCGAAGGTTAGATTGTGCTAGGCTGGTCTTCAGAAAGCGGTGCAATTATAATATGCCGTCGGATACTCCGACGCCCGCTTCCTTGAAGAAGCGCAAAGACAAAGCGGTTAAACCCAAGCAAGATGAGTCGTCCGTTCCGGACGCCGGTTCTTTAGAGGCTTCAGTGGAACCGGTGGTTCCGATGGAGGCTTCTCTGGAGTCTCAGGGGGAGACTTTGGTTTTGCAGGATGTGGCCTCTCAGGAGGCAGGTCAGGCTGAAGGGGCTTCTCAGGTTTCTGTACTCCCCTCCCTTCCCAGGGTGGTTAGGCCCTCTCCTTCTGTTTCCAAGGCTTCTTCCAGAGGCAGGCCAGGTTTAGCTTCTGTTGGTGTCAGTCCTAGTTCAGCAGGGTCTGTGCCTAAGAAGCACATGCTTAAAATGGCAGAAGATTTGATTACTCTGATTAGAGGTTCTTTGCCCCCTCCTGAGAAGAGGCCTAGGGTGGAGCCAGAGTTGGAAAGTTTTGAGCAGGCTTGGGATGTTTCAGAGTCTTCGGCTGAAGACTTGCAGGAGTACTCTCCTTATTCTGATTCTGATGCAGAAGATTCCACTCCTTCTGCTTCTCCTCCAGAGGATTTTTCTTTTTCAGAGACACTTCATTCTATGAGGGAACATTTTAAGTGGGAAGGTCAGGACTTCTCTGATTCACGGAAAAGGCTTAGGGAATTTTTGTTTTTACCTCAACATAGGCCCTTAGCTATTCCCCCTGTTCTGGATGTTGTGCAGGATGTATTTTCAGAGGCTTCACTTAATCCTGATTCTCTGCCTCCTGCGCCTGTTAAACCGGATAGGTATTACAGGGTGCCTGAGGCTCATAAATATCTCTATAAGAGTCCTAGGGCGGACCCAGAAACTGTTAGTCAAGGACCTAAGGGGTCAAGGCCTCTGTTGTAAAGAATCCGGTTCCTCTAGATAAAGAGGCCAGAGCTTTGGATAGATGGGGAAAGAAGGTCTATACATCTTCTACCTTAGCTATGAGGGCTTTGAATTGCCAGTTTCATATGTTGAAATATCAACATTTTCTCCTTTCACAATTGAAATCTAAGGTGGATGCTCTGGCAGAAGGCATTGACTGTAAAGAATTACAAGATTTGGTGCATGTCTCTGAACAGGTGGGTAAGCATTCTTTACAGTGTGGTTTTGATGCTGTGCTGGCCTCTTCTAGGGTGGCTGCCACTGGTTCAGTTCTTCGCAGGCACGCCTGGCTTAAGGATCAGAATTTATCTGACCATGTTAAGACAAGAATTTTGGATGCTCCTTTGCAGTCTGAAGTGTTGTTTGGTCCACCTGTGGAATCAGTCCTGAAGAAACTGGAAGACAAGGCTAAGTCTATGCAGACTGTTAAAGATTTTTTGCAAGTTCAGCCCCCAAAGTTTAGTAGAAATTGGCCTGCTAAGGGGTGGACGTATCCTTCCTCTGATTCTCAGTCTAGGGGTAGATCTAGACGTGGTAGGGGCAGAGCTCAGAGTTCCTTCAGACCTAGAACATGGAGTTCACCTGCACAGTCTTCGAGTGAGGGCAGGGGCCAGTCCTTTCGTAAACAGGCCCATTGACCTACTTTTTCAGCTGCCAGATCCTTCTTGCCTGGCAGCACCTTTGGGAGGAAGGTTGGCACTCTTCAAGGAAAATTGGATTTTAATTACCCAAGACAAATGGGTATTGGATATCATACACCAAGGTTACAAGTTTTATTTCCATACCTTACCTCCTTTCAAAGGCATGCCAGACGTTCCTCCTCAACAAAGACTAGAGGCTCACAAACAGATTTCTCTACTACTACAAATAGGAGCTATACAACCGGTCCCTCTGCCAGAAGTGGGCGTAGGATTTTATTCTCGCCTGTTTCTAGTACCAAAGAAAGGGAACACGTGGAGACCAATTTTGGATTTATCTATCCTCAACACATATCTGGACATTCCCAAGTTCAAAATGTTGACGTTACAACAGCTTTTACCTCTGCTGGGCAAAGATCACTGGATGGTGACTCTGGATCTCAAGGAGGCTTACCTTCATATTCCTATCAGGCCCTGTTGCAGGAAGTATCTGCGTTTTCGGGCTGGGACTTTTCATTATCAGTTCTCTGCATTGTCCTTTGGCTTATCTACTGTGCCCAGAGTGTTCACAAAGGTTCTGGCTCCAGTGGTAGCTTTCTTCAGGCTAAGAGGAATACAAATATATCCTTATTTGGACGACTGCCTGATTCTGGCTCAAGGAAAGGACGAACTTCTTCATCATTTACAGTATGTGATGGCAGTGTTAAGATGCCTAGGGTATTCTGTGAACGAAATAAAGTCCAGTCTAGTACCCTCTCAGGACATGTGCTTTCTGGGTGTGAGACTGAATACAGCATCCCAGATGGCCTTTTTGACCCCGGACAAACAAAATAATCTTTCTCTTTACTTCCACCAATTGTCTCGTCAGTCCAGGCTGACTGCAAGGACAGTCCTTCAAGCCTTGGGGTTCATGGCATCTTGTATTCTGGTACTTCCCAATGCCAAACTGCATATGAGGAAGCTACAATGGTATCTCAAAAATGTATGGACGCAGCACTGCCAAGATTTGGACACTGTCATTCAGGTAATACCTTGCATCCAAAAGGAATTTTTGTGGTGGGCTCAGGAATGTCACCTAAACAAGGGACTCTCTGTGACCCGACCAGAGGCGAGTCAGATTCTAACGACAGATGCCTCAGACAAAGCTTGGGGAGCTCATCTGAATGGAAAGTGGATACAAGACACGTGGCCTGCCAGACTTCGACATTTACATATCAACTTGAAGGAGATGTTAGCAGTCCAATTTGCATTGATAGCTTTCAAGGATTTGCTTCTTCCAGGGCAGGTGTTGATTCTAACAGACAACACAACTGTCATGTGGTACATCAACAAGCAAGGGGACACATTCTTATCCTCTATGCAGGCAAGCAATGATTTTGTGGGAGACTGCTCTCAGTTTACAGCTGAATCTTCAGGCAAGGTTTCTGCCAGGAGCACAGAACTCCTTAGCAGATGTGTTGAGCAGACAAATTATGGATCCCCACGAGTGGAAATTGGATCCTCATGTATTTCATAAATTGACAGTGTTATGGGGAACTCCAGACATAGATCTGTTCGCTTCTCCTCTAAATTACCAGCTGCCAAAGTTTTGCACAAAAGGTTTCATCCCACAGCTTGGAAAGTGGATGCTCTCTCATTCAATTGGAGCAATCTTCACGTGTATGCCTTTCCACCTCTGCCTCTCCTCCCAAAGGTACTCCTGAAGGTCAGACAGGACAAGCCAACCATGATTTTAATAGCTCGGATTGGCCTCGACAGCACTGGTACCCATTACTGAGAAGTCTGGTGCGGGAGCCTCCATGGCCTTTGCCTTCGATTCCACACCTGCTGTCTCAGGAGAACAGTCATTTACTCAATGTCAAACTTCACTCTCTACATCTAACAGCCTGGCATATTCTGTTTTAAACCCTGGAGGGTCTCAACTTCCGCAACAAGTTTTGAATGTTATTTTGGAGGCCAGAAGGCCTAGTACAAGGAAAGTTTACGCTGATAAATGGAGGAGATTTTTAATTTGGAGTACAGCAAAGGACTTTGATGTTTCTAAGCCTAATTTAAGTGTTGCTCTTCAATACCTTACTGAGTTATTGGACAAAGGTTTGTCCTTCTCCTCTATTAAGGTTCATGCTGCAGCAATTTCTGCTCACTATGACTGTGACCCACCATTATTTTCTCATCCTTTGTTTAAGCAATTCCTTAGAGGGCAAAGAATATAAGACCCCCACGTAGAGCTCCTACTCCTGCTTGGGATCTCAATTTTGTGTTGGAGAAACTCACTCTACAACCTTTTGAGCCTGCAGCGACTGCCGGGTTGAAGTATTTATCATGGAAGACTGCTTTTTTGTTGGCCATTACCTCTGCGAAGGGTTTCTGAATTACAGGCCCTTATGGCGGTTGAGCCTTTCCTAATTTTCCACAAGGACAGGGTATCTTTGCGTACTAACCCTTCCTTTATGCCTAAAGTGGTTTCTAGTGTGACTTTAAACCAAACTATTCATTTGCCTACTTTTTATGCAAACCCCCAAAATAAAGGGGAAAAGATTTTGCACACTTTGGATATACACAGACAGTTGCGATATTATTTGAGCAGAACTAAAGGGTTCAGGCAGTCTCAGCAGTTGTTTGTTTCATTTGCTTTGGGTTCTCAGGGCAAACCTGTTTCAAAACAGACTATTTCTAAGTGGATTGGTTTTGTATTGCTTTCTGTTATTCCCATCATGGTAAGGAGATTCCAGCTGGGATTAGGCCTCATTCCACTAGGGCTACTGCCACTTCTACAGCTTTTTAAGGGGTGGCTACTAAAGATATTTTGGAGGCAGCTACTTGGAGTTCAGTGCATACTTTCTCTAAGCATTACCACCTTCCACTTTACTCTAAATCTAGGGCTGGTTTTGCCACTGCAATTTTGCAGGGCATTTTGGCAGCTCCTAATGCTTTATAGTTTTGCCATCCTCCCTTACCTCTGCTTTGGGATTCTACCCATATGTAAGGACTGCAGCAATGTGAGATGAAGAACATAGTACAGTTTTGTACCTACCATAAATGTAGATGTTTGAAGATCCACATTGCTGCAGTCCAATTTACCCTCCCTCCTTCCCCTCTGTAGTTAGAGGTGGTTGTGTGGTTTGGGTTGTGCATATTGTAAATATTGTAGATATGATTAGTGCAGGGGTGGTTGGTTGTTTTTGCTGTTTTTGGCTTTGGCCTTTCTTTTAGGGCCTTCTGACATCTGGGGCAAGAAAAGACTGAGGATATGACGTCGGTCATGCGCATTTGTACCCTGACGTCCTGATGTCAGTTTTAAGCGCCTTGACCGACGTCAGCCTAATACTTTGGTATTCGGGCCGACCGAGGACAGCGGACTACCCATATGTAAGGACTGCAGCAATGTGGATCTTCGAACATCTACATTTATGGTAGGTACAAAACTGTACTTTCCTCAGAGGCCAAATAAGTTCATCACCTCCCCCTCGGACAAAAACGTTTTAACTAAGGGAGTCCCAGTAGATGTTATGGTGGTGGTGGCGGCGGCAGCCACCAAGAAGGAACTCTGAGACATCCTGTTCTGTCCATCCACCGTACAAGGAGTCTTGCACAATGGACAGATATGTAAAGTGCATTTTTTCTTCAGTGACTTTTGCTCTTAAATTGCTGAATTACCTTACCCACTTTACTAGATTACAGAGAGATCTTCTGAAGGTGTTAGGAGATGCTCTTCAAGGTTTAGTAGCTGAAGGAGTGTCAGAGAAAGTTTCTTCTTAGCTCTCTACCTTAAATTCAGTGGTCAACTCCTCCATGAGACTGATTTCTTATGCAGTGGTTAGAGCGAGTAGAGCAGCAGATTTCCCTAAGGAGACATTCTTGGATGCGCTTGTGTGACTTTGCGGAGCCCTTTAAATCTTCCTTTGTGAATTCCTCGTTTGATGACACGTCTCTGTTCGGGCCCAAAGTCAAGGACACACTAACCAGGTATGAACAAGAAGGAAAGACGCTCTCTGCTGTAGGAGTCCATTTTTCCCTACCTACCAGACCATATCCCAAAGGTCAGAAAGGAAGTGGAAAAATGTGGTTTCAAAAATCTGAGAGAGCTTTCCAGGACGCACATGATGAATTTTCCCCCAGGGACAGAGGTGAAGTAGTAATGGAAGACACTGACCACACGATTGAGGGGATCTGCAGAATCAGGGAGACAGAGAATCTTTCTATGGTAAGCCCTTTCAGCACTGTTGAAAGGAGGCCTGCCTGTCCATCTCTGGAGACAGTTGGGGGCTGCTTATCTTTGTACCCAAAAACCTGGTTAACAAGAACAAAAGACAATTGGTTACAAAGCATCATATCCAGAGGTTACTCCATACCCTTTTCCTTCCTGTCCCAAACATAAAAAAACATCCCAGACATTTCACCCAGTCAGAGGGAACAGGCAACGTTAGAAATTCAAAAGTTGCTAGATAAGAGAGTCATCCAAACAGTCCCTGCAGACCAAATAAGATCCGGAACTTACTCAAGATTCTTTTTAGTTCCAAAGAAAACGAGATTGGAGACCAATTCTGGATCTCAGCAACATAAACCAATCTGTAAGAAAATCCAAGATGTTAAGTTGTCAAACTCGCCTTCATTCTTGCTGGATGGGTTCGGAGCCGATCCTCGGCTCCGACTCGGCACTTGCTAAGCTCGAGAGCTAATTTTACCAGCTCGAGGCAACCCTATATCCCATGATGCAAGGCATGACTACCCAGATCTCGTTTGCCGCTTCGCGAAGAGGTCTTCTTTTACCAGCTCAGGTAGTGTTTTTTGTAATTTAACTTTCTACAGTCTAAAATCTTCCCCTTTTTCAAGCCTTTTTGTCTAGTATTAGAGTTAGTCTTTCTATAGCCTATCTCCTTAACCCTATACTCCCTCAACCTAAAAGGTTTAGTTATTTTCCCCTTCATGCCTTAAGCCTCCCTTTCCTGTCAGGGTGTTTGAGTGTTGTACTTAGTCCCCCCCCCCCTTCTTCTTAGTTAACTGTGTGGGTGAACTTTGTGTGTGTGTGTTGGTGCACTGGACATAATTATGTCCAAAGAATCAAAGGTCTCAGGCTTCAAGAAGTGTGACTCGTGCTGTCAGAAGATGTCTCTGACAGACGGTCACACTTCTTGCGTGTACTGCCTGGGACCTCTACACCTGCAGGACTGCTGTGCCATTTGTCATTCTTTTAGCCACAGAGTCCTGCAGGAACGTAGGAATAAATTAATCCTATGAGGCTTATTGAAGCCGGAGAGCTCCCCGACCAAGACCGGGTCGGGGAAGCCCTCTAAGCCACCTAACCCCCAGGCTTTCAGTTCGAAGCCTTCTGCTGTGGCTCCGACTCCTTCGGAGTCTAGGTCGGCTCCGGCCGGAGCCGATCTTTCTCTCTTAGAGGCGGTGGTATCGGTGCCGGCCGGCTCCGATACACCTGCATCGAAGTCGCTGTCGGCTCCGGCTGAAGCCGACATTTCCATGTCCCAGACTGGAGCCGATAAGTTAACGGCTCCGACGGCTCCTACTAGGAAGAGATCTCGGTCTCCTTCCCTGGAGTCGATTAGCTCGGCTCCAGGATCTCTACATTTGGAGCGGAGCCATCGGAGCCGATCTTCTAGGTCTTCCAGGCTCTCTGACCACGACTTGGAGAGAGTGGTAAGCAGATTGCTGAAATCACAGGCACTGGCCCAAATGCTCCATAGCCCGTCTCAGCAGACGACCGCTATCACTCATCCCCCTGAATTTCCTCCTTCGACTCTCCTCCAGAGTTCGGAGCCGGAGCTTCTCGAAACCTTGACTGTTGGTGCATCGGAGCTGATGCCACCCCTTTCGGCTCCGTCGTCTTCTACTCCGATTTCCTCCATGATACCTTCCATGAAGGGATCCGGTTGTCGTGACTCCCGCGTCGGCTCCAAGGGGGCGAGTGGCATCAGACCCTTGTCCGGCCCCGTTCTCCCTCTCGGAGCTTCGGTGTTGGTGAGTTTGGCACCTACATCGGCCTTGGAGCCTTCTCTTTCGGCGAGGCCGGGAGTTCCCGTTTCTTCAGAGGGGGAGCTCTCTGGCATACCCTGGAAGGGGAGCCTTTGAGGTGATGAGTGTTCTAGCCCCTCAGCTGAGTCAACAGTCGGTTCCATTAGCTCCCCCCTCCTCGGTGCCTGCTGATATCTCTTCCCACTCTCTTGCTCCCAGACCCAGAGATCCATCGCCCCAGGTTTTTCCACTGGGAAGAACTTCCTCTTCCGAGGTTTCTCCTGATCCTTCGGGGGAACCCCCGCGTAAGAGGACGTGCAAGAGGAAGCACATAGACTCCCCTGAGTCTACAACATCTGATACTGACTTAGATGAGTCGGAGGGATCCCCAAAGTCCCCCTCTGAGGATGTCTCCTTTTCAGACATCTTGGACCTCCTTAAACAGAGGGGGAACTGGCCTTCCATTAACCCCTCCGAGGATGAGTCAGTATACCTGGAGGCTTTTGGATCTCGACCTTCCACCTTCTGGGTGTCTCCGCCTTTCGACCCTCTCATGGAAGTGGTGGCTCGAAGGGCGTGGGCGGCCCCGGATTCTGTGGAACCAGTCCCTAGGAGGCCATCTAAATTTATCACAGCCCCAGTAGACAAGCAGTTTCTCACCAAGGGTGTCCCTGTTGATGCCATGGTGGTGGCAGCTGCCACCAAGAAGGAACTTGCCGATCCTTCTGTACCTGTTCATCCTCCTAACAAGGAGTCTAGGACCATGGATAGGTACGGTAAGCGGATTTTTTCTTCAGCGACCTTCACTATGCGCTCGCTGAATTATCTCTGTCACTTTACCCAGCTTCAGAGAGATATTCTCAAGGAACTAGGTGAGGTAGTACAGGATCCGTCAGCTGCCGGGGCTCAAGAAAAAATTACCTCGCAGCTGGGAATCCTAAATTCCTTAACAAACTCCTCCATGCGGCTCATTTCTTATGCGGCCGATGGAGCGAGTAGAGCCACAGGCACAGGATGGGCCCTTTGGTGTCAGTCCTGGATGCGGCTTTGCAACTTCGCAGATCCCTTTAAGGCGTCCTTCACAAATACTCCCTTTGATGTTTTGGCTTTGTTTGGACCTCAGGTGAAGGAAACATTGACCAGATGCAAGGAGGACGGCAAGACTCTTTCTGCCGTAGGAGTCCGTTTCTCCACCCCTTCAAGACCTTATCCTAAAGGTCAGAAGGGAGGGAAGATGTGGTTCCGTAAATCTCAGGGAGTCACGCCGCACGTGGTCAGTTTACCCCCAGAGGCAGAGGGGGTAATAACAATAGACGCCGCCCTAGGGGCAGAGGGAGTCCGCAGAATCAGGGTAGCAGAGAGCCTCTCCCTGACAAACCCTTCCAGCATCCCTGAGGTGTTGCCCGACTGTCCACCCTTGGAGGCAGTCGGGGGAAGATTGTCGCTGTACCCAACAGCCTGGCTTTCCCTTTCTCAAGACATTTGGGTACAGTCGATCATATCCGAGGGTTACAAGATTCCCTTCGAAAACTATCCTGTTCCTCAGAAGGTATTCCTCCCAGACGTTGCACCCGGTCTAAGGGAGTTCTCAAAGCTGGAAGTATCAAAACTTCTAGCAAAAAGAGCCATCCAGCCAGTTCCAGCAGACCAAATAGGATCCGGGATCTACTCAAGATTCTTTTTGGTCCCCAAAAAAACGGGAGATTGGAGACCAATTCTAGACCTCAGCAGACTAAACAAGTTTGTCAAGAAGGCAAGATTCCGGATGGTCACGCTTCAGTCCATTTTTCCCTTTTTGGGCAAGGACAACTGGATGTGCTCGGTAGACCTTCAGGATGCGTACTATCACATAAAAATTCACAGGTGCTCCAGAAGGTTTCTCCTCTTTTGGCTGGGGGCGAGTCATTTTCAATTCAGAGCCCTGCCCTTTGGTCTCACTACAGCCCCCAGAGTGTTCACCAAATGCATGGCAGCGGTCACGGCTCACCTGAGACGTCAAGGATTCCAGGTGTTTCCGTATCTAGACGACTGGCTCCTCACGGCCACCACCAGGCATCAACTTCTCCAGGCCAGGGACTACACTCTTCATATGTGCAGCCAGTTAGGAATTTCCATAAACTTCGAAAAGTCCTCCTTGTCACCTTGCCAGTCTATTACCTTTATAGGCGCAGAACTAGACACTGTTGGGATGTCAGCAAGACTCACAGATCAAAGACTTCTGGACATCCAAAAATATGTTCAGATCATCCTACTCAGCAAAAAGATCAGGGCCAGGTTTGTCCTGAAGGTGCTAGGACTTATGGCGGCTGCCATCGTACTTCTTCCTTTGGCTCGCTTCCATATGCGGCTACTGACACATCGTGACACAATCTTGCAAGAGTCACCTAACCTGGTGGATTTCTTCCCCTCAAGTCCTCCAGGGCAGACCGTTTGTTCCCCCTGCCCCGGTTGCCACAGTCACATCGGATGCCTCCCTGATCGGGTGGGGGGGGCATTATAAGGGCAGGATGGTCCATGGCACTTGGCAACCCTTCGAATACCATCTGCACATAAATGTCCTAGAGATGAGAGCAGTGCTTTTAACGTTGCAAGCCCTCAACGACTTCTTCCTTTAGGAACTGTTGCAGTTCAGACGGACAACATGTCCGTAGTATGGTACATCAACAAACAGGGCGGGATCAAGTCCTATCCACTGTGTCGAGAAGCTCTCAGACTTTGGCAGTGGGCAATCTCCTCTCATCGGTTTCTGATAGCAGCGCACATCCCCGGGAAATCCAACTTCATTGCGGACAGATTGAGCAGAGCTATTCTCATGCCTCACGAGTGGTCTCTCAAACAATCAGTAGTGGAGGAGATTTTTCAGAAGTGGGGCTTCCCTTGCTGCGACCTTTTTGCTACACCCCAAAACAGCAAATACCCTGACTTCTTCTCCCTCTTTCCACTCCCAGGCCAACCCTCCAGAGACGCTCTAACCCAGGTTTGGCCCCGGGGACTACTTTATGCTTTTCCTCCATTCCCCTTGATACCTCAAGTCATTCAGAAAGCTACCGTTTTGAGAGCCAAGTTGATTCTCATTGCCCCTTACTGGCCTCGACAAATTTGGTTCCCGTTCCTTCATCGCCATCTATTGGCACAGCCTTGGTGTCTGGACCCAGTTCCAGATCTTTTGACCCACCAGCCGGGTCATCTGCACCAGGCCATTCGCTCTCTCAACCTCACCGCTTGGTTGCTCCACTTCCTTCATTAGCCAGGCTTCCTATGATTTCTAATCCTGTACGGGATATCATAGTAGCTTCTCTAAAGTCCTCTACCAGAAAGATTTATGCTAGTAAGTGGCAGCGTTTTTCCTTCTTGGCAAAGTCCAGGGACATAGACCCCTTTACTGCCCCAGTTCAATCAGTTTTGGACTTCTTAGCTGAGATTTTTCAGTCGGGTTCTTCTTCTTCGACAGTCAAAGTCCAGCTGGCAGCAATCTCAAATTTTCATGTTGGCTTAGCGGACCAGAACATAATGTCTCACAAGCTTTGTAAAGCCTTTCTCAGGGGTATCTTTCTACTAAAGCCCCCAATTAAAGATCCTCCTCCGCAATGGGACCTGAATTTGCAATGGGACCTGAATTTAATGCTGACATCCCTAATTCTTCCCCCCTTCGAACCGGCTGCTACATGCTCTTTAAAATTTCTCTTGGAAGACAATTTTTCTGGTGGCTATTACTTCAGCTAGGAGAGTGTCTGAACTTCATGCTCTCTGTGTTCGACCTCCCTACTTGGTTTTCCACAAGGATAGAGTATCTCTAAGAACAAATCCATCCTTTTTGCCCAAGGTGGCTTCCCAGACGAATCTTAACCAGTCTATTGATCTTCCAGTATTTTTCCCGAATTATTCGGACAGAGCGGAACAGAAACTGCATTATTTGGATGTTCATTGCCAGCTTAGATACTACTTGGATAGAACTAAACAATTCAGAAAATCTGATCAGCTTTTTCTTTCTTATGCAGAAAACAGAAAAGGTCTCCCGGTCTCCAAGGTGACCTTATCGAAATGGCTCTCTTCCACGATTTCCCATGTTTATCTCCTTAGGGGCAAAGAATTGCCCTCTAAACCTAAGGCACATTCTACTAGAGGCCTAGCCACATCTACAGCTTTTCAGGCTAGGCTACCTATTGACACCATTTGTGCAGCAGCCACTTGGGCCATGCCTCATACCTTTGTCTCACATTACAAATTGGACCTGGCCTCCAGAGACAGAGCTAGGTTTGGTTCCACAGTTCTCAAGAGTCTGTTCCATTGAGCCACCCAGGATACAGGTGCTAGGGACGCGGTCCCATCCAGCAAGAATGAAGGCGAGTTTGACAACTTAACATTAAGAAGTTATGTACCTACCATAACGTTCCATGTTAGTTGTCTTCTCTCGCCTTCTTTCTTGCGTCCCTCCCTCCTTTCCCCCTAGCCTGGACAGACCTTGAAGTTGTACTCTTCTCTGGGGACGAGTTTATTCTTCCTATGTACTCCAGTTGTGAGTGGTCACTAGTTTTACTAGTTCCCCTGTGTGGTGTTTACACATTTGGTTACTTTCTTCTTCTGTTGGAAGAAGATAATGGGCATATTTCTATAGCTACCAAACGAGATCTGGGTAGTCACGCCTTGCATCATGGGATATAGGGTTGCCTCAAGCTGGTAAAATTAGCTCTCAAGCTTAGCAAGTGCTGAGTCGGAGCCGAGGATCGGCTCCGAACCCATCCAGCAAGAAAGAAGGCGAGAGAAGACAACTAACATGGAACGTTGTGGTAGGTACATAACTTCTTATTCCGGACGGTATCACTGCAGTCATTACTCCCTTTTCTGGGACAAGACTATTGGATGTGCTTGCTAGACCTTCAAGATGAGTACTTCCACATGAGAATGGACAGGCGATCCAGGAGATGCCTGTGCTTTCAGCTAGGAGCCAGTCACTACCAGTTTCGAGCTCTGCCCTTTGGCCTGACAACAGCTCCCAGAGTGCTCACCAAATGTATGGTAGTAGTTGCAACTCACTTGAGGCACCTAGGATTCCAGACTGGCTCCTATCCACCACCACCACTGAGCATCTATTAATAAAAGCAAGAAACACCACCTTGCAGCTCTGCACTCACCTAGGAATCACAGTAAACTACGAGAAGTCTGCCTTGCTGCCTTCTCAGCATGTCATTTTTATAGGAGCAGAATTGGATACAAGGATGATGGTCAAACTTCCTCTAGAAAGGGTGCAAGTTCTATGACGTCAGGTTTTAAATCTTCCTACAAAGAAAAAGGCACAAGCAAGGACAGTCCTAAAAGTCTTGGGGACCATGGCAGCAACAATAACCTTGATCCCATTAGCATATCTGCACATGAGAATTCTCCAGTGGCTACTGTCTACTCAGTAGTCAATGTAGGAACTGTCTGTGTCCCGCAGTGTTGACAACAGAGTCTTGCAAAAAAGACCTTCTTTGGTGGCTTTACTCCACTCATGTGACGCTAGGTCGCCCCTTTATACTTTCCCCAGCCATTAGCCACAGTGACCGTGGATGCTTCTCAGATGGGGGGGAAGGCATTTTCTGGGAAAGACAGTCCAAGGCACTTGGCAGGATCATGAGGCCCTTTTGCACATCAATGTCCTAGAGATGAGAGCGATGCTTCTGGCATTGCAAGCATTCCAGGACTCTCTTCCGCTGGGAGCTATTGCAGTACAGACAGACAACATGTCAGTTGTATGGTACATACGCAAGGAGGAACCAAATCTTGCCCCTTTGTTGGGAGGCCCTGAGAGTATGGTATTGGGCAAACTCCTCCCGACGCTTTCTGATAGTAATGCAAATCGTGGGGAAATCCAGTGTGATAGACTCAGAGTGATTCTGATGCCTCACGAGTGGTCCCTAAAACAGGAAGTAGTGGAAAAGGTTTTCGGCAAATGGGGCCAGCCTTGCTGCAACCTTTTTGCCACATCCAAGAATGCCAAATGCAGTTGCTACTTTGCCCTTATCCCTCCTCCATGGGAGTCACCAAGGGATACACTTGTACACAATTGGCCCTTGGGTCTCCTCTAAGCTTTTCGTCCCTTTCCATTAATACCCAAAGTTTTGCAGAAAGCCAATTACTTGGGGAGGGATTTGATACTCATTGCCCCATACTGGCCTCGTCAAATCTGGTTCCCCTTCCTGTGGCCTCATCTTTGAGAGGAGCCTTGGATTCTGAACCCAGTTCCAGACCTTCTGACTCTTGCATCAGGAACACTCCATCCTTCCCTTCAAACTCTCAAATTGACAGATTGGCTGCTCCAACTCCAACCCTACCCAGGCTTCCTAACCTCACTTCATCAGTTAAACACATTCTAATATCTTCTCATAAGGCTTCAACAAGAAAGATGTATAGAAGCAAATGGAAAAGATTCTCTTTATGGACTTCTCATAAACTTATTGACCTGTTTTTTGCCCCAGTAAATTCCATACTTGAATTCTTGGCAAAACTATTCAATAAAGGCGCAGCCACAGCTACCATTAAGAGTTCAGCTAGCAGTGATCTCCAATTTCCATTTAGGTGAATCAGGCCTCAGTATTGTCTCTGACTATACAAAGCGTTTCTTAAAGGTACTTTATAATTAAGACCACCTATCAAAGATCCTCTAGCACCATGGGACTTGAATTTTGTCTCATCTTGTTTAATTTTTTTCCCAGTTCGTGCCAGCATCATCTTGCAAACTCAATTTTTTGACATGGAAAACTGTTCTCTTGGTAGCAATTACTTCTGCTAGAAGAGTGTCAGAGCTGCTAGCCTTGTCAAACAATCCCCCCCCCCCCCTAGTTGCTGTTCCACAGAGACAGGGTCTCTTTATGAACAAAAAGCCTTCCTTTTTACCCAAAGTATGTTCAGAATCAAATTTGAACTAATCCATAGATCTGCCAGTCTTTTATCCAAATTATGAGATTAAGGCAGAATACGTTACACCAACTGGGTGTGCATAGACAATTATGCTTCTACTTGTACAGGATTAAGGACTTCAGAAAATCTGACCAACTATTTATATCCTGTTCTGATTCAGAAAAAGCTGCTCCTGTCTCTAAGGTGATACTTTTAAAATGGCTTTCAGATTGCATAACCTTTGTTTATAAATATCAAAACAGAGATCTTCCTTAGAGAGTTGAAGCCCACTCCACAAGAGCCATTGCAGCCGCTCCCACCTTTATGGCTAGACTGTCAGTTGATAACCAGTTGTGCTGTGGCAATGTGGGCAAGACCACATACCTTTATCACTCATTACAAAGTCGATTTGGCCTCCAGGAACAGAGCCTCCTTTGATTCCACGATTCTGAAGAATATTCTCCCTTGAGCCACACAAGAATGAAGGGCGAGATAGGACAACAACGTATAAAGAAGTTATGTACTCACCATAATGTTCCATGTGTGTTGTCCATCTTCGCCTTCATTCTTATCCCACCCTCCTTCCCCCCAACCTTTTCACTCCTGTAAGACCGAGTTAGTGCAATTGGATATTGATCTCTGACCTTCTTTATTCCTCACTAAGGTATTAAACTGCCTTTATTTTGTATTCTTTTATTATAACTGCAAACAAGATCTGGGGAGCTTTCCTAATGCATGCTGGGATAGGGTTTAGCCATGAGCTAGTGGAAGACCTCGAGCTTGTATGTAAGGCCGAGTCAGATCCGAGGATCGGATCCAAACCCATCCTGGTAAGCATAAAGGCAAAGAACAGTTTAAGCAGTTTGAGCGGGACAATAAGGATCTGTTGTGGTAAGTACATAACTTGTTTAATTACTTTTGATCTTACAGCACTGTGAAATGTTTAATAGAAATTAACATAGTATAAGAAATATGAGCAGCTGCAATGACATTATAAGGTGGCTGTGATCTCCAACTCTGGACCAGGCTTTCGGTCTACAAGTTATCAGACATGTTCTTGTAGAAGTGCTACACACAGACTGGATCATGCAAGATACACAAGTATGTACTAGCTGTAATGACAGAGAATCATGAAACTTCAGTATACCCTTCACCATCCCTAGCCGGAGGAGGTCTGAAGGGGTATTTACAAAGTAATTGCAGTCGTGTTTGGGACTGTTAGTAATTTATTACATGTATGTTGCATTTAGCTTTTATTCCCTGTTAGAATGCTCATAGCTCCAACATGCTGTAGAGACCTGGAAAGGAGAGGCGGCATATGGAATATTATGGTGCTTGGGGAAAGAATATGAGCCTGGGAAACTTTTAAGGGTATTTAGCTTGCCTGATGTTTGCAGAATCTAGTCCTGTACTGTGAAGTGAGCAAATGTGGAGCTGTCATGTTAAGCAGTTAACTTTCATTTGTTGTACTGAAGTAGAAGCAGGGATGTGTTTTTTATGAGGTGCATCTACTCACCTCACAGTCTTTGCTGCCAGATGAAAGGGTATGCAGCTTTTTAGCGACTTTCATGTCATTCATATTAAGGTTTCAATTATTTTTTAATTGATGCTTCTTGTAACATGCGCTTGTTTGTGTTTCACCGTGTTAAGATGTTTGTCAGAGCAAGTTGGTTGTATCCTTTAAAAATAATTTTCCTTTCCTACATTCATTGTACAGTCAAAGATTTTTATTGTATTACTGAAAAACATGAATTTTTCTCATGGAATTGCTTGCCTTTCCCTGTTTTGCTTCCAGATGTGCGATTGTGGCACTGCTATGCTTTGCTTTACCTGGATGAATGGTAGTTCAGAAGCATAGTAGGGTATTGTATGTTTATTGGGGTGCTGGGGGTTGTACATTTTATTTCTTGTGATATGACACTCCAGTTATTTAATTACAGTTAAAGTAAAACTAGAGTCTTGCTTGAGCATTTTTGCCTTTGGTCACTGACCCTTAGCTGAATGTAGCCCCTTCATATGAAACCTTGAGTCAGTTGTTTAAGACCATTGCTATAGCAGCTTGATGGTCACCGGCTGCCTAGGTAGCCTATGCCTAAGGCTGGCTATGAATAGCACCACAGAATGCTTTTTGAAGTAGGTCAGTTTTCTAATAACTGTACAAGTTTAATTCCATGAGAAATTTGGTGCCCACCTTGGAAGAGGAGTCCATCACTGGGTAATCTTTGCTACAGAGATAAATTGTAGGAGTAAAATTGTTAAGAGCAAAGTCGGATGCTATAGTTAAGTACACTGAGGTGGTATAATGTAGTTTGTTTTTTAGTTAGGTTTTCAGCTGCAGCAAACATTGTTACAGATAAGTTTAAACATTTGTAGTAGCAGAAATTTGGTATGAAGATGTTTTTCCTCTCTATTTCATTTAGAGGCAAAAGTCCAAAATCCAGATGGAGAAATAGTACCTCAGCTTCGACCCAGAAGTAAAACTCTTCCAAAGAGCTTTGGTTCTTCTCTGGATTATGGTGATGAAGAGGAGGTGGCAATGGTAGTGCCAACAGAGAAAGAAGAAGAAATTGCTGAGAATGAAAAGAAGCCTACAAAAGAGGATACTGTGGGTTTAATTATTAGGAAACTCAAGGAGAAACGACATGAAGATGATATGCCAGAAGACGTAATGGTAAATATTTTCTGTAAAATTGGAAGTTTCCATGTTTTGTGGAAAGCTAGTCTGTGGTAGTGTTTGAGTTGTAGCACATCTACCTTTAAACATGGAGGCTTTATTTGGATTCTGTAAAACACTGGTATCTTGAATGCAGCAGTAAGGAGGTATGCAGAACTGGTGGAGTGTACTGTCTGTCTTCTGAAGTGTTAAACTGATGTCTCTTCTTCAGTCATAGTGCAGATTATCCTTTTGGATGTCCATGTGAGAAAAGAAACCTGGTAACTGCAGCCACAGTTTTTATCAAAAACTGTTAGTGGCAAAGACACTTAGGAAAATATCTCCTCTTTTGTGAATAACTCCTCAGTTTTGTGTGTTGGCATGAGTGTGAATATTGACTTTTGCCCCTCATTCCATTACTTCATGCCATGAATATAAGGTTTTTATGTAGAAAATACTTTAGAGATATGAAAAATGCTGTATTCACAAGTTGAGCTACTTTTTCTACCATGGTGAGTGGTTTTACTTTTAAAGCGTTTATAAAACTTAGTTTACAGAATATATTGGATTTTGGGGTAGCTGAAAGGCCATTTGAAAATTCTGATTTTTCTGTTTCATATTTTTGAAGCACTTATTTTGCTATGGATGTCCTTTCTCTCAGTGACTACTTTTACCTGTTTTTACAGTATTATGACTAATCATGTTGCACTTAGCCAGAGTATGCCATTGCAGATTTCACGTCTTGTGATTGGTATTAGACATTCTTAAGTTCAGTCTTGTCACTAGTTTATACTGTGAAGCATCTGAATGGATGATTGCAAAAAACATTTGAATCCCTAGATTGCAGAGCATCTTGTTCAGGTGTTGAAATACATGATTCCTTGCATGGATGGTGTCTATACTTCAATGCTCATTAATAGTATGATTTGTAGTCTTAGATTTGGAACTGAATGTGGGGTGAACACTGGGATTGCAGGACTGTGTGTGTTTGTTGAACTACAGTAACCAGTTTCTGTGTCTCCTCTCACCTTGCGAGGTAAAATTTTGTGTGACAGTGTGATAGAGCCCTGACATTAAGGGATGCCAAAGACAAAAAGCTGACCTGCATAATTCCGTGTGTTAAATGGTGGTTCCGGTCTGTTATCTGAGTAATAGGCATGTGTATGAATGTGTACGCGCTTGGATTGTGTTTGAGAAATGGGCATGTCACTGGGTTGAAACCAGTATTTATCTTGGCAGAAATGGGTTTGAAGTGTATAAATGTTAAGTTGTCAATCTCGCCTTCATTCTTGCTGGATGGGTTCGGAGCCGATCCTCGGCTCCGACTCGGCACTTGGTAAGCTCGAGAGTCACTTTTACCAGCTCGAGGCAGCCCCATATCCCATGATGCAAGGCAGTATATACCCAGATCTCGTTTGCCGCTTCGCTTATGAGGTACTCCTTTTGCCAGCTCGTGGTAAGTAAATCTTTTTACTGTTAGACTCCCCAATCCTAGTTTTTCTTAATTTTTTTAGTATAATTGTCACTTGTACGTAGTTCTAGGGTGTCTAAGCCTTTTTCCCGTTTTCCCTATTTGTTTTTATTTAGTCAGGCCTTCTTTCCCTACCCATCCCTGTCAGGGTGTGTGTGTGTGTTTATATATATATATATATATATATATATATATATATATATATATTCCCCTTTATTTTTAAATTTAAAATTTAAAATTAAAAAAGTTTAATTTTCTGACTGGGACTGTGCGAGTCTAGGTGTGTGTGTACTCACTATGTCAAAGGAACAGAGGGTCTCCGGCTTCAAGAAGTGTGACTTGTGCTGTCAGAAGATGTCTCTGACAGACGGTCACACTTCTTGTATCTACTGCCTGGGACCTCTCCACCTGCAGGACTCCTGTGCTGTCTGTCATTCCTTCAGCCAGAGAGTCCTGCAGGAAAGGAGAAACAAATTGATATTAAGAGGGTTTCTTAAACCGGAGGGCTCCCCAGCCAAATCGGCTCCGGGCAAACCCTCTAAGACCACCAAGGCCCAGGCTTCTGTTTCTAAGCCTTCGGCCTCGGCTCCGACTCCTTTGGAGTCGAGATCGGCTCCGGCTGGAGCCAATCCTTTTTTGGCTAAAACCATCGGTGCCGACACTTTGACTGTCACATTGGTGTCGGCTCCGACCGGCTCCGACCACCATGTGCCTAAGGCTTCGGTATCGGCGCCGACCGGCTCCGATACCATTATTTCCTTGCCTGTATCGGCTCCGGCTGGAGCCGATACATCCTTGACTACACTCGGAGCCGAAAAGTTGTCGGCTCCGTCTGGAGCTGAGGGTTCGTCGGCTCCGATGGTTCCTTCGAGGAAGAGGTCCAGGTCTCCCTCTTTGGAACCGATACTGTCGGCTCCGACCTCTCCTCTTCTTTCGGAGCGGAGCCATCGGAGCCGATCATCTAGGTCTTCCAGGCTGTCAGACCACGATTTGTAGAGAGTGGTAAGCAGATTGTTAAAATCACAGGCACTAGCCCAAATGCTTCATAGTCCGTCTCAACAGACGACTACTAATCCACACCCTCTTCAAGTTCCTCCTTCAACTCTCCTCCAGAGCTCGGAGCCGGAGTCTATGGGATTAGTCACTGCTACGGCTGCGGGGCAGATACCACCCCTTTCTGCTCCTTCAGCTTCTACTCTTATCTCCTCCTCGAGACCTTCGTTGGAGGGATCCGGTGGTCGGGCTTCCCTGGTCTGCTCCGAGGGAGTGAGTGGCATCGGACCCTTGTCTGACCCTGCTCTTCCCCTCGGGGCTTCGGCCTTGGTAAGCTCTGCCCCGACATCTGCCTCTGAGCCTTCCCTCTCGGTGGACCCGGGAGCCCCTGTCTCTTAGGAGCGGGGTCTCTCGGATCTCCCTGGCAGGGGAGCCTTCGAGGTGATGAGGAGTGTGCTGGCCCCTGGGCTCAGTCAGCAGTCTATCCCCTTAGCTCCTCCCTCTATGGTGCCTGTAGATGTCTCTTCCCACTCTCTTGCTCCCGGACCGAGAGATCCACCGCCTCAGGTTTCCCCACTGGGAAGAACCCCCTCTTCCGAGGATTCTCCTGATCCTTCAGGAGATCCTCCGCGTAAGAGGACCTGTAAGAGGAAGCACCTAGACTCCCCTGAGTCTACAACTTCAGATACCAACTTAGATGAGTCGGAGGGGTCCCTAAGATCCCCCTCTGAGGATGTCTCTTTTTCAGACATCCTAGAACTGCTAAAACAGAGGGGAAACTGGCCCTCCATAAATCCCTCCGAGGATGAGTCGGTATACCTAGAGGCGTTCGGATCTCGACCCTCCACCTCCTGGGTGTCTCCGCCTTTTGATCCCCTCATGGAGGTAATAGCTCGGAAGGCGTGGGCATCTCCTGATTCCGTAGAACCAGTTCCCAGGAGGCCTTCTAAATTTATTACAGCCCCTTCCGAAAAGCAATTCCTTACAAAAGGTGTCCCTGTTGATGCCATGGTGGTGGCGGCTGCCACTAAGAAGGAACTTGCAGATCCTTCCGTACCAGTCCATCCTCCTAACAAAGATTCTAGGACCATGGACAGGTATGGTAAGCGGTTGTTTTTCTCAGCGACCTTTGCTATGCGTTCGCTGAATTACTTATGTCACTTCACCAGACTTCAAAGGGACATCCTTAAAGAATTAGGTGAAGTAGTACAGGATCCTACAGCTCCAGGGGCTCAGGACAAGATTGCTTCTCAGCTAGGAATCCTTAATTCCATAGCCAACTCCTCCATGCGGCTGATTTCATATGCAGCAGATGGAGCGAGTAGAGCTGCAGGGACAGGAGTGGCTCTTAGGCGTCAGTCCTGGATGCGGCTCTGTAATTTTGCAGATCCCTGTAAGGCGTCCTTCACAAACTCTCCCTTCGATGGATCAACATTGTTTGGTCCTCAGGTGAAGGATACGTTGACCAGGTGTGAGCAAGACGGCAAGACTCTCTCTGCCGTAGGGGTCCGTTTTTCCACCCCTTCTAGGCCTTACCCTAAAGGACAGAAGGGCGGAAAGATGTGGTTCCGTAAATCTCAGGGAGTCACGCCGGATACACGTGGTCAGTTTACCCCTAGAGGCAGAGGGGGTAATAATAACAGACGCCGCCCTAGGGGCAGAGGGGGTCCACAAAACCAGGGAAGCAGAGAGCCTCTCTCTGACAAGCCCTTCCAGCATCCCTGAGGTGTTGCCCGACTGTCCATCCTTGGAGGCAGTCGGGGGAAGATTATCGCTGTACCCAGAAGCCTGGCGTTCCCTCTCTCAAGACAAATGGGTACAGTCGATCATATCCGAAGGTTACAAGATTCCTTTCGGGGAAAGTCCCTTCTCTCACAAAGATTCCCTTCCAGATGTTCCACCCGCTCTAAGGGAAATCGCAAAATTAGAAGTATCAAAACTTCTACACAAAAGGGCCATTCAGCCAGTTACAACAGACCATTCAGAGCCCAGAATCTACTCAAGGTTCTTTTTGGTTCCCAAAAAGACAAGAGATTGGAGACCAATATTGGACCTCAGCAGACTCAACAAGTCTGTGAAAAAGACAAGATTTCTGATGGTCACACTTCAATCGATTTTGCCCTTTCTGGGCAAAGACAACTGGATGTGCTCAATAGACCTTCAGGATGCGTACTATCACATAAAAATCCACAGATGCTCCAGAAGGTTTCTCCGCTTTCGGCTGGGGTCCAGTCATTACCAATTCAGAGCCCTGCCCTTTGGTCTCACTACAGCCCCCAGAGTGTTCACCAAATGTATGGCAGTAGTCACGGCTCACCTGAGACGTCAAGGATTCCAGGTGTTTCCGTATCTCGACGACTGGCTCCTCTCAGCCACCACCAGGCATCAACTTCTCCAAGCCAGAGATTACACTCTAAATCTCTGCACTCATTTAGGAATTTCTATCAACTACTAAAAATCATCCTTATTGCCCTGCCAATCTATTACTTTTATAGGCGCAAATTTAGACACTGTCCGGATGTCAGCAAACCTCACAAGCAACAGAATCCTAGATATCCAAAACCATGTGCGGATCATCCTTGCCAGCAAAAAGGTGCAAGCCAGACTAGTCCTAAAGGTATTGGGCCTCATGGCAGCTGCCATTACTCTTCTCCCTTTGGCCCGCTTTTACATGCGTCTCCTTTAATGGATGTTGTTCACCCAATGGTCCAACCAACAACTCCTCATGCGTCATCAAATTCTGGTGACACAAGCTTGCAAAAACCATCTATCCTGGTGGATTTCTTCTCCCCAGGTTCATCAGGGCAGACCCTTTGTTTCCCCGGCCCCGATAGCCACAGTCACTACGGACGCCTCCCTGATCGGGTGGGGCGGTCATTATCAGGGCAGGATGGTTCATGGGACGTGGCAGCCATTCGAATACCACCTGCACATAAATGTCCTAGAGATGAGAGCAGTGCTTTTAACGTTGCAAGCCCTCAATGACTTTCTTCCCTTGGGAACAATTGCAGTTCACACGGACAATATGTCCGTAGTGTGGTATATCAACAAGCAGGGCGGAACCAAGTCCTACCCCTTGTGTCGAGAAGCTCTCAGACTTTGGCAATGGGCGATCTCCTCTCATCGGTTTCTGGTAGCAACGTATATCCCTGGGAAAACCAACATTTTAGCGGACAGATTGAGCAGAGCTATTCTCATGCCTCACGAGTGGTCTCTCAAACAATCTTTAGTGGAGGAGATTTTTCAAGAATGGGGCCGCCCATGTTGCGATCTTTTTGCTACTCCCCAAAACAGCAAATGCCCAGACTTCTTCTCTCTCTTCCCACTTCCAGGCCATCCCCCCAGTGGCGCTCTTACCCAAGATTGGCCCCAGGGACTTCTTTATGCCTTTCCTCCCTTTCCTTTGATACCACAGGTACTCCAGAAAGCTACCGTTTTGAGAGCCAAAATGATTCTCATTGCCCCGTATTGGCCTCGACAAATTTGGTTTCCGTTCCTCCATCGTCACCTCTTGGCGCAGCCGTGGCATCTGGACCCAGTGCCAGATCTTCTGATCCAACAATCGGGTCAGCTGCAATCGGTCCATTCCTTCTCTCAACCTCACAGCTTGGTTGCTCCACTTCCTTCCTTAGCCAGGCTTCCTATGATCTCTAACCCTGTTAGGGATATCATAGTGGCTTCCCTTAAATCCTCTACTAGAAGGATTTACACTAGCAAGTGGAAACGTTTCTCCCTTTGGGCGAAATCAAGGAATATAGATCCCTTTACTGCCCCTGTTCATGCAGTTTTGGATTTTTTAGCGGAAGTCTTTCACTCGGGTTCTTCAGCTTCCACTGTCAAAGTTCAGTTAGCTGCGATCTCGAACTTTCATGTCGGGTTTGCAGACCACAACATTATGTCCCACAGGCTTTGTAAAGCTTTTCTAAGAGGAGTTTTTCTCCTTAATCCTCCTGTCAGGAGTCCTCCTCCTCAATGGGACCTAAATCTAGTGCTGACATCCTTAATTCTTCCACCCTTCGAGGCAGCTGTTTCATGTTCTCTAAAGTTTCTTTCATGGAAGACACTCTTCCTTGTCGCTATTACCTCGGCTAGGAGAGTGTCAGAACTGCATGCCCTTTCTGTTCGTCCCCCATATTTGGTCTTCCACAAGGACAGAGTATCCTTGAGAACTAATCCTTCCTTTTTGCCCAAGGTTGCTTCAAAAACAAATTTAAACCAATCTATTGATCTCCCTGTATTCTTCCCCAATTACTCCAACAGATCGGAACAAAAATTACATTATCTTGATGTTCACCGCCAACTCAGATATTATTTGGACAGAACAAAACAATTCAGAAAGTCTTATCAACTTTCTTTCTTATGTTTAGAATAAGAAAGGCCTTCCTGTTTCCAAAGTGACCTTATCTAGATGGCTTTCTTCCACCATTTCCGAAATCTATCAACTTAGGGGCAAACAGCTGTGCTCAAAACCAAAGGCATATTCCACCAGAAGCTTAGCCACTTCCACAGCTTTTCAGGCTAGACTTCCCTTAGATACTATTTGTGCAGCAGCCACTTGGGCCACTCCTCATACCTTTGTTTCTCATTACAAATTGGATTTGGCCTCCAGGGATAGAGCCAGTTTTGGTTCTACGGTTCTCAAGAGTCTGTTCCATTGAGCCACCCAGGATAAGAGGTGCTAGGGACGCGGTCCCATCCAGCAAGATTGAAGGCGAGATTGACAACTTAACATTTAGAAGTTATGTACCTACCATAACGTTCCATGTTAGTTGTCTTCTCTCGCCTTCTTTCTTGCGACCCTCCCCCCTGCCCCCTTGCCTGGACAGACTTTGATGTCCCTTGTCAGGAAGATTGCTTCTTTGGGCACCAGTTAATTATCTGGGTTCCCTTTATAGCCCTTTTTGTTTAGGCTAATTGCTCTTCTTTCCTTAGTGGAAAGGTTTTGTGCTAGGTGTTTTTCCCTATAAGTACCAAACGAGATCTGGGTATATACCGCCTTGCATCATGGGATATGGGGCTGCCTCGAGCTGGTAAAAGTGACTCTCGAGCTTAGCAAGTGCCGAGTCGGAGCCGAGGATCGGCTCCGAACCCATCCAGCAAGAAAGAAGGCGAGAGAAGACAACTAACATGGAACGTTATGGTAGGTACATAACTTCTAATTTCATAACATTGACTGGTTTTAATTTATTGGTGCTGAGGCTGAATGGGAATGAGAAACATGAGAGAAGAATGGATGTGAAGTAGACTTGTGAAATGCAGAGCTGGGAACCCTTATCTTATGTGAAGCAGCACTGACCATAATTTTCACTTTTTGTAGAAGTTATGCTAACAAGTAATCCGAGGGCCAACAATCATTGTGTTTTGTGTTTAGTATGAGGTTGCATGTTGAATGCTATTACCTAGGGAACTGAAAGGAATGGATCTTCTCTGTCACTTTCTCAGAAAAAGGAATCTAAAGATAGTTGTCATTATCTCTGAAACAGACAAGGATTTTAATTTTAGCTTTGATGTTGCCCATGTCATTATTCCTCACAGTAGGGTCTTGGATCCGATATCAGATCCAAGCTGGCAACTGTAGCTTAGACAGATCCAAGGCTCAAGCTCCTCCTTCTGTCATAATCCCCTGCTGCCCTGTAACTTTCAGATCTTGTTTCTCGCGTTTCTGCTGCGGGCGTGATCCTTGGCTCTCACTTCAGATAAATACCTTGAAAGCACTTTTTATTTACTTTAAACTTTAAACCTTAAACTTGAACTGTAAACCTTAAGCTTTAACCTTAGTCTCCTCTTACCTCCCTCCTTTAGTTAATCTAGCTTTTTGCTAGTGTGGTTCCCCTTTTAGTCAGGCGTTTGGTGCCTTTTTTCTTCCTGTTTTGTAGCCTTTGTAGAGTAGTGTAGTTTTTGTTTTCTGCCTTTTGTATGTCGGAGATACCTTCCAGATTTAAGAAGTGCTCCTCGTGCTGTAGGAAAATGCCCAATTCTGACTTGCACGAGGAATGCTTATATTGGGGGCTCCTCACCTGGAGGTTGAATGCAACATTTGTGCCACATTCAATACCAGGGCCTTGGTAGAGCACCATAATAAATTGCTACTTAAAGGTATGGTTCAGGGGGGTCCTTATGTTTCCTTCTCCAAGGCCTCCCCTTCTGAATCCAAGCAAAAGGGACAATTCCTTTTCCTCCACACCTTCTGCTCCTAAGAAACTTAAGCTGTTGGATCCTAGATCTCCAGATCCAACTCTAGCCCAGGCTATTTCGGATCTGGTATCTTCAGATCCCAGAGCTTTGGACCCTTCTGTCGGATCCAACCGGTTTGTCGGATCAGACTATACTACTACTTTGTGACCTTCGGATCCGATAGGCTTTGTTGGGTTCTTCTGTAGTTATGGAGGACTCTGCTTCACCTGGATCCCCCAGGCATCTGCCTTTGGCATCTCCTAGACCTCGGAGCTGAACTCCAGATCACTAGGTCCTCTGAGTTCAGGATTGAGTCTCCAGCCAAGTCTACCCACTCCTCCACTTCCTCCACATCATCTAGAAGCTTGTTACCTTCGAATATGAACAGGATGATGAGGAGCTTCCTCAAAGCCCAGATAGAGTTGGGGCTTCTGGCATCCCCAGCCCACCCAGATAGAGGAGCCTGTCCAATCCCAACTCACCATTCTCTTCTGAGTCCAGGGACTTCAGAATCTTAGGACCCGGATACCCGAGGTCAGATCCTGACTATGTTGAGTATTCCCTTTTTCTTGGCTCCGTCGGCGTCCCTGGTGGCCTGTTCTGTTCCACTGCCCTTAGACCAAAGTGGGTCACGTGCTGGAGCATTCTGCACTGACTCCACGGGGACGGGGTCGGGTCCGGGTCTTTCAGACTGATCTCTTTTCCTGGGGGCCTCTGACCATGATAGCTCCAGACCGGTATCGTCCAGGGGCTGCAGTGCTGTGTTGGGATCCGTTCTTCCTTTCTGGGTAGCCGCGCCCTTCAGGAATGGTGATGGGACCGCTTCCAGTCCGTAGACCTTCCGGGTGGTAGAGAGCGCCATCTCCAGGACTGTAGCAACATCTCCCACCCCTTCGGGTCCATCCCTACCCCTCTCTACATTGGGTGGTGAGGCCTCCCATCCTGTCCAGGGTCAGCCCTCCCATTCTAACCTTCATGGGCTTTCCTCACCTCCTAGGGTCTCCGTATTTTCTGAGTCCTCCCCTGAGCCACTCACAAAGGAGGCACCTCATAAGAGAAGATGCAAGAGAGGGTACTTTTACTATCCCATGGAGTCCCTAACAAAGGGCACGGACCTCGATGGAGGAGATGGGTCCCCCAGATCTCCGCCTGATGATGGTGTCTTTTTTGGGGACATCCTTGAGATCCTCAGGCAAAAGGGTGGATCCTCTCCCCAACCCTTGTCTTCGGAGGAGTCTGTGTTTCTGAAGGCATTTGGGATGGGGCCCATCTACTTCTTGGGTGTCGCCCCCTGCTGACGGGTTTGTGGAGCTATCACCAGCAGGGCCTGGAAGGAACCCAACACTGTGGAACCAGTGCCTAAGCGATTAGACAAGTTCCTTAGCCCTCCTGTTGACTGACCGTTCTGTGTAGCAAAGGAGTCCCGGTCGATGCCATCATGGTTGCTGCTGCCACCAAAAAGGAGTTGAAGGAGCAGAGCTCCACAGTCCATCCCCTGAACAGGGAGTGTCAAGCAATTGAGTGGCATGAGAAATGTGTTTGCCTCAGCTACCTTTGGCCTGAGGGCAGTTAATTACCTGGTACACTTCACATACCTTCAAAGAGACTTGATCAAAGAACTCACCACTTCCCTTAGAGTTGTTGCCTGAAGAGAACTTCAAGAGGGTGTCTCCCAAGCTCTCTACTCTGACATCCCTCACTAATTCTTCGATGAGGTTAATTTCCAATGCAGCAGAAGTTACCTCTCGAGCGGCAGGTACAGGCATAGCTATAAGGCGGCATGCTTGGTACAACTTTGTGGGTTTGCAGCGGCCTTCATATCATCTTACCAATGCTCCCTTTGATGGCTCCACCCTCTCTGGCCCTTCTGTGAAAGAGACTCTAAACTGTAGTGAGCAGGAAGGGAAGACCTTGTCAGCTGTTGGGATCAAGTTTTCTACTCCTCAGAGGTCTTTTTCCAAGACCCAATGAAAGCTAAGATGATGTGATTCCGGAGGTCACAGTCTTCCTTCCAGGACGTTCCTGATGATTTCTCTTCCAGAGTCAGGGGGAGAGGATTCAGTGGCAGACACTGCTGTAGATGAGGGGGCGGTCCACAAAATCAGGGCTTCAGGGAAACTTTCTCTGAGCAGCGCTTTCAGTGCGCCCGAAATGTTGCATGACTGCCCTGCAGTTTGGGGTCATCTTTCCTTCACACACTAGCCTGGACAAACATTACCTCTGATCAGTGGGTGTTGGACATCATTTCCAGGGTTATTTCATTCCCTTTTTCAATCCCTTCCAACACAAAGGTATCTCCCCGACACCCCCCCCCTGTCAGATGGAGTTGGCCTTTAAGGAAGTTCAGCAACTTCTTCAAAAAAACAGCCATCCAAGAGTTCCCAGCAAGACAAAGAGGATCCAGAGCTTACTCTCGCTTCTTTTTAGTGCCAGAAAAGACTGGGGACCTGCATCCTATTCTGGACCTTAGTAAGTTGAGTCTGTCGGTCAAGTAAGTCCACTTTCCAGATGGTCACTGTTATCGATCCATTCTGCCTCTTACACAAGGGTGACTGGATGTGCTCAGTGGATCTCCAGGACGCCTACTATCACATCAACATAGACAGGCACTCGAGGAGACACCTTCGCTTTCGATTAGAGAGCAGTCATTACCATTTCAGAGCCCTGCCCTTTAGACTCACCACATCCCTCGGGTGCTTACCAAATGTATGGCAGTGGTGGCGGCTCACTTGAGGCTACAGGGATTCCAGGTGTTTTCATACCTTGACGAGTGACTCCTCACTGCACCCACAAGGCATTGACTGTCACAAGCCATACAGTATGTCCTGCTGTTCAGCCAATTGGGGATTACAGTGAGCCTCTCCAAGTCCAGTCTGGTCCCGAAGCAAAAATTAGAGTTCATAGGAGTCCAGCTTGACTCGTCTCAGAGATTGCAGCATTACCTCTTTGCAGAGTACAGCTGATCCAGGAGTAGGTCATGCAAGTCTTAAGTCTTTCAAATCCTCCTGTCCACCTTGTTCTTCAGACCCTAGGATCCATGGCCGTAGCCATACAGCTTGTGCCACCAGCAAGGTACCATATGTGGGTTTTACAGTGAACTCTGATGGTTCAATGGTCCATTCTGTCTCAACCTATGTCTGTGTCCATAAAATTGACTCTGGTGTGCAAGACGGCACCTTCTTTGGTTGCTTTCAGTCTGAGGATCTCATTTTAGCCAGGCCTGTTTCACGCCCTATGCCCAAGGCCATGGTGACCACGGACACTTCCCTATTGGGTGGGGGGCATTTCCAGAGAAGAACAGTTCAAGGCATGTGGTCCCCTGTAGAGACCAAATTGCATATAAACTTCCTAGAGATGAGGGCAGTCCTCCTAATGTCGCAAGCCTTTCAGGATTGCCTCCCTCTGAGGCCGATTGCAATTCAGACGGACAACATGGTAGCGGTCTGGTATATCAACAAACTGGGAGAACACAATTTTAACCATTGTGCAAAGAGGCCATGAGAGTGTGGGAATGGGTGATGTCCTCCATGCGCTTTCTTCTTGCAACATATATACCTGGGAACTCCAATGTGTTGGCCGACAAACTCAGCAGAACCATATTGAGTCCTCACGAGTTGTCCCTCAGTCCAGTGGTGATGCAGATTTTTGATCATTGGGGTCAACCATGATGTGACTTCTCTGCCTCCCCTACCAACAAGTGCAGCATGTAATTCACCCTGAACCCCCCAACCATGGAGTCACCGAGGGATGCTTTAGTCCACGACTGACCTCCCAGTGTCCTCTTCACTTACCCTCCTATCTCTGTTATTCCCAAAGTTTCAGAAAGTGCGACGCCTGAGGTCATCCTTGATACTCATTGCTACCTTCTGGCCTCATCAGCCATGGTTTCCCTTCTAATATGTCACCTGAAGTATCCCCCCTTGGATACAGGATCCCCTTCAGGATCTGATCTCCCATCCTTCAGGGTTCCCTCTTCCCAATCTTCGGACCCTTCATCTAACCGCATGGTTTCTGCCATTCCAGTGATTTTGAAACTGTCCAGGCTAGCTTCCCCCATCAAGAATATTATCCTAGCCTCCCATAAAGATGTATAGTAGCAAATGGAAAAGGTTTTCTGTCTGGGTTAAGAGCAGGAATTTGGACCCCTTTTCTGCTTCTGTATCAGATGTTCTTTTGTTCTTGTTCTGCCCCTTTTAAGAAGGGGTAAATTTTTCTACTGTTAAGCTTCAGTTGGCTGCAATTTCTAATTTTCATGAGAATAGCGAACCTACATTATCTTCCAGACTCTATAAAGCCTTCATGAGAGGCGTTTTCCTTTCAAGACCACCCATCAATGATCCCTCACCTCCTTGGGATCTAACTTTCGTGCTGCAGTCTCTGACTTGGAGCCCATTTCAGCCTGTAAGTTTGTGCGTTTTCTAATTTTAGTCATGGAAAATGGCCTTCCTAGTAACCCTAACTTCAGCTAAGAGGGTGGTCTGAGCTGCAAGCCCCCTGTCAGTTGCTCCCTCGTATGTGGTCTTTCACAGGGATAGAGTGTCTGTTGGAACAAAATCATCCATTTGCCTAAGGTTTCCACTGAATCCAGTCTGAACCAGTGTATTCAGTTACCAGTTTTCTTTCCAGATTATTCCAGTAAAGAAGAGTACATTCTGCATACTTTGGATGTACACAGTCAGTTGCGATTTTTATCTGCATAGGACTAAAGAGTTTCGCAAGTCAGATCAGCTGTTTGTGGCTTTTTCCAAGAATAGATGTGGCATCCCCATTTCTAAAGTGGATCTCCAGCTGTATCTCTACAGTCTACACCAACAAGCTTCTTGAAATTCCGGGAAAGGTTAGAGCTCATTCTACTAGGTCTGTGGCTGCTACTTCAGCCTACATGGCCATGCACCCTATTGATGATATTTGTGCTGCTGCTGCCACTTGATGTAATCCTCACACCTTTATATCCCATCACAAGCTGGATTTGGTTTCCAGGAACAAGACTTCCTTTGGTTCCACAGTGATTCGACATGTCCTACTTTAACGCCTCCCAGGGTAAATTGTAGCTGGGGACTCTGATCCTACTTTGAGGAATAATGACACTGATAATATCAGATCGAGTTGGCATCTGTGTTCTTCTTTCGGCTGTTCCCGTTAGGGGTCGCCACAGCGGATCATCTGTTTCCATTTCTTCCTGTCCTCTGCATCATGCTCTTTCACACCAACCGCCTGCATGTCCTCTCTCACCACATCCATAAACCTCATCTTAGGCCTTTCTCTTTTCCTCTTACCTGGCAGTTCCATCCTTAGCATCCTTTTCCCAATATACCCAGCATCCCTCCTCAGCACATGTCCAAACTAACCCAATCTCGTCTCTCTTACTTTGTCTCCAAACTGTCCAACCTGAGCTGACCCTCTAATATACTGATTCCTAATCCTGTCCATCCTAGTCACACCCAGTGCAAATCTTAACATCTTTAACTCTGCCACATCCAGCTCTGACTCCTGCCTTTTCGACAATGCTACCATCTCCAACCCATATAACATAGCTGGTCTCACTACCCTCTTGTAGACCTTCCCTTTCACTCTTATTGGTACCAGTCTGTCACAAATCACTCCTGACACTCTTCTCCACCCATTCCACCCTGCCTGTACTCTCTTCTTCACCTCTCTTCCACACACACCATTACTCTGAACTGTTGATCCCAAGTACTTAAACTCATCCACCTTTACCAACTCTACTCCCTGCATCCTCACCATTCCTCTACCCTCCCTCTCATTTACACACATATATTCTGTTTTAGCCCTGCTGACCTTCATTCCTCTCCTCTCTAAAGCATATCTCCACCTCTCCAGGGTCTCTTCAACCTGGTCCCTACTCTCGCTACATAACACAATGTCATCTGCAAACATCATAGTCCACGGGGCCTCCTGTCTAATCTCATCTGTCCATCACCACTGCAAATAAGAAAGGGCTCAGAGCTGATCCTTGATGTAATCCCACCTCCACCTTAAACGTATCTGTCACTCCCACCGTAGTCCTCACCAATGTCACACTACCCTTGTACATATCCTGTACCACTCTTGCATACTTCTCTGCCACTCCCGACTTCCTCATACAATACCCAATTCCTCTCTAGGCACCCTATCGTATGCTTTCTCTAAGTCCACAAAGACACAATGCAACTCCTCCTGACCTTCTCTGTATTTCTCCAACAGCACTCTCAAAGCAAACTTTGCATCTGTAGTGCTCTTTCCTGGCATGAAACCATACTGCTGATCACTAATCATCACCTCCCTTCTTAGCCTAGCTTCCACTACTCTTTCCCATAACTTCAAGCTGTGACTGATCAGTTTTATCCCTCTGTAGTTACTGCAGCTCTGCACATCATCCTTATTCTTAAAGATAGGTACCAAAACACTTTTTCTCCACTCCTCAGGCATCCTCTGACTTTCCAAAATTTCATTAAACAATCTGGTTAAAAATTCCACTGCCATTTAATTTCTCCTAAGCACCTCCATGCTTCCACTGGTATGTCATCTGTGTTATCCTGTCATTATTCCTCACATTTCCCTCCCACCATCCCCCTTCCTTGTTGGATCTTCTGTGGAAGTTGGAGTGTTGTGGGTCCAGGACTATTTCCCTTTCTTCCTTTTGGGTCATAGCGATACTGTGTTCGCAAACTTGGTATGAGGGTTAGAGGGCAGCAGGGGATTGAGAGGAGCAGCCTTGGATCTGTCTAAGCTAAAGTTGCTAGCTCGGATCCAATATCTGATCCAAGACCCTACTGTGAGGAATAATGACATGGATAACACAGATGCCAATTTATGGCAAGTACATAACTCTTTTTTTTAGTCATTATTTAACTAGGTGAGCCAGCATTGACCCCTTTCAATCATGGCCTGGGCCGCAAGGTTAAATGTAATATGTATATGTGTTTATATGTAGATATATTCTATAGGTATGTGTGTATGTGTTTGTGTGTGTATATATATATATATATATATATATATGTGTGTGTGTGTGTGTGTGTGTGTGTGTGTGCATGCACATACGTACATGCATACATACATAAACACAGTTTAGAGAAGCCATTCAGCCAACATGTTTTGTGAAGTACCTGGTAGCAAAAAATCCATCCACTGATAGGAAAAACATGCAGACTCCATAGAAACATTGGTGGGGATCAGGACTGAATTCCCCACCCTGAAACTGTAAGTTGTCGATCATAGTACTTTGCCACAATTCTGCCTAAGGATGTTAAGACCTACCATCTGGATGACCCTCCTTTGGGGAGACTAGCCTGTAGATGTTTTTCATAGTCAGTGTTGCAGTACTAGTTCTTGAGTCTTTTGCCTTGCAGAAGCCTGCAGCTGGCCCAATTTTGAGAGTCTTTGCATCATCTCTAGCCAATGGAAATCCGACAGACGTCTGGGCATCAGGGTGTAAGGAGGACAACCATCAGCACCATCTCAAGTCATTTCTAGCCTTACAGTCCATTGCACTTCACATATGTTCAGAACGCATGCTGTCTGTTGATCAGCTTTTTTTCAGGGAAGCTCCTCTTTCATTTGGATAAGTAATAGGGGAGATTTTTCTATTAATTTAATGTTCATAAAACAGTTGCTTGAAGGGTGGGAAGCAAATTCCATTGAAAGATTTTCACCTGTGTTATCTATTCATCTTGGAGCCTTTAATTGTCCTGACTGTGCAAAATTCTATGTGAAAACCCTAAAATGTAGGTTTGAGATAAAGCTAGCAGTGAAGGCAGAATTGCGGCCGACACCAAAAACAACTACAAAGCCTTCTATAGCTGTATCAAAAAACCACAAATGCAATACCCAGATTTGCTCTGGGTTATTGCACAGTGGCACCTCCTATACTGAGCCAACGGATATAGCCAACATACTGGCCGATAGATTCAGTGCCAACTTTACTGCCCCCCAAGGGGCCTATCACAATACCAGGAGAAAGCCCTGGTACCCACCATGTCTGCAGCACAGGTAAAAGCTGCATTGTCCAAAGCCAAGAATATAGCATCCATGGGACCTGATAATATTCCTGGCTGGGTCTTACATGAGCTACAAAACAAACTGGTACCACATCTGTGTGCCTGTTACATCACAGCCTTACCTTAGGCTGTGTTCTTAACGAATGGTGCACTGCTACAGTCATCCCGCTCCATAAAGGGAGCAACTACAGACCCTGGGAACTATCGCCCCATTAGTCTAACAAGTCTGGTATGCAAAGCTGTGAAGTGCATCATCATGGACCTGCTTAACAAAGGTATAGGCAGTCTCCAAACTCTTGACTTCACACCATTTGGCTTTGTCAAGGAGGAGATCCTGCCTGCTGAACCTGGTTGACTTCTTTGAGGCAGTCACCAAGGCTGTCGATGAGGGGTAAGGCAGTGCATACAGCCTACCTCGACCTGGCCAAAGCCTTTGATACCATTCCCCACTCTGGTATCATTGATAAACCCACCAAACTAGGCATCAATCCTTGCTTCACTAGGTGGGTTGCAGATTGGCTCACAGACAGGACCCACAGAGTGAAAGTTGCAGATTCCAAGTCAGACTGTCGACCATTCACGAGTGGAGTCCCACAAGGCTCGGTCCTGGGTCCTCTCCTGTTTGGCATCTACTACTTAGAAGTCCAGGCCAACACAGAAGGACTTTGGCTGACCAAGTTCGCTGATGACTGCAAGGTAGGAGTCATTATCAACTCCCCAAGTAATGCAGACATCCTACAAAAGGGCCTCTGAGACCCATGACTGGTGTCGGAATTATGGCCTGAAACTTAACGCCAAAAAATACGTCCTCAACCCTTTGGAAAACTCTGTTCCCACGAATTACCACATTGATGGGAGCCCACTGAACACTGAAGTGGGCCGTAAGAGATCTGGGCACCCAGGTCAACAGCCACCTCACCTTTGACCAGCACATTGCCATGTTTTCAGAAAGTCCTTCTGTGTGGCAAATCTTATAACCAAAGATCGCATCCAGGAAGGAGGAGGTCATCATCCCTCTCTACTCATCCATTATTACACCAGTCATTGAATATAATGCCCTGATGTTCTTCGTGTTTCACTGTTGCAGTCATTACATTTGGGTTATCCTGCTGGCAGATTGGCGTCAGTCGGCCTGAATTCCAAAGTTTTGGGTCCTGTGTCGGTTGCTGTCGCCCCTTCCCTGACATCAGGTCGTCAGGGGTATAAAAGATGCAGCCGACGCCATTTTCTTCCGTCTTTCTTGCCCCGCGGTGCCTGAAGCAGAAGCAGTTCGCAAGTGCCGGTTGGCCAACTCCTGAGATTTTCGTGTTCGAATTTCAGATCCAACGTCTTCATTAAAAGCGAAGTACCCCGTTGGGGAAACTTTTTTTCTTGCTCCAGTCAGATGTCAGAAAAAGTTAATTGTATTTCTTGTGGAAGCAAATACCTCATAAGGACTTTCATTCTTACTGTATTCCTTGCCTAGGTCCTGACCACGATGTAGCTAGTTGTCGGTTTTGTGCTAGATTTAACCACCACACTATTAAGCGTTGGTACGATTTTGCATTAAGCTATTTTGGCCGATTTAATTATACAGTGTCGGATAGCCATACGACTACCGGAGTTCACAAAAAACGCAAAGAAAAAGACAGGCAACCGAGGTCCAAAACTGATGAGGCTTCTCCTAAGCCAGCCGCTGGTTTGCCGGTTCTCAGTGAGGTGCTTTCGCAGCCCCTGACGCCCGCTACTTTAGAGTCGCAGGCAGCTACCGACACCCACGTGGAGTTAGCCAGGCCACTGGAAACTCAAGGTATTGGATACTATTCCATCAGATGGGTCCGGAGCCGCTGAGCAGGCATCGGCTTCTGAGGGTGTATTCAGACCTAAACAATTATACATTAAAACGACTATAGCTTCAAAGACAAAGACTAAAGCACCTTTAAAGACAAAGAAACAAGTTCAACAGCCTCATGGACAGGCCTCCATGCCCATAAAAACAGAAGCTCAAAATGGCTGAAGACCTAATTAGCTTGATCAGGGGTTCCCATCCCCCTCTTGATAAGAGGCCTAGGCAAGAGACAGACTATGAATCTTCAGCTCAGGTTTCCATTTCATCTGATTCCCCTTCTGATCAGGAATATTCTATTCCTCCCTGTGAGGATTCTGATGCTGAAGAATCTATTCCTTCAGCTTCTCCTTCTGAAGACTACTCTTTTGGGGAAAACTTGCATACCATGAGGGAGCATTTCCACTGGGAGAGCCAAGATTTTTCAGAATCTAAGAAAAGGCTCAGAGGCTTCCTTTTACTACCTCAACACAGGCCTCTAGCTATTCCACCTGTGTTAGACATTGTAGATAATGTGTTTTCAAAGTCTAGTCTGACCCCTGACTCCTTACCTCCAGCTCCTGTTAAGCCGGACAGATACTACAAGGTTCCTGACTCTCATAAATTCCTTTTCAAAAACCCTGCTGCAGACCCAGAAACTATTTCTCAGGGTCCCTAAGGGGTCAAGGCTTCCACTGCAAAAAAACCCTACCCCCTCTGACAGAGATTCTAGGGCACTAGACAGATGGGGAAAATGATTTACACATCTGCTACCTTGGCTGTAAGGGCCTTAAATTGCCAGTTTCATATGCTCAAATATCAGCAATATATCATGACACTGCTTAAACAGAAAATGTTGATAAATTCTGAATGTGCAGTAAACAAAGAAATGCAGGATTTATTGCATGCAGCTGAACAAGTTGGAAAGCATACTTTGCAATGTGGGTTTGATTCTCTAGAGGCCTCTTGCTGGGCCGCTGTTACGTGTTCTGTCATTAGAAGGCATGCTTGGTTAAAGGAACAAAATCTTCCTGATCATGTCGAAGCAAAATTATTAGATGCTCCATTACAGCGTGATACCTTGTTTGGTGTTAAGGCAGAAGAGGTGTTAAAGAAAATGGAGGACAAAGCTAAATCTATGCAAACAGTCAAGGATTTCTTACAGTTACAGCCTCCTAGGTGTAGCAGACACTGGCCTACAAAGAATTGGTCCTTTCCAGTGTCAGACAGACCTCAAAGGGGCAGATCCAGACGCCCTAGAGGCAGATCCCAGCCGCAAGGCTCTTACAGGTCTAAGCAATGGGGTGCTTCTACCTCCAAAAGTGGAGGACGACAAATCACAACCATACAGGAAACAGTCTCAATGACGTCCCCCTGCCTGCACCAAGCACTTGTCTTCTGGCAGCACCCTTAGGGGGAAAACTAGCACTTTTTTCTCAAAATTGGCACATTATTATCCAGGACAAATGGGTTCTAGACAGTGTCACAAGGCTACAAGTTTCACTTCCATACCCTGCCAAGGGCAAACGGTTGGCCAGACCTGCCAAAAAATCAATGGGCAGAGGCTTGAAAACAATGCATCTCTTATGCACATGGGGGCTATTCAACAAGTGCCACAGCAAGAGCAGGGACAAGGATTTTACTCAAGACTGTTCTTGGTACCCAGAAAGGACAAAGCATGGAGACCAATACTAGACCTATCTATTCTGAACACATTTCTGGATATACCCAAATTCAAGATGTTGACCTTGCAGCAGCTTCTGCCCATGCTGGACAGCAAGGCTTGGCTCGTGACTTTAGACTTAAAAGAGGCATACCTGCATGTCCCAATCAGACAATCATGCAGAAGATACCTCAGATTCAAGGCTGGCTCAAAGCATTACCAATTCTCTGCACTGCCCTTTGGCTTATCTACTGCGCCCAGGGTCTTCACAAAGTGCCTGGCACCAGTAATTGCTTTCTGCAGACAGAGGAATACAGATATATCCTTACTTAGACGACTGCCTCATTCAAGCAGAGAACAAGGACGTTCTACTACAGCATCTGGCATTTGTAAAAAGACTTTTAACATGCCTAGTACACAGTCAACGAAAAGAAATCAAAACTAGTACCCTCTCAAGAGATAATATTCCTGGGTGCAAGCTTTTTTTCAGGCTTGTTGGCTGTTGGTGAAGCACCCTCCAAGAGGAAAAAACGCTGAGAGAAGAAGGGAGCCACTTTTGAGATTTTAAGTATTTTTTCTCTGTTTATTTGCTAAGTTTTTCTGCATAGCTGCCTAGCTTGAGCATTTTCTGGCTTGTTAAACTTGATTTCTGTATTAGTAGCTGTATTTAGAGCACAACCAAAAGCTGTTTGCTGAATTTCCTGTTTGCACTTAATTTTAAATCGTTTTCTTAAAACTTGCATATTTTCTGTCCTTGACCTAGCACTCTTGTGTGGGGTCATTTACTGCACTGTTATAACTTGATATTACTTGTGAACCTCTGCTATCTCTGTAAAAACAAAACAAAAAAAAATCTTGCTTTTTCCCACTTTTCTGAGAGTTAAAAAGTTCAGTTACAGGCTTGCTGTTCCTGAACTGTTTGAAAGTTTCTGTGAGGCCATTTTTGCTTGGGCTGAAGGAGGGTCTCTGTGTTTATCAGTGGGAGTGACTAACATTGAGCAGCTTCCCTGCCCCCGGAGAGGTGGTTACTGACTTGAAACTGTAGTTTTATTGGCCACTAGGGGTCATTTCCATAACTCCTTCATCTTCCTCTCTTAAAACCTAGTTGCCTCGTGGTTTGAGCGTCTTTTCAGGCTTGTTAGCTGTTGGTGAAGCACCTCCAAGAGGAAAAAAACGCTGAGAGAAGAAGGAGCCACTTTGAGATTTTAAGTATTTTTCTCTGTTTATTTGCTAAGTTTTTCTGCATAGCTGCCTAGCTTGAGCATTTTCTGGCTTGTTAAACTTGATTTCTGTATTAGTAGCTGTATTTAGAGCACAACCAAAAGCTGTTTGCTGAATTTCCTGTTTGCACTTAATTTTAAATCGTTTTTTTCTTAAAACTTGCATATTTTCTGTCCTTGACCTAGCACTCTTGTGTGGGGTCATTTACTGCACTGTTATAACTTGATATTACTTGTGAACCTCTGCTATCTCTGTAAAAACAAAACAAAAAAAATCTTGCTTTTTCCCACTTTTCTGAGAGTTAAAAAGTTCAGTTACAGGCTTGCTGTTCCTGAACTGTTTGAAAGTTTCTGTGAGGCCATTTTTGCTTGGGCTGAAGGAGGGTCTCTGTGTTTATCAGTGGGAGTGACTAACATTGAGCAGCTTCCCTGCCCCCCGGAGAGGTGGTTACTGACTTGAAACTGTAGATCTGAAGTAGGATATTCATTTGTCTGCAACCTGTGGGTTATGGATCCGATATCGGATCCGAACCGGCATAGTTTTCCAGCTATGGATCCAAGCTCTCAGCTCCTCCCCTCACCCATAATGCCCTGCTCTACCCTCATGACCCCAGATCTTGTTTGCCGCGCTGGTAACTAGATGTGGATTTCATAGCTCTCAGCTAAGTGGATATTTCTTGTTTAAAAATAGAGAATTTTTGCCTTCTTTAACTTTTTTTGTGTGAAAGTTGTAGGTTTCCTATTATTATTGACAGTTTAATTTAATTTTCTGTAGTAAATTTTATTCCCTCCCCTCGCTGGTACGTAGAGTGTGTGTGAGGCCTGTGTGCTTCTTTATTGTTTTACAGTTACTTTCTGTAACTTTAGTTAACTTTGGTGACTATGGCTGATCAGCCTAAGTCAATATTTTCTAAATGCTCCGAGTGTGGCCATAAGCTCTCACCGGCTGATGGCCACACTCGGTGTGTTAAGTGTCTTGGGGTTGAACACCTCACATCTGGTTGTTCCATTTGTGCAGGGTTCAACCCCAGGGCACTGAGGGAGCGGAGGTCCAAGCTGGTCTTGGCGGGTCTTTTACCGCCGGACTCGGCTCCGACCTCCGCTCCTTCGGGGACTCCTGCGGCTGCAGCTGTTCCCCCTGTGGCACCCCCTCCTGCTCCTGGGACTCAAACTCCCGCTTCAGGACAGGAGAGGGATGCATCTAAAAAGGACCGGAGGGAGAAGCACCAGCGGCGGGCCGAGACCTCTGTTTCGCCCCGCCAGCCAAGCGGCTTCTCCCGGCTGCCTTGTTGGTGCGGTCTCCTCCTTCTCGGCTCCGGTCACCTGTGTGCTTCTCACCGGGTCCTGAGGAGGAGGAGACCCGATCTCCGTCGAGGCTATCGAGGAGGCATTCCAGGCTTACCTCGGTAGCCTCGTCGAGATCTACCCATAGCCTTCGGATGCTGATCTGGACGGATGATGAGAAGGTTCATCCAGGCCCAGATGCAGATGGGAGTGCTCTTGCCTCCCCCTCGGGAGCTCAACACCCTTTTAAGCCCATTGCTCCTTCTCCGACCCGCTTCCGGGTTGAGCAACTGGAGCCGAGCAGCCGGGCGGGGAGGTCGGAGCCGATAGTACTTGGCCGGATCCGACCATGCCTCAGTCGTCGGACCCGATCTCGGAGCCTGGATCCGAGCTTCGGATCCGGGGGGATCAGTGCTCCTTCGGCGCCGTCTGTGTCGGAGCACACTGGCCCTTCGGATCCGAGTGCTTGCGCCGGCTCCGATCCACTCTTCGGATCCGAGGGGGAGCCGATTGTCGGATCCTTTGGTCGAGGTCGGCTCCCCTTGCTTTTGATGTAGTGGAGAGGGCTCTGTTGAGGTCTCCGGACCCCGGCACTTGCTTCGCTCCGTCCCAGCTCCCTCTGTACTGGGCCAGGCTTCCACCATCCGGCCCCTGGGACAGCCCGTTTCTGTGCCCCAAGTTGCTCCCATGGAGCAAATTGCTGCTGCGAGGACTCCTCTGACAGCCCCCAGAGGCTCGCAAGCATACGTCAAGAGGAGGCACATTGACTCCCTGAGTCTCTCACTGAAGACACGGACTTGGAGGAAGGGAAGGCTCCCCACGGTCACCCCGAGGATGTCTCCTTCGGAGACATCATGGAAATGCTCCGTATTAGGGGGGGGTGGTCTGCCCCCAAGTCTTCCTCGGACGAGTCCGTGTTCTTGGAGGCATTCAAACGGGCCCGTCTACCTCTTGGGTGTCCCCTGCCGACCCCTGGTGGACCTTATTACCACCAGGGCGTGGAAGGAACCGGACACCGTGGAGCCAATTCCCAAAAGACCTGATAGAACCCTTAGCCCGCCTTCTGACAGGACCCATTGGAGTAAGGGGCCTCCTGTAGATGCCATGTTGATGGCGGCGGCCACAAAGAGGGAACTGGCTCAGGAGAGTCCCTCAGTCCACCCACCGAGCAAGGAGTCTCGGATGATGGACCGCTTGGGGAAGCGGATGTTCAGTTCGGCGACCTTCTCGGTAAGGCGCTGAACTATTTGGCACATGTTATTCGGATGCAGCGAGACCTTATTAAAGAGTACGCTGCATCCCCCCCTGAGTCCATTTCGGAGGAGGACAGAGCTCTGCACTCCACCAAAATGGCCACTCTTAGGTCAGTCACAAATACTTCTATGCGGCTACTCTCCCATGCTACGGGCGCCGCTAGAGCTCGGGACAGGACTGGTCACTGGGCGTCAGGCCTGGCTCCGCCACTCTTTTCTGAGCCCTTCAAGGCGTTTGCGAACGCCTTTGATGGTTCTGCTCTGTTTGGCAAGACCGTTCGCGACGTTGACCCAGAGCGAGAAGGACGGAAGACGCTGTCTGCCGTCGGAATCCGCTTCTCTGCACCCCAGAGGCCCTATTCTAGGAACCAAAAGGGTCAGAAGAAGATGTGGTTCCGAAGTCGCAGCAGTCCCAGCCTGCTCCGGACAACCAGTCCTTCCGTGGCAGAGGAGGACAGGGAGGGCCGCCCTAGAGGCAGAGGGCTCCCAGAAACTTGGTCCAGGGAACCTTTCTCTGAGCGGCGCAGCAACCCTGAGGGGTTGCCCGACTGCTCTACTCTGGAGGCAGTCGGGGGACGTTTTTCGGGGCACCTAGCGGCATGGGAGTCCATAACATCGGACCGCTGGGTTCTCCAAATCATATCCAGGGGAATATCGCATTCCTTTCCTTCACCTTCCAAAGTTGCAGTCCCTCCCAGACGTACCACCCGGTCAAAGGGAGGCCGCTTTGGCAGAAATTGGCCATCTGCTAGAGAAAAGAGCCATCCAGCCCGTTCCCCCGACCAGATCGGATCAGGGTTCTACTCCAGGTTCTTTTAGTGCCAAAAGACGGGGGAACTAAGACCAATCCTAGACCTCTCTCTCTTGAACCTGGCAGTCCCCAAAGAAAAATTCCGAATGGTCACTCTACAATCTATTCTCCCCCTTCTGGGAGAAGGCCACTGGATGTGCTCGATAGATCTCAAGGACGTACTACCACATCCTAATGGACAGGCGCTCCAGGAGGTTTCTCCGCTTCGGCTGGGAGCCAGTCACTACCAGTTCGGGTCCTTCCCTTTGGTCTCACCACAGCCCCAGGGTGTTTACCAAAGTACTAGCAGTGGTAGCGGCCCACCTGAGGCTTCAGGGGTGCAGGTCTTCCCTACCTGGACGACTGGCTCCTTACCGCCCCAACAAGGCATCTACTTCTCTCGTGAGACTCCTTTCTCCATCTTGCTCCATTTCTGGGCATCACAATAAATACAAACAAGTCCAACCTGGCACCCACTCAGCTCTTAGATTTCATAGGGGCCAGACTAGACACAAGGAGTTCTGAGCCTTCCTCACTGCGGACAGAGTTCTAAATCTGCAGCTCCAGGTGCGGGCCATTCTCCATTCATGTTCTGTTCCAGCGGAGTTGGTCCTGAGGGCTCTAGGGTCCATGGCTTCATCGATAGCACTTCTTCCTCTTGCCAGGCTCCATATGCATTCTACAGTGGACGCTCTTAGTTCAGTGGTCATACCTTGCTCTTCCCATGCATCACCCCATAGCGATCAGCAAGGCTTGCAAGCGGTCCCTCTTGTGGTGGCTCCACTCCACGGATCTCCACAGGGTCGCCCATTTTGTGCTTCTCCCCTCTCGCCACGGTGACCACGGACGCCTCCGCCTCGGGTGGGGGCACTTTGGGCGGACAGTCCAAGGCACGTGGAACGATTCAGAGACCTTACTGCATATCAATGTTCTAGAGATGAGAGCAGTGCTCTTAGCGTTGCTAGCACTTCAGGACTTTCTTCCCTTGGGAACAATTGCGATTCAATCGGACAATATGTCTGTTGTCTGGTACATCAACAAGCAAGGGGAACAAGGTCTTACCCTCTTTGTCGAGAGGCCATGAGAGTTTGGGAATGGGCAACCTCCACCAATCGCTTTCTCATAGCAACGCACATTCGGTCGGTCCAACATCCTAGCGGACAAGCTCAGTCGCACCATTCTGACACCTTACGAGTGGTCTCTCAATTGTCAAGTAGCGAAGCATATTCGCACGGTGGGGAACCCCTTCATGCGATCTTTTGCTTCTCCCTCAAACACCAAGTGCGACAGTTTTTCGCTCTAATACCTCCTCCCGGAGGTACCCCAAGAGACGCTCTGGTGCATGCTTGGCCACCCGGTCTTCTGTATGCCTATCCACCCTTGCCTCTGATGCTGCAAGTTCTTCAGAAAGCCTCTCGGGTGGGTTGCAGAATGATTCTCATTGCTCCATTCTGGCCTCGACAGATCTGGTTCCCCTTCCTAAGGTCTCACTCGGTGAATCCTCCTTGGATTCTAGATCCCATTCGGATCTGATATCCCATCCTTCCTGCATTCCTCCTCCGAACCTGGACAACCTGAAGCTGACCGCTTGGCTGCTCCAGTTCCACTCTTGATAAGGACTCGGTATTTCTTCCGGTAAAGGCTATTTTAGTGGCGGCTCATAAACCATCCACTAGAAAGGTTTACGAAGCAAATGGAAACGTTTCTCTGTGTGGGCGGAGCGGCAAGGCCTAGATCCCTTCACGGTTCCTCTCCCTGTAGTGCTTGATTTTCTAACCTCTCTCTTTAATGATGGTGCCAGCAGTTCCACAGTCAAAGTTCAACTGGCGGCTATTTCTCACTATCACATTGGTCAAGAGTCTCTTCCTCTTATGTCAGCCAAATTGTGCAAAACTTTTCTTAAGGGTACTTTCCTTCTCAGGCCCCTATAAAGCAAGCAGTTCCTCCTTGGGACCTTTCTTTGGTCCTTCAGGCCTTGACCTCCCCTTTCGAGCCAGCGGCTACAGTGGATCTCAAATTCTTGTCTTACAAGACAGCCTTTTTGGTAGCCATTACATCAGCCAAGAGAGTTTCTGAACTTCAAGCTTTATCAGCTAAACCTCCTTACTTGGTTTTTTATCCGGACCGTGTCTCCCTCAGGACCAACCCGTCCTTCCTTCCTAAAATCGCTTCTGAAGCAAACATCAATCAATCCATTAACCTCCCTGTTTTCTTCCGTAAGTATGAAAACAAAGGTGAATATAGGCTACACTCACTAGATGTTCACAGGCAACTAAGATTTTATCTCAACAGGACAGCTGGTCATAGGCAATCCGACCAGCTGTTTATTTCCTTTGCAAAATTCAATTTGGGCAAGCCAATTTCCAAAGTTTCTCTATCCGCCTGGATTTCACAGTGCATTTTATTGGCTTACCAAGCGTCAGGAAGGCCCGCACCGGAGGTGTTCATGCCCATTCAACCCGGTCAGTATCTACCTCGGCAGCCTTCAAGGCTAGGATTCCTCTAGATGATATTTGTGCAGCAGCCACGTGGGCTTCATCTCATACATTTATTTCTCACTATAAGTTGGATCTTGCATCTAGGGGTAGAGCATCCTTTGGCTCGCGGTGCTCGGAATATCCTTCCATGATGGCGCCCAAGATTCAGGTAGCTGGGGACTCTGTCCCACAGGTTGCAGACAAATGAATATCCTACTTCAGATTTAGAAGTTATGTACTCACCATAACGTTCCATCTGAGTAGGTGTATTCATTTGTCTGCAACCATCCCGCCTATCCCCTGGCCTTTCAGTTTCCTGCATATTACTTGTTACCCTTTTGAGGGTATTGTTGCTTTGGCAAACTCGATCTGAGGTCATGAGGGTAGAGCAGGGCATTATGGGTGAGGGGAGGAGCTGAGAGCTTGGATCCATAGCTGGAAAACTATGCCGGTTCGGATCCGATATCGGATCCATAACCCACAGGTTGCAGACAAATGAATACACCTACTCAGATGGAACGTTATGGTGAGTACATAACTTCTAATTTTATTGGCCACTAGGGGTCATTTCCATAACTCCTTCATTTGTCCTCGGTGGAGTGGTTTAGGGCAGTGACTTGTGGTTTGTTGGCCAATTTGGGTCATTTCCTGTCTTTTCCAGCCCCCTGCTATAAAGCACGCTTTAGCGATTTAGCCGATTTAGCGGAGTTGCTACTGTTGCACACTAGGGCAGCGCCGGTTAAGCAGGTTTAAACTATTCGGGCTACCTAAAGTCCACTCTTCAAATTTTCCCTTAAAACTACCTTCCTCGAACTATACTACTGATCTAATCAGCGTATCCTATAATTAAAAAGATCATCTCTACTTGACTCCAAGTAGACTATTCTCTATCTGTTAAACGTAGCACTTGCTCCTACAGTACTTATTACCTTGATACGGCACTCTTGTCATAGATAGTACCCCAAAAAGGCAACCCCCCATTTCTCGGTCACCCACGTCCCCGGAATCTTTTTAAAGTTTTTTGTCTATTCCTTCTAGCATGTCGAGGGATCAGTTGCTAGTGTCCTCTCCTGCTCAGCTGGTGAACCTGGGAATATTGAGGCAATGTTACAACTGCCTCATGTACACAGACAACCCTCTCCTCCTCCCACAAAACACAAATACATGCGAGAGATGCAACTACGGCCAAACTGGAGGCTGAGCTCTCTCAACATAGGACTGGCAAGACCAGTCAGGAGGAGAAGGTTACCACACACACTATAGACCCAGTCTCACATATTACCATTACAACCTCAAATCATACACATAAACACACAAAGACATACTCGAGGCTCTGATCAAAATCTACCAAAACAGCAGAGGCCACCAAAGCAGACACCCAAACAACCACCACCTCAGAACACAACACCTGCAACACATAGACCTCACAGTCAGAGTGTCAAACAGTCACAGCCCTTAAGGCCAAACACAATGCCAGACACACTAGTCATTGGTGACTCCATAGTCAGACACACTGGCGTCCGCTCACCAGACTGAGTAAGGAGAAGGTCACAGTAAGCTGCCTGTCGGGCGCTAGAATCCGCCACATAACGCAAGCACTCAGGTCTCTCAACAGCAGGTACAAATATGATTCCGTCATTGTCCACGCTGGTGTAACCGGCCTGAGACGTACCTCCTTGGACTACATGAAAAGAGACATTGAGGAGCTCTCTGATTATGTAGCCCAGACAGGTATGACCCTGACCTTGAGCAGTATCCTACCTTCACCAAGAATGATGCCACAATACAGAGATAAGATGATCAGCTTTAACAATTGGCTTAAACACTGGTGTCATTCAAAGGGGATCCAGTGTCTGTCTGCCTGGGATGACATGCTGGACAAGCCACGCTGCTTCAAGGGACGGCTTGCACCTGTCACCCTGGGATTCGGATATTGGCAAAGGCTCTTGCCACCCCATAGTGCCTTTTTAGGCAAGGCTCAAATTCTAAACCTACCACCCTAGAACACAAAAAGGAAAAAAACTAAGGGTAATGCTGCTCAATGCCAGAAGTCTAAATCTCAAAATGCACGCACTCGAGGCCCTTCTCAGTATGGAGAACATCGATGTCTGTGCTGTGACAGAAACCTGGTTCAAGGCTCCTGAGAGCACCCCGCCCCTATCAGGTTTTACCTCATATCATGCGTTGGGCCCCCAAAATCTGGACAATACCAAGAAAGGAGGGTATCCATATTCATCAAGGACACCCACACCTCAAGACTGGTGGCAATGCACGATGCATCGGAGACCATCCAGGTGCAATTAACCATAGGCAAGACTGCTCTGCAAATTGTAGCATGTTACAGGCCACCCTCACAAACTCAGGAACCTCACATGGCCTTCCTGAAAACACTAGAGGATAAATGTATCACCAAACACCATCATACTAGGTGACTTCAATTACCCTAATATAGACTGGGAACACTACTCAAGCCCAAACACCCTAGCCCAAAAGTTCCTGGAATTCATAAACTCAAATGCCATGGAACAACTAGTCACCATCCCACAAGAGGAGATAACATACTTGATCTCATCATCACGAACATGGGAGCACAATGTTCAACACGGTGTACCCTCACTGGTGAGATCAGACCACAAACTAATCTGGCTGGAGGTCCTCATCCCACCCCACCTGAAATAAAAAGACCACAGTAAAGAACTTCTCAAAGCCGACTTCACACTTCTAAAGACTAGTGTGGTCTCCTTTAAGGCCCCGAGCAGCGGAAAACAGTACTCAAGCCGCTGAATCACTTACAAATGCCTTCTACCAGCACCTGCAGGACTGCATGGATAAGGCAATCCCAAGCAAAACAAAGACTCTTTGTACCAAAGGCAAGCATCCAGTCTGGTGGACCCCAGCCATAAACAAACTCTACAACAAAAGGAGGAAGCTACTACAAGATAGAGCAAAATCCTTAAAAGGTAAGACACCCTTGATCACTATAAGTAAAAACTAAGAGCTCTCATAAAATCATCCAAAGCAAATTTCGAGAGAAAATAGCTAAAGACTCAAAAGACAATCATAAGGCCTTCTTTAGCTATGTTAGAAACCTAGGAGGAAACTCCCAGATATGCTCAGACTAGTTCAAAATGATGTGAAGATTACTGATCCTACAGACATTGCCAACATACTGGCTGACAGGTTCAGTGCAAACTTCTCCCCTCCCCAAAGGAGAGATATCTATACCAAGCGATTGCAGCCCCCAAACATCTCCAGCCCAAGTGAGAACTGCTCTCTCCAAAGCAAAAACACAGCATCCATGGGACCTGATGGTGTCCCGGCTGTGTGCTCCATGAACTCAATGAGGAATTAAACCCACAGCTAGGACAGCTGTTTAATCAAAGTCTTACCTCTGGATACGTACCCAGGAGTGGCGCACTGCAACTGTGGTACCACTTCACAAAGGCGGTGCCTCCACCGACCCTGGAAATTACCGGCCCATTAGCTTGACAAGCCTTATCTGCAAAGCCATGGAGAGGATCATAATGGACCTCATAAATAAAGACATAGGGAATTTGCAGACTTTGGATCCAACCCAGTTTGGCTTTGTCAAAGGCAGATCATGCCTTTTAAACTTGGTTGACTTTTTGAAACAGTCACCAAAGCCATTGATGAGGAAAGGCAGTCCATACAGCCTACCTCGATCTGGCTAAGGCCTTCGATACAATACCCCATTCGGGTATCATTGAAAAACTCATCAGCTTAAATGTCAACCCATACATCACAAGATGGGTTGCAAACTGGCTGAGTGACAGAACCCACAGGGTCAGAGCTGCTGGCGCCATGTCAGACTCAAAGCCTGTCACAAGTGGTGTCCCACAGGGCTCAGTCCTGGGCCCACTCTTTTGGCATCTACTTTTCAGTACAAGCAAACACAGGAGGGTTATGGCTGACAAAGTTTGCAGATGACTGCAAACTGGGCGCCATAGTAGAAAACACATCTGACACAGATATCCTTCAGAAGGGTCTCACAGAACGGATAACTGGTGCCAGAGCCACAGCCTAAAGTTAAATGCCAAAAATGCATAGTCATACCCTTCGGGAAAAACAAGGTTACCCCTAGCTACCAAATAGGTGGCAATCCACTGACCACAGAAGAAGTTATCAGGGACCTGGGGACCCAGGTTGATAGTAGTCTGTCATTCGACACCCATGTAGCTAAAGTAGTTAGGAAGACCTTCTACATTGCCCACCTTATCATGAAGGGATTCTCATCTAGATCAAGGGAGGTCATAGTCTCCCTTTACTCATCACTCATCAGACCAATGATTGAGTACAATACCCCATTCGAATGTATCTGACCCGACACTTGCAGCAGCTGGAGGCCACAAAGTTCCTCACCAAAGGATAAAGGGTCTCAAAATCTGTCCTATGCTGCCCGACTGAAAGAACTCCAGCTCTATTCAGTCGCACAGCTGCTCAGAGGTGACCTTTGCCTAACATACAAGGCCATGTCAAACCCAGATTTGATGAATATGCTTCACCTCAAAAATCTAGATCCATCAGAGCCACAAGGGCGGAGACTTAAACCTTGACACGGCTATTAATAGGACGTGCTGGAGGGATAGATTCATCACCCCAAAGACTCCCTATGCTGTGGAACAAAATCCCGGTACATGTGAGGCAGAGCACCTCGCTGGCCTTGTTCAAGAGAAATCTTGACCAATGGATGGGAGATCGCAGATATACCCCAGGGATTACCTCAGTGTCACTGCTCGACAGAGGCACAGAAAAATAATGGGTATAGTTCCCCATACTAAAGGGGTGGCCTAAGCCACAAAACGATGGGCTAGGCTTGTAAATGCCCTCGGGCAGATAGCCTAGTATGAACCTATGAACCTATGAACCTAAGTACAACTGCCCAGATGGCTTATCTCACGCCAGACAAACAAAGGCCACCGACTACATATTTCAAGGAAATGGCAACAAAGGCCCAGTTATCTGCAAGAAAAATTTTGCAGGCTTTGGGCTTCATGGCATCCTGCATCCTACTAATTCCATATGCAAGACTGCATATGAGGAAACTTCAATGGTACCTAAAAAGTGTCAGGACACAACATTGCCACAGCCTGGAAACAATGATTTCTCTCATTCCCTGCCTGCAACAGGAGTTTCAATGGTGGGCAAAGGCTTGTCACCAAAACAAGGGACAGCCATTTTCACTACCCCCAGCCAGACAGAACCTTACGACGGATGCATCAGATTATGCCTGGGGGGCCCACATGAGAGGTATTCAGGGCACCTGGTCTGCAAACCAAATGCATCTACATATCAATCAAACGGAGATGCTAGATGTTCAAAATGCCCTGATAGCCTTCAAGGACCTAATTCATCTGGGACAACTTCTGATAAAGACGGACAACAACCACGGTCATGTGGTACATGCAAGCAGGGGGGCTTCCACTCTTGCCCCCTTTGCAGACTAGCCATGGCTTTATGGGGCACAGCATTGACTTACCAATTTCATCTGCAGGCACAATTCCTGCCAGGAAAGGAAAATACTCTGGCAGACGAACTAAGCAGAAAACTCATGGATCACTACGAGTGGCAACTGGATCCACAAGTCTTCAGCATGTTAACAAAGAAATGGGGATGCCCGGACATAGATCTATTTGCCTCCACTCACAACAATCAACTAAAAAGATTCTGCACAAGGATTTAATCACAGACAAGCATGGAAAGTGGATGCCTTACTTTCAACTGGACAAACCTATCAGTATATGCCTTTACTTCACTGCCTCTCCTCCCCAAGGTACTCCTAAAGGTCAGACAGGAGAAACCAAAAATGATTCTGATTGCCCCAGACTGGCCACTCCAGTACTGGTATCCAATCTTAAGGAACTTGTCTCAATGCCCAGCCTGGACCTTACCTCAAATACCTCCTCTACTGTCCCAACAAAACAATCAGATTCTGCACAGCCAACTCAGGACCCTAAACCTGGCAGCATGGCGGATAATGTAGCCATACAAAGCACACCTCTCAGTAAAGCTGTGATGGATGTCATTTTAGCAGCCAGAAGGCCTAGTACTAGAAAATTCTATGCTGAAAAATGGAAGAGATTTTGTGCTTGGAACCAAGCTCAAGGAACTGATACAGCTGTACCAAATATTTCTCGGATTTTGCAATACTTAACTGAGATGCTGGACAAAGGCCTATCTTTTTCATCAATTAAAATCCATGCCTCTGCCATTTCAGCTCATTACAATACAGAACCCCCACTCTTTTCTCATCCTTTATTAAGGCAGTACCTCAGAGGAGCCAAAAATTTAAGGCCTCCAAGGAGAACACCAATACCTGCATGGGATCTCAGTTTGGTATTGGAAAAACTCACCTTGCCTCCTTTTGAGTCAGCTGCTACTGCTGATATAAAGTATTTATCTTGGAAAACAGCTCTGCTCCTAGCAATAACTTTTGCAAGATGAGTGTCAGAGCTACAGGCTCTCATGGTTGTGGAACGCTTTATCATTTTTTATCCAGACATGGTCTCTTTGAGGACATACCCTACATTTATGCCTAAGGTGGTATCCAGTGTAGCCCTTAACCAAACTTCATTTGCCAACTTTTTATCCAAATCCGCAGAACAAGGGGGAAAAAATTTTGCATTCTTTGGATGTACACAGACAACTTAGACTCTACTTGGATAAAACTAAAGATTTCAGAAAGACAGAACAATTACTAGTGGCATATGCTGCAGGACCACAAGGAAAGGCCATCTCCAAGCAGACTATTTCAAAATGGATCGGTCACTGCATTTGTTTCTGCTATTCTCAGCATGACAAACCAGTGCCTAAGGACATTAGGCCACATTCAACCAGAGCTGCAGCCACTTCTGCAGCCTTTCTCAGGGGAGTACCAACCAAAGACATCTTAGAGGCTGCTACTTGGAGTTCAGTGCATACCTTACAAAACATTACAATCTGCCATTTTACTCTAAATTCAGGGCAGGCTTTGCTACTGCAGTGCTGCAGGACCTCATAGCCACTCCTAATGCTATTTAGTTCCATCCTCCCAACCATCGCTTTGGGAATCTATCCAGATGTAATGACTGCAACAGTGAAACAGGAAGAACATAGTACAGTTGTGTACACTTAAATGTAGATGTTCGAGTGTATTCACTGTTGCATTCCAGGTTACCCACCCACCATCCCCCTTATTTTTGCTGGAACTTATCTTTACTTCTCTGATCTATACAACCTATGTGGTGTATTTGCTTATAGATGAAGGTAAAGTTTATTTTGGTGCATGTATGTGTACATATATATTTAGCATACCCTTTTGGGGGCACTTGACATCTGGGGCAAGAAAAACTGAAGAAAATGGTGTCAGCTGCATCTTTTATACCCCTGACGACCTGACGTCAAGGAAGGGGCGACAGTAGCTGACGCAGGACCCAAGACTTTGAAATTCAGGCTGACTGAGGGCAACCTGCCAGCAGGATAACCCAAATGTAATTACTGCAAAAGTGAATACACTCAAACATCTACATTTATGGTAAGTGTACACAACTGTACTTTTGTCATGTACCTGACCAGACACCTACAACAGCTTGAGAGGCTGCTAAAGTACCTCACAAAAAGGATCCTAGGCCTTAAACACGTGTCCTGTATGAACAGACTCAAGAAACTTCAGCTGTTCTCAGTCTCTTATCGTCTACTTAGAGGTGATCTGTTTTACAAAGCCATGTCTGACCCAGTCCTACTTGAAATGCTACACCTAAAGAAATCCCAATCCCTCCGCACCACACGTTCCAGAGATCATAACCTCATTGCCACAATTAACCAGAACATGCTGGAGGGGGCAGGTTCATCTCCCAAAGACTGCCCGTACTGTGGAGTAAGCAATCCCATTCATGTTAAGCAGAACACCGCTTGACGAGTGGATGGGTAACAGAAAGTTCACTCCAGGGATCATTCCATTTGCCCTATTGGATTAGGGGCACTGTGAACTAACATTGGGTAGAACGGTGCCTGGATAATTTCTTTTGGGCTAGGCTTGTAAAGGCTCCAGGGCCATTAGCCTAGTACACATCTATGAACCATATGCAGTTGTCCTCTTCAGTTTTTCCCTGTGGCATTGCAGTTCACTGCTACCACAGGGCCTTCACAAACTTCAGCATCTGTTAGCGTCATTCCTAAAAAATGGAAAGGCAAAAAAAACAATGACCCTGATGTTTCTGAGAGCTCTGGCTAAAGTACCCAAGATGACCAATGACCTGGTGAGGTGCCTTTGCAGCCCCCTGATTTACCAATTTTTGAGCCTGAACCCTGTGGCCTTACCCTTTGGCGGGCCGCATTGGTCTTCGGCTTACCTACAGATGTTAACAAGGCGCACACATCGGTTGGGTCTGAGGTCGCTCAGCAGACCTCAGCTTGTAAAGTCCATGTGGATTTCAAGGGAGCCACCTTGTCTTCCTCAACTACAGAACCCTTGGCCGAAGTCTTAGATGATCACAGCCTCGGGTCATCCCTTTTAAATTGACACCCAAAACAAAGCAAACCACTTCTTTTCCTTCACCCCGGCCTCTAACGTCTTCATATACCAAAGCCTCTAGACCTTAAAAACAGCATAAGAATTCATGGCTTTTATGACATCCAGACAGCCCTTCCATACTTCTGCTGCAGAAGCCTCCTCATCCAGAAGCAGCGGAGGTGGCTTTTTAAAACGATGCAGATTCCTCTAGTATTGAAAATGAGTTGTTCTACTCCAGGCACCTGTCCCCACAAATTTGCCCAAATTCAGACTCTGAGCCCCCCCCCCCTCCCGAGAATCTTTCTTTCGGGGATACCCTTCATAGAATGGAGGAGGATTTCAGTTGGGAAAGCAGACAGTTCTCATAGGCTCAGACCCTTTACAGGGAACTGTAAGCTTTTCTTCTTCTAGGCCACTAGCTATTCCTCCTGTCCATGTAGTACTGGATGATGTCTTTAAAGACATTGCTTTACATCCTGATTCCTTACCTCCTGCTCCTAGGAAACCCTACAGGTTTTACAAAGTGCTTAAATCTTAAGACAGTTTTACAAAAATCCAAAGCTGGCCCTTCAGTAGTCTCCACTGAATCCACAAAAGGTGTACCTAGGGGGTCAGTCAGACATCCCTTACCTAATGATAGGGAAAGTAGACTGCTAAACGGGTTTGGGAAAAAAGCTTATACCTCTGCCACTCTGGCAATGAGAGCTTTGAATTGTCATTACCATATGTTAAAGTACTTTAAATCTCTCCAGGCTAAAATTCTAGCCAAGTAGGCTCTATTGCAGGTAGAACCTTATCGAAGGAAATTCAGGAGGCAGCTAGAAAGCTTTACAAGTCTCCAGACATTCCCTGAAGTGTAGCTATGATGCCTTGGATGCATTATGCACAGAGCAGCTGCCACAGGTTCTCTCATCCCCAGACAAGCATGATTCAGAAACCAGCCTCTGGTAGATCGTGTTAAGGCTGAACTTCTGCGTGCTGCACTAGACAAAGAATTCCTTTTTGGTCCGCCAGATGAACAAGTTTTTGAGAAGTTGGATAAAAAAGGGAAGCAAATAAAACTGTGAAGGAATTTTATCTGGCTCTGACACCAAGGTACAGTAGTAATTGCCATCAAAACCTTGGCTTTCCATGTGAACAAGACAAGGGGAGGCCTCTCCATGACAAGAGACCCTGACAATTCAGGAGATGGCATGTAGAACAATCTCACAGAATAGGGAGCTCCAAAGAGCCCACTCAGCACACAGACCAACTGTGTATGTGTTCAACCCCAGCCTCACATACCCATATCCACCGTCTCCCTCCATCCCCAGCCTCCAATTCTCCTACCCACCTTCCCTCTCCAACCCCACCCTCCCATACCACTACCCACTCTCCCCCTCCAAACCACTGGCTGGAAAACTCTTCTCCTTCCTAACCCAGTGGAAAGCCATCCCCATGGGGCAGTGGATTTTCAACATCATAAAAAAGGAGTAGTATACCTCCAGTTCATTGAAATCCCACCCTCCCTGACCATTCCAAACCCACCAAAAGAGCATGAAAGCTTCTTGCTAGCTGCCTTCTGTGAACTACTTCACCAGGGGTCCATTTCAGCCTGTTTCTCCATCTCAAGAGGGAAAAGGCTTCTAGTGAAGTATCTTTCCAGCTCCATTTTGGACCTTTCAAAGCTAAACAAAATTCTCATCATCCCAAAGTACAGAATGCTTGCTTTGCAAAATCTACTGCCTGTGGTCTTCCAAGATGCCTTCATGGTCACTATAGACCTAAAAGAAAGTTACCTCCATGTCCCCATAACAGTTAGTCATAGAAAAAAGAAGTTATGTACTCACCATAACGTTCCATCTGAGTAGTTGTACTTCATTTTTCTGCAACTTGTGGGTATACGGATCTGTATCCGATCCGAGCCGGTAACTTTTTTCTAGCATCTGCTCCAAGCTCCTCCTTTTACCCATAATGCCCTACCATCTCCTATCTTCCCTCAGATCGAGTTTGCTGCAACTAAAAATATATGCAACTCAACCCAATAAACCAATTCTGAAGAAAGGACAAGGTCCGCGGGACGAAGGGAGGGAATGTTGCAGAAAAATGAAGTATAACTACTCAGATGGAACGTTATGGTGAGTACATAACTTCTTTATCTGAAGTAGTTAATTTCATTTTATCTGCAACCTGTGGGACAGAGTCCCCAGCTACTCCGATCCTGGGAGGCTCTTATGGAAGGATATTCCTGAGCACCGCAGAGCCAAAGAATGCTCTACCCCTCGAAATTCAGATCTAATTTGTAATGGGAAATGAAGGTATGTGAAATGGCCCAGGTCGCTGCTGCACAAGTATCGTCTAAAGGCAACCTAGACCAAAAAGCAGCAGAAGTTGCCATGGACCTGGTAGAGTGAGCCTTAATGGTACCAGGAGGTGATAAACCTTTTGCTTTGTAGGCATGTGAAATAGAGTGATCCATCTGGCCAAAGAAAGTTTAGAAATAGCTTTTCCCATAAATGCTTTGGAAAAGGAAACAAACAATTGGTCAGTCTTGTGGAAAGACTTCGTTCTATGAAGATAAAAATGAAGCTGTCTATGAACATCTAACAAATGGAGTTTGTATTCACCTTTATTTTGGAAGTTAGGAAAGAAAACAGGCAGATTAATGGACTGGTTTATGTTTGCTTCAGATGCCACGTTAGGTATGAAGGAAGGGTTAGTATGGAGGGGAGACCCTATCCTTATGGAAGACCAAATACAGAGGCACGGCAGACAGAACTTGAAGCTCAGAAACTCTCCTAGCCGATGTGATGGCGACTAGGAAAGCGGTCTTCCAGGACAAAAATGTTTAAGTCCACCGAAGCTGCGGGTTCAAAAGGAGGAGCCACCAATGCCTGTAAAACAAAAGTAAGGTCCCAAGGAGGTACAGAATCCTTGACAGGGGGCCGTAACAGAAAAGTACCTTTAAGAAAAGCCTTACACAGCCTAGAGGAGGCTAAGACCATGTTGTCTTCACCAACGTGAAAACTGGAAATGACTGCCAATTGTACTTTCACTGCGGAGGAACTAGCTCCTTGCTGAAGGTTACCAGACAGGAAGTCCAACACCGCTGGAACAGGGGCTGTAAAGGGATCTATTTTTCTCTGTGAGGCCCAAATAGAAAAGCGCTTCCATTGACTTCAATAAAGTTTCCTAGTGGAGTCTTTAAGAGAGGCCACCAGAATGGATTTTACCGGGGATGAAAGACCGGGAGTCCTGGCAATTAACGGAACTGGAGCAACCAAGCTGTCAGCTTGAGGTTGCCCAGATCGGGCAGAAGTGCCCCCGACGGATGGGAGATTATATCCGGACAGGGATCCAGAACCCACAAGGGAGCTAAGAGATGAGACCAAAGGAATGGGAACCAAACCTGACGAGGCCAGAACGGGACAATGAGGATCACTTTGCACCGTAGTCGGCAAGCTTTCTGAAAAAGCTTCGGAAAGAGTGGTAATTGTGGATAAGCATACAGAAGCCCGGGGGGCCAAGCATGGAATAGAGAGTCTCTGGGGACTTCCCCTGGTGAGGGAATCAGAGCAAAGAACTCGCTGCACTTCGCATTAGAAGGAGATGCGAAGAGATCGCAACAAGGCTGACCACATGCAAGGAAGATCTCCTCCGCTACTGACCGTCTCAGAGACCACTCATAAGACATCAGAATGGCCCGACTCAATCTGTCCGCTAAAATGTTGGAGCACCCCGGGATGTGCATTGCTATCAGAAAATGACCGGTGGAAATCACCCATTCCCACACTGTCATGGCCTCACGACATAGAGGGCAGGATCTGGTTTCCCCCCTGCTTGTTGATATACCAGACAACCGACATGTTTTCTGACTGAATTGCAATCAATCTAAGAGGGAGGACTGTGTGAAAGGTTTCCAACGCTGAAAGCACTGCCCTCATCTCTAGAACGTTGATGTGCAATTTGGTCTCTGACTGGAACCACGTGCCTTGGACTGTCCTTCCCGAACAGTGTCCCCCCCACCCGAGTTGTGAGGTGTCCGTGGTCACTGGGCTTAGACTGGAGATGACGCAAAGGGGCGTCCTTTTGATATCTCCGGTGAACTTAACCACCAAAGAAGAGATGTCCTGCAGACGTGAGTGATCTTGATCGGAAATTCCATGGGCAGGTCTAGCCAAGACCAGTGAACAGCCAGAGTCCATTGAAGAACCCGCATGTGAAGGCGTGCAAAAGGGAGAATAGATATGGCGGCAGCCATGGAGCCCAGAGCCCGCAGAACCTCACTCACCTTTGAAGACTTGGAGTTCGCTATCTGAGCTATGTGGCACCTGAGGTGTAGGATCCTGTCTGGAGTTAAGAATACCTTCATCTGCAAAGTGTCTAGCCGTGTCCCAGTGAAGTCTAGAACTTGTACTGGTTGCAAATGGGATTTGTGAACATTGACTGTAATTCCCAGTAGATCTGATAACCGAATGAAATAATCTCGGGCCAGACACAAGTGATGCTTGTTGGGCGCAGCGAAGAGCCAGTCGTCAAGGTATGGAAACACCTGAATACCCTGATGCCTCAGGTGAGCCGCTACAACTGACATTACCTTGGTGAACACCCTGGGGGCTGTGGTGAGACTAAAGGGTAGGGCTGTGAACTGAAAATGACTGGCTCCCAGCCGGAAGTGCAGAAACCTCCTGGAGCGTCTGTGTATTTTGATGTGGTAGTAAGCATCCTGAAGGTCTAACAAGCACATCCAGTCGCACTCTCGGATATGAGGTAGAATGGACTGTAGGGTGACCATCCGGAATTTCTGTTTGGCTACTGACAGTTTAATGTTGACAGGTCTACAATGAGCCTGAGGTTCCCCGTCTTTTTTGGCACCAAAAAGAACCTTGAGTAGACACCTAATCCGGACTGATAAGAGGGGGACTTGTTCAATGGCTCGTTTGAGAAGCAGCTTTGAAACCTCTAGAGCTGCGGCCTCCCTGTGAGCGGATGGAACATCCAGGAGGTATTTTGTAATATTTGGAGGGGCAACGAATGGAATAGAGTAACCTCTGGATATTATCTGAAGAACCCAGCGATCTGTCGTAATGGACTCCCCATGCTGTTGGATGTAAGGACAATTGTCCCCTGACTGCCTCCAGAGTAGGACAGTCTGGCAACCCCTCAGGGCTGCTGACTGGATCTGTCAGAAAAGGGTTCCCTAGACCCAAAATTCCTGGTACCCCATCTACCTCTGGGTCGGCGTCAATCCTGTCCCCCTCTGCCTCTGGGGGAATCGTTGTCTTGAGAATCCCGGGAAAACTGAGATTTTCGGAACCACATCTTCTTTTGCCCTTTTTAATTCCTAGAGAAGGACTGCTGAGGGTTAGAGAAGCGGACTCCGGCAGACAAAGCATTCCCGTCCTTTTCGTTCTGGACAAGTGTGTCACGTACTGTCTTCCCAAAAAGAGAAGAAGCATCGTAGGGAGCGTTGATAAAGGACGCCTTGAAAGGGTCCATGAAATGGCACAGTCTGAGCCCTAGCTGCTCCTTCCGTGGCATGGGAAAGGAGCCGTATTGATGTATTTGAGACTGACTTTAGAGTAGACATTTTCGCCGAGAACAACTGTCTGTCCTGCGGCAATAGACTTTGGGCGCGACTCAGCGAATTCCGAAGCAAGGTCTCGCTGAAGCCGAATCACATGTGCCAAATAATTCAGCGCATCGATAGAAAATGTCGCTGAGGAGTATTATTGCTTCCCAAACCTATCCACTGACCTGGACTCCTTGTCTGGAGGGTGGACTGAGGAACTCTCCTGTGCTAGTTACTTCTTTGTGGCCACTGCGACCAACATAGCATCAACTGGGGCTCCTTTCGACCAGGTTTGTCTGTCAGAAGGGGGAGATAAAACCTTGTCAGGGCATTTGGGGATGGGCTCCACAGTGTCAGGCTCCTTCCATGCCCTTGTGGTGATGAGGTCCACCAAGGGGTCTACTGGTGGGGGCACCCAGGAAGTAGATGGGCCCTTGCCAAAGGCCTCCAGGAACACTGACTCGTCCCCAGAAGGTTTTGTGGCTGACCAACCTCCCCTCTGGCGGAGGATCTCCATAATTTCTCCGAAGGAGACGTCTTTGGGAGGTGACCTGGGGGAACCTTCTGCTTCATCTAAGTCGGTGTCCATAGTGAGGGACTCGGGGGGGGGGAGTCCAAGGGCCTCCTTTTGCACTTGCACTTACGGTGACCTTCTTCAGTGGGACTTTCAGAAGGGGATCCGTGAGCTACAGGGGTTTCCTCAGGGAAATTAACCTGGGGATCCTCTGGCATGGGCTGTCCCTGAGACAGGATGAGGGGAGTCATCACCAAATCCAGGGGGGCCTGGGTGGCATCCGAGGGGATGGGCTGCGGTCTCAATCCCTGGGAGAGAAACCCTCTCCACCACTTCGAAGGCCGAGGGAGAAGTCCTCCCTGGATACGAAGCAGGGACCGGAGCCAAAGCCAGGGGTAGCCGAGGGAACGGATCAGATCCGAAAAGGTCAGAGCCGAAGAATCCATTCCCCTGGGTCCGACTCCCTGTCCGTGGCTCCGAGAGTCACTCGGATCCGAATAAGAGACCGAGGCCGAGGCAGATTCCAGCATGACAGCAGGGAGAAGGCCTTTGGCAACTAGCCAGGCCTTACAATCCTTAAGGGCCCTAGGGTTAAAACCTGAACAGACAGCACATTGAGTGGACAAAATGTGCCACTCCCAAGCAAATTACACACAGAGTGTGACCATCGGCCGGGGAGAGCTTATGGGCCACACTCTGTACATTTTTTAAAGACAGGCTTTGGCTGGTCACCCATAGTCCTGCACTTGAAGGTACAAACGCTACCTCTCCAAAACCACACACACACAGGTAGAGGAAGGGCAGGCCTAACTACTACTCTGTACAAATCCTTTTTTTTTTTTTTTTTTTTTTTTAAAACACCGACGACCAGACGAGATACTACAAAGGGGAGGAAGGGAAATATTTTACTCAAGCACACCTAGATATCAGAAAAAAATACCACTTTCTATCCCTGAGCTCAGAGCAAAGGAGACCACGATGCACACTACTGGCACGGCAAACGAGATCTGGGGGAAGATAGGAGATGTAGGGCATTATGAGTAAGGGAAGGAGCTCGGAGCTTGGAGCAGATGCTAGAAAAAAGTTGCCAGCTTGGATCCGATACGGATCCGTATACCCACAGGTTGCAGATAAAATTAAGTTAACTATTTCAGATGTAACTACATTTGTAGGTACTTTCTGTGATTGTCTGATATGAGGACATGGAGGGAGTGACAGTTACCTCCATGTCCCCATAGTAGATAATCACAGAAAGTATCTACATTTTGTAACAGCACCTTCTGTCTTCCATTTCTTTACTATTCAGGCTGCCCAGTGCGCACAGAGTTTTCTCAAAATACTTAGCCCCTCTGATAGCACATTACAGAACTCTGGGAGTTCACTTACCCCCTACTTAGATGACTGTCATTCAAGGAAAATCCACAGCAGAGACCCTTGATAGTTCTCGCCTTAAATCTTCAAAAGTCGCAAACTCTGTTGCTCAAACAATGATCCTCTTTTTCAGGGAGTCCTCATAGATTGTATCCAGCAGAAAGCCTTCGTTCCTTCCCCAGGGCAAGATAGCTTTCCTGACAGGCTTCCTGCTTCCAAAGCAACACATCTTAGCGGGGGAATTTCTGAAGATTCTGGGAGACATGACAGCCTGCAATACTCCTAATCCCATCTACAAAGTTACACATAAGAAAACTTCAGTTGTTTCTAAAAATGCTCAACAGTATTTTCAGCCACAGGAAACTCTTCTGCCTCCCTTCCATGCCTGAAGAAGGAGCTCCTGTGGTGGAAGAACGCCATGTTGGCAGAACCTTGGGGCATTTTATCAGAAAGACAAGACCATCACCACAGACAGTTCAGACAGTGTGTGGGACCCACTTATGTCCCCTGAAAATGCAGGCCATCTGGACACCTCAGCAAAGACAATTGCATTTAAATCGGAAGGAACTACTAGTAGTTTACCTGGCCATAAAGGGTTATCAGTGGAACTTGTAGCCCAGGAACCTTGCAGAACTGGACAAGACAGCACCACAGTGATGTGTTACATAAACAAGCAAGGGGAGCACTGTCCTACCCTTTGTGGAGCCTTTCTAGGAAGATTTGGATACTGGCTCAGGAAATAGGTCTAAACCTCATATTCTTCTATTTTGAGTCAGAAGAGTATCATGGCAGATTTTCTAATCCGGGATCTTCTAGACCCCACAAATGGATGCTGAAGAGCGAGGTCTTCTTGTACCTAACCCTGCAGTAGGAAATCCCATCAGTAGACCTGTTCACAAGCAACTGCAGAAGTTCTGCTCCAGAACTCAACAGACAGGGGCCTGGAAAATAGATGCTCTCTCTCTCACATGGGCAAACTGGTTCCTGCATGCATTCCCACACTTGCCCCTGATCCACAGGGTACTGATAAAAGTCAGGGCAGACAGACCCAGCATGATCCTAGTGGTGCTTTCCTGGCTGAGGCAACACTGGTTCTGCCATGTCTTGACCCCTCAGTGAGGGAAGATTCTGCACCCCACCACAGGAAGTAGATCTCAGCCAAGCCAAATGATCTCTCTCCCATCCTCATCTAGCCATACTCAGGGTAACAGCCTGGAGGATTGGGTTTTGACACCAAGTAATGTCTCCAATCCTAAGGATGTGCTTTCCATTGTAAAGATAGAAAGAAAACCCAGTATCAGAAAATCATACCTGGCTAATTGGAAGAGATTTTCCTATCTGATGTCACAGCAAGAACATCAGCCTTTCTCAGACAGACATCAGCTTAGTGTTGCAGTACCTGTCAGGCCTCTTTAGACAGGGACTTTCCTATTCCAGTATTAAAGCACGTACACGCATCTGCCATCTGAGCTTGCCTTCACAGTGCTCCACCTGACTTCTTGCACCCCCACATGAACCTTTATCTAAAAGGGGTAATTCACTTGAGAACACCCAGGGGGAACCCTATTCCTGTCTGGGATTTAAATTGTGTTAGACCAACTTACCTTGACCCCTGCCCTTTGACCCAGCTTGTCACTACCTCCCTAAAGATACTCATCTGAAAGACCACTTTTCTTATACCTGCCATATCAGCAAGGAAGGTCTTAGAGTTACAAAGCCTCATGTAAAGAACCTTTAATGGTTTCTCACAGAGAGAGGGTAACGCGTAGAACAAATGCGTCTTTTATGCCTAAGATGGTATTAAAACTTACCACAAACCAGGCTATCCACCTACCGGTCTTTTCCGCAAATCCACACAACAGAGCAGATCAAGTCCTTCATTCCCTGGATGAACACAGGCAGATCAGGTACTATCTAGACAGGACAAAAAGTCCTAATACCAGAAGGCATTTAGAGGTGGCTTTTGCAAAGGAATAACAGGGCAAACAAACCATTTCAAAATGGACCGAAAACTGCATTGTTCGGTTTCTCACACCATGGAAAACATCTACCTGAGCATATAAAATCTCACTCCACCAGGCATGGGGCAACTACCACTGCTTTCCTCAAAGGAGTCCCCTAGCCAGGCCATCCTAAAGGCAGCCACACAGAACTTAGTGCACACTTTAATAAACACTGTAACCTAGCCTATGTCTCCAGGACTAGAGCAGGTTCTGCTACCGGCTTCTTACAAAACCTTATTTCCTAGGGTCATACAGATGACCTACCAGCCACCTGTTATCTTTGGGAGTGCTACCATGAATCAGTACTGTAACACTGACTAAGAAGAACATAGTACAGTAGTGTCCCACTTGCCATAACTGTAAATGTCCAGCCAGTATACCAAAGCCTTGCATTAGGAGGGTACGTGTGATGTCCTGTGCTAGTGCCATAAACCGACGTAAGGTATAAAAGTGACATCTGCATGTACCCTCTTCAGAATTTTTCTGCTGCACTGAACGTCTGACTCCAGTTCGCCAGTTCGGACAGCAGATCACTAATTTAGACGACCGCTACAGATAAGTACCCTGTGGGGTTTTCATTGTTTCCTTTTGGTATTTTACTAATTCTTACATGCCCACTAGAAAGGGGAAGTGTGCTTGTGGGAGATAGATTCCTCGCAAGGACTCGCAAGATAAGTGCGTATTCTGTTTAGGCGAGGTCCACAATCATACATCCTGCCCTATTTGCAGGTCATTCGTCCTGAAAACCCTTCACAGCTGTTTGGCCACGCTTAAACTTTATTTAGAAAATCAGAGGCTCCGACGTCTCTCGCTCGGTATGGAGGGAGGAGCAGGCCCATCTAAAGAGCCGCCGAGGAAAAAGGCCAAGAAAACCAGGCCTGATTTCCATGCTGCGCCTCAGGCATCAGGAGAGATTCTTGAGACTGATGAAAGGCAGGATCTCTTCAGACTTCTGTTTCCTTACCAGGCCCAGGAATCACGATAGAAGCTGGACTGGCAGAAACTGTGTGTATGTCCGCTAAGGCAAATCAGCCATCGGCTCCTGATAGCAGAGGAGAACCACGGCTCATTCAGTCTGAGGACTTTGCTCTTGTTCCTCCACTGTCACAGATGTGCCTTGCTCTTGTTCCTCCGCTGACACAGATGTCGGCTCCCTCTCTTTCTCTACAGTCTACTCCAATGAAGAGAAAAGAAGTTAGGTACACAGAACCACAACCTGTTCCAGGTTGGGAAGTTTTCTCTCAAAGCTTGTTTAAAGCATTCCTGGCCCTACAGACTCAACAGCAACCAACTGTTTCTCCTACAGGACCCCCTTTGCTTCTTTCAGAAGAAGAACCCTCTTCAGATGAAGACTCTGTCACCTATGAATCTCAGATTGATTCATTCACCCAAAGATTTCATAACCCCAGAGGAGGAGTATCCCATTACCCCAGAGTCCCGTAGGAAAGAATTCACCTTTGGTGATACCATCTCCGTCATGAGGGAACATTTAAAGTGGCAGGCCTCAGTGGTCTCAGACAGTAAGAAAATATACTTTGACCTGCTGCAAATGGAACAGCCATCCCCTTCAGCTGTGCCACCTTTGCTCCTTGCCTTCCAGGATGCTTTTTTAGCCACTTTTCAAACTCCAGACTCATAACCACCAGCTTCTAAACATCCTGACCTTTTTTATAAGGTCCTACAGGGCACCCAGTTCTTCTTTAGAAACCCACCGGCAGACCCTGCTGTTGTTGCAGTCTCTGCAGATAAGACATCTAGGCAATTGCCTTCCTCTATCCTCTATCCCACTGATAAAGACAGTAAATTTATGGACAGACTAGGGAAAAAGATATATACTTCCTCTACTCTTGCTGTAAGAGCCTTGAACTACTAAACTCACATGGCTAGGTATGTCTTGGACACTATTGCTAAGGCTTCCACTGTACTTTCTGAGGTGCCTGCATCCAGCATTAAAACTCTGGTCTATATTATATTCTCGAAAGTCGACAATGTCGAATCTGACATTGTTGACACGAGAATATTGAACGCTCAGAACCTCGAGCGTGTAAATGGAAGTCTCCGTAAGGGGAGATTTCCGTTTACTGCAGTGGAGTGTGGTCACGGAGTTGGTATGTTTAAGTAGCGGGGGGGTGTGGGGAGTGCCCCCCTGCTTAAACCCGTTGGGGTACTTTTTTGTTTTTGTCTTTTTATAAGGTCGTCGTTTGAAGACATCGACCATATGTTCGATGTTTTCAACTGTCGATCTTATAATATAGATCCTAAACTCAGCTTAACAACTTACTTTCCCCAGCATCCCAAGTAATTAGACACTCCAAGTGCAGTTATGCCATGGAAGCTTCATCCAAGTCTGTTGCTTCTGGCTCAGTACTATGTCATTACTCCTGGCTGAGACGTCAGCTACTGCCCTTTGATGTACCAACAAAGCTGCTTGATGTACCTCTGGACAGTAAAGTGCTATTTGGCCAGGCCACAACTGAACAACTTGAATCCCTTCAAGAGAAGGGTAAAGAACTTCAAAACTTAAAATACTTACTGGTATCTCCCATTCCCAGATGCCACAGAAACTATCCTCAGAAACATCCTTTGTCAGGAGGCTGTCCTCCCATACTTCTCAGCAGACAAAGGGATGCAGGCAACCGAGGAAAACCTCTGCACTCAGGTTTCCCTCCACCCCTTCCACTGCCCCCTTTCGGAGCCAGTCTAATCAATCCAGATAACCTCCGCTGCGACTTACCATTACTAAATCAAAACACCCCCACTGTCCCTTCATCTCACCCTCTCCCTGTCCTCCTGGCAGAAGATTACATAAAAAAAAATGGGTACTTTACATCATTCAGAGGGGCTGCTGTATGACTTGGTGGATGTTACCCCCCTTCCAGGGAATCCCTCAACCTCCAGCAAACCAAATCCATCTCTTCCCCACTATCATTCAACACCTACCAGCCCAGGGCACCATAGAACAAATAACACTCACCCAAAGAAACAAAGGTTTTTACTCAAGAATGTTCTTAGTACCAAGGAAGGACATCCCATGGAGACCAATCCCGGATCTATCTTTCCTAAACCTGTTTCTCAAGGTACCCAGCGTCAAAATGATCACCTTACCTTTGCTCCTTCTACTCATTCCCACTCAGGCCTATATGGTGGCCTTGGATTTGAAAGATACCTACCTCCACATTCCCATTCACCCAGACTACAGAAAATTCCTCTGCTTTGCAGTAGGTTCCTGGCATTTTCAGTTTTCTGCCTTGCCCTTTGGGTTCTCCACAACCCCTCAAGTGTTCACAAAGAGTCTAGCACCCTTCATTGCTTACTGCAGAACACAGGGTATACAAATACCCATAACTAGCTGACCTTATGCTAATCCATCAAAACCACCAAGTCCTCCAAGAGCACCTAAAATAGTGATCAACACCCTAACCCAACTGGGGTTCACTATAAACAAGGAAAAGTCTCATCTGCAAGCCGCACAAGACATAGTTTTCTTGAGATGCAGAATCAGAGCAGACTTAGTGAAAGCCTTTATCACAGATCAAGGAATCCTGGACCTGGCCATCTACCTCAGCACACTTATCAACCTTACTTCATTGCCAGCATGGGAATTCCTAATGATGCTCTGACACATGGCATCCCTAATACCCATGTTCCCCCTAGCAAGACTCCACATGAGAATGATCCAGTGGATCTTGAACTTATGGAGCCAACACTCCCATCCCCTGGACACTCCTCCCCACTACTCCAGTGTCTGAAGACAGAGCTCCAGTGGTGGATCTCTGCCACTCACCACAACCAGGGTATCCCACTTCAGGTACCTGTCCCCCTGCTAGAACTCACCACAGACGCATTAGACCTGGATTGGGGTGCAGTACTACAGCACAACCAGAAACAGATCACTGTACAGGGAAAATGGTCCACATTAAGACTAAAGAACCACATAAATGTTAAAGAAATGAGGGCACTCCATTTTGCCCTGCAACCCTTCAAATCAGCCCTACTTCCAGGAACTCTGTCATCACAGACAATACGACTGTCATGTGGTACATAAACAAGAGGGATAAGATCCTATCCCCTTTGCAGCTTAGCCATCCAAATATGGACTCTAGCAACAGCTCTAAGCATCCATCTAGTAGCAGTCTACATTTCCTCGATAGAGAATGTCATGGTAGACACACTAAGCAGAACTTCATCTCCCTCTCACGAATGAATGCTTCACAGAGGGGTATTCCTAGATCTCATTCACAAGTGGGGTATTCCACAACAAGGACTCCACATCTGCAAGCCTGGAAAGTGGATGCCTTCTCCTTTCATGTGGGGGAATGTTTCTCTATGCCTTTCCACCCTTCATTCTGATTCAGAAAGTTGTCTTCAAAATACAGAGGGACAAACCAAAAATCCTTTTGGTGACCCCCTACTGGCCAAAACAGCACTGGTTTCCCATTCTTTACCTACTAGCCAAGGACAATCATCACAGGTTACCCCACTGAATGGACTTGCTCACTTAGAACAGGGGATCCCTACTCCACCCTCAAGTAAACAACTAGAAACTGACCTTATGGGTGCTAGGGTTCTAATCCCCTTCAGACATTTGTATACAGAGGACTTACTCAATGTCCTGCAGGAGGCCAGGAAACCTAGCACCAAGAGAAATTACATCTTTAAATGGAAAAGATTCTCCAGGTGGTGTCAGAGGAAAAAACAGGACCCTATGACTGTTCCTGTCCCTTTGGTCCTTTCCTATTTGTGTGAGCTCCTTCACGCAGGACTTACTCATCAGTTAAAGTACATTTATCTGCTATCTCTGCCTGTCTGCCCATGTTACCACCACTGGCTTCCATATTGGAGGTCAAGCTGTTCCTGAAAGGGGTTCTTCATATCAGACCCCCCAGACAACCTATTGCTCCACCTTGGGAACTGAATTTTGTCCTAGTAAAACTTGTGCTGCTACCTTTTGTACCAGCACATTCAGTAACCCTAAAACGGTGCACCCTTAAAACTGTACTTCTAGTGGCCCTTACCTCCGCCAGAAGGTTATCAGAGATTCAAGCCCTTATGGCCATCCCTCCTTACCTCATTTTCCACAAGGATAAAGTTGCCCTCAGGACTAATCTCTCTTTCATGCCTAAGGTGGTTAATGAACTTTCATTAAACCAAACCATTAACCTGCCTGTTTTCTACTCTAATCCCCAAAATGCCTCAGAGAGGACCCTACATTCTCTGGATGTAAAGAGACAACTGCATTATTATTTAGACAAAACCAAACTAATTAGGAAATTGGATCAGCTTTTCATCTCCTTCTACCCTAGGACTCTAGGGAAGGCAGTTACCAAACAAACCATTTCCTCATGGATCTCTAAATACATTGGAATGTTACTCTGCCCATGGTAAAACCTTACAGGGCCAGGTCAAATCACACTCTACAAGGGCAGCCGCTTCCTCAGCTGCTTTTTTCAAGGGGGTGGATTATGCCTCAATCCTAGAAGCCGCCACCTGGGCCTCAGTGCACACCTTTACCAAACATTACAAACTGGATTTAGCTTCTAGGGCCAGAGCTGATTTCGCCAGGTCTGTTCTTCAAGGTCTCATTGAACATGGACCCCAATCCTCCTCCCAGGTTCATACCTAAAAGCTTTGGCACTCTCCCTGCTGTTACGAATACTGCAACATGTGAATAGGACATAGAATAGTTGTGTAAGAACTTAACATAACCTTAGATGTCCTTTTCTTCCATGTTGCAGTATTCACTCCCTCCCTACCTGCCCCCTCTGACTCCCCCGCCTTTTATACCTTACTGGTCTGTTGGCATATTTTCATCCTGTGATCTTTCCTTTTAGTCTCGCCACTGATCACAGCCTAGTAAGTACCCTTATTCTAGTCTGCATGTGACTTTCTAGGGTTTGCAATCTTGGACCCTCCTTAAACCTCCAGAATTACTAGTGTATGCAGCATTCCATTCTGAAGAGGGTACGTGCAGACGTCACTTTCATACCCTATGTCGGTTTATGGCACTAGCGCAGGACATCACACGTGTACCCCTCCTGAAGCAAGACTTTGGTATACTGGCTGGATGTCGGCACTGCAGGCAGCAACCTCCCTACTGTTATAAATACTACAACATGGAAAAGGACATCTAAGGTTTATTGTAAGTTCTTACACAACTATTCTATGTTCGAGTAGATCACTGTTGCAGTACATACTCCCAACTTTCAAATCTTTCTGCTGACCACTTTTCTCCCCCTTGCTGGGTGCAAGGAAAAGAGGAGTTCCCTGCAGATAGTACTCTCATCCCCTCTCTACCTCTTGTGTTTTTTCTCCTCCTTTTCACTCAAATTTAGACAACTGGGGAGGTTGTGCTGTCCTCCGGTATCAAACTGCTTGTTCACTGCTTAGAAAGACCTGAAGATGTTGCTGATGGACACCTCTCATACACTGACGTCCAGACATTGGTCGTTGAATGTCTGTTAGCTGTTAGCTAGGGATGATGCAGATACTGTGGAAATCGGGCTGGTCATGGGCTTCTGCATGGTAGGAAGACCCAGAAATCAGTACTACAACATTGATCTACTGAAACATCTACAGTTATTTAAATGTTACACAAGTGTACTTTTATTTGCCTTCTATCCTCCTTCCAAGGAATGCCTCCATATCAAAGGAAGGTAAAGAATCTGTGATCTTCTCATCCTCCTATTCCTCCCTAATGGAGCATGTCGAGGATGCCATGCCATGTTTACAACCTAGAAATATAGTAATTTTTGTTTGCTCCCAAGAAGACTAATATCCTTTGTCCTTTAGTTGAGTGACATACATGATGTCCATCCTAGAACAAGCTATGTAATCTTTTTATTTAGAACTGGTCCTAGAGATCATAACCTTTTGATTCTTGATAATCAATCTGAGGCTTTAGGACAAGGTTGGGAATACGTTTTTTTCCAGCTTTCTGTGTGACCTGGTTTCCTAAATTGACTCATTTTGGCCATTTCCAGTCTTCCCTGTGGAATATACTGTGGAAAACTGATGGACATCCCTCAAGACTGTAGGATAAATAAGGCTATGGAAGAGACATTTACTGCTTCATTAGGAGTACATGTAGCACACTGGACTTTTTTGTAACATCTTTATTTTAAACAATGACATAGGTACACATATATTAATAGAAAACAAACCATAGAAACATTTTTTAATTGTTTTCATGCAGTACATGTGTAGCTGATATATTTGTAACAATCAATCCAGTCAGTGTTGTCATCCCCATCTGTCTTCAACTTGTGGGTTTTCGGATCTGACTGTGATCCATTGCCGGCCAGATCCCCTAGACTTCAACTCGCTGGGCTCCATCTCACCTACTCACAATCCCCTTCTCCCCCAGCAGATTCCTCAGATCAAGTTTGCCTCCATTCCAGTCAGCTGCTCAATCTGTGGCTCCATGAAAACGTATCTTTTTTGGTGCTTTTCCCAGTATTTCTTCCCTTACTGTTAAGAAGGCTTAAGTATTAGTCCAGCCCCTCCCCCTCCTTTGGAATTCTAGTGTATGTGCAGTTAGCGGTGGGTTTTTCTCACCTTTGAATTTTTTTCTTGTCTTAACCTTCTGATCTGATATTGTTAATTCTTGTTCATTCCTTACGCATGGGTATCAGTTACGAGCTCAGAACCGAGCTGGCCATTTTCCAAGCTCGCGTCAGCTTCAAAATCTCGAGCTAAACTCTTCCCCACAATCCCCTTTCTCTGTTTCCCCAGCTTTCGTTTGCTGCATTGCTATCCGGTCGTGTCAAACTACTTCTCTTGAGCCAAGTACAGTCAATTGTTGTTTAATTGCTTTACAAATTACTTTTCTGTCAGAAAAGTTGATATTTTATTGTCTCTTACACTATCGCATCTAGCGTTCATAAATTCTTCAGGTTTTCCTGTCTTTTACTTACTACTTTTACCGCAAGGTATTTTCTCTTTACCATTGTTGGTAATCTTTTTTCCCTTTTCTCTTTCATACCTTCGGGTACTCTCTTGTACCATTGTTGGTATTTTTCTTTTTATTAATATGGCACATAAAAAGGGTAGTCCGCGGTTTAAGCGTTGTTCTGATTGTGGACACAAACTGCCTACTTCTGATGCACACTCTGTATGCGTTTATCGTTTGGGACCTTCCCATTTATCTGTTGCACCTCCCTGTACTGTTTGTGAGAACTTTTCTAATAGAACTTTGTTAGAAAGGAAAAACAAGCTGAGACTGAAGGGACTTCTAAAATCTCCCTTTTCAGAGGCTATTTCTGGGCCAGAGGTCTCACCCCCTCCTAAAGCCCATAAGAAAATGCATGTTTCTACTAAGGCTAAGTTCTTGCCTTCGTCCCCAGCTGGGGACTCTCACCAACCAAAACCTAAAAAGGCTACAATTTTGGCTCCGGAGCTCTCTGTCAGCCCCAGTGCTTTCAGTGCCTAGACCTTCAGCACTGAGGCCTTCGGCTCCATTAGTGATTTCAGCTCCGTCCTCTCCTGCAGCCTTCTACATATCGGCACCGAGGGGCTCCTTGGTTCAGACCATTACCACTGTATCGGCACCGACTGTTCATTCGGCACCGACCTTGACCATGTTGGCTCCAAGATCTTCCTCGGAACCGAGGCCTTTATTGTTGACTCCAGTTTTGTTGGTTCCAGCTTCAGCACCGATCCCTGTGTCGGTGCAGACAATGACCTCGGCATGGATGACTTCTTCGGTGCAGACAACAGTAGTCCAATCTTTCTCTGCACTATTGTCCTCGGTGCGGTCAGATGAGATGGGCACCAAGTCTGCCTCTTTTGTGGACAGGCCTGTTTTCCCTCATTCTCTGTGAGGTCCACTAGAAGCCTTTCCGAACATAATGTGTTGCGTCTTGTGTACCAGGCATTTTTGGCCAGAGGTATTCCACCCCTCAGGAACTATCCTTCCTTGGGAGGTGATCACCCATCTCCAAAGACACTTTCTTATTCTCCTCCTTCATTGCCTTTGAAGTCCATGGATATAGCACAGTCTTCCACTTCTGCGGTTCCCTTTATGGATCTCACTAAGGAACCGCAGTTGCCTTCGTGGCAGGGAAATTTTGCTATGACCCAGGATGTCAGCTGTGGCACACGTAGCTTGCTGTTCCACAGCCATCCAGGGACTCCGGGTCGGCAGGCTGAGCTACTTAGGGGAGGAGTGCCCCCTGTCCTATGCATACACTCCTCTCCAGGTGGACCGACCTTCCAACTGATGGAGAAGGCTTTTGCTGCTGCTGGCGGTACCGGACTGTGTCTATACCTCCGCCCTCCTCTGGTACAGTGGTTTTACAAATCGCATCTAGTGGTCACTGGGTGCAAGGGCCGCAGGACATATGCCCTCAGGAATCCCCCTTTCCATTGTCTTCCCCAGCTCCTCCTGCTGCGGAGGGCCACTGGAAATGTTTGTGTAAGAGGAAGCACATGGACTCCACAGAGGAGTCCCTCACCGAAGACACAGATTTCGATGAGGGGGGAAGGATCCCCTCGGTCACCCTCTGAGGTATCCTTTGGCGATATCCTCGATATCCTGAAACAGAGAGGCGACTGGCAGTCCTCTAATCTGACCTCTGAGGAATCTGTGTTCCTGCTCCAGGCCCCCTACCTCCTGGGTTACTCCACCTGCCGATGAACTTGTCCGGCTCATCGTGCAGCGTGCTTGGAAGGCTTCTGATACCATCAAAGCTATTCCCCGGAGGCCCGATAAGATCTTGTCCCCTCCTGTTTTGAATCCCCATTGGTCCAAAAGTCTTCCTGTGGATGCTTTGGTGGTGGCGGCCGCAACAAAAAAGGATCTGGCAGAAGAAAGCCAGACTGTCCATCTGCCTAACAGAGTCCCGGGCCCTGGACAGGATAGGGAAAATGCACCTTTGCTTCAGCAATCTTTGCTCTCAGGTCCCTGAATTATATGGCACATTTCACCAGGCTTCAAAGGGAACTGGCTTCTGAGCTGTCTGAAACCTTGGCTGGTGCTGTGTCTGATGAGGTCCGTGACAAAGTGGCATCTCAGCTGGCCACCATTGAATCTATGTGTAACTCCTCTGTGTGACTGATATCTCACGCATCAGGAGGAGGAGCTAGAGCAGCGGGTTCAGCTGCGGTCTTGATGACTCGCCTGGATGTGCTTGTGCAACTTCGCAGAACCCTTTAAGTCTTTTCTTCTTAATGCCTCCATTAAGCCCTCCTCGTTGTTTGGGCCGAAAGTTCAATGCACACTGGCCAGATGTAAACAGGACGGTAAGACCCTTTCTGCTGTAGGTGTCCATTACTCTTCCCCTCAACATGCTTTCTCCCGAAACCAAAATAGTGGGAAGATATGGTTCAAGAAATCTCAGGGTCCTTTCCGTGACACACAGGCCAAGTTCTGCCCCAGAGGCAGAGAGGGAAACTCACAGGGAAGATGCACCTTTCGGGGCAGTTTGGGACTGCATAACCATGGTTCCAGGGATTCTTTCCCTGGTCAGTCCTGCCAGCGCTCCTGAAGAGCTGCCAACTCCTTTCCTCTGGAGGTGGTTGGGGGACGTTTCTCCTTGTACCTTTCTGCCTGGCTAACCATCACCACCGATTCTAGGGTACAGAGGATCATAACCAGAGGTCATCATATCCCTTTCGATCTTTGTCCCGTCCCTTCAAAAAATCTTCCCGACGTTCCACCCAGTCAAAGGGAAGAAGCAGCAAGAGAGATAGAAAAGCTGCGAAGAAAAAGAGTCATCCAAATAGTCCCTCCAGACCAGATAGGATCTGGATTCTACTCCAGACTATTTTTGGTGCCAAAGAAAACCGGGGACTGGAGACAAATTTTGGATCTCACTGTATTGAACAAGTTTGTGAGAGTACAAAACTTCCGGATGGCCACAATACAGTCTATCCTCCCGCTTTTGGAAAAAGGCGATTGGATGTGCTCTATAGATCTGCAAGATGCATACTACCATATAAAGGTGAACAGGCCATCAAGAAGATTTCTGCGCTTCCGTGTGGGAGCCAGTCACTACCAGTTCTGAGTACTGCCCTTTGGACTCTCTACAGCCCCCAGTGTGTTCACAAAGTGCATGGCATTTGTCACAGCTCACTTGCGACTTCAAGGATTCCAGGTGTTTCCATACCTAGACGACTGGCTCATTTCTGCCACCACCAAACATCTACTGGAAAAAGCCCTGGCATACTCTCTCCTCGCTGCTCAAAGGCATAACCATAAACTGGTAGAAATAAAATCTCACCCCATCTCAGTCGACAGAATTCATAGGGGTTATCTTGGACACAAAAAACTGCAGAGCTGCTATTCCAGAGCATAGAATTTTAAGGATAAAGCAACAACTAATTCCAATCCTTTCAAAGGAAAAATCCATGACTCGCTCGGTTCTGCCGCTGTTGGCTTCCTTGGCAGCCTCCATCACCATTGTTCCCCTGGCCAGGTTTCACATGAGGCTTCTGCAGTGGCTACTTGCTCACCTAATGGTATCCTTTTTACCATCCTCTTTCAGCCATGATTCGAGTAACCCACAGGTGCAAACAGGATTTAAATTGGTGGATGGGACACAATCTCAAACAGTGGTCTCGCCCCTTCTCCCCCCAGCAACCCAAGGCCACAGTGACCACGGACGCCTCCCTGATGGGGTGGGAGGGCTATGTCAGGGACAGACAGTCCAAGGCACTTGGTCCCAACTGGAGGCCCATCTGCATATAAATGTTCTAGAGCTAAGGGCACTGCTTCTGGCGTTGCAAGCATTCCATCCCCTGCTGCCATCTGGGACAATTGCGATTCAGTCGGACAACATGGTGGTGGTCTGGTACATCAGCAAGCAAGGTGGAACCAAGTCTTACCCCCTTTGTCGAGAGGCCATGAGGATATGGCAATGGGCGATGACTACCAACCATTTTCTTCTAGCAACGCACATTCCCAGGAGTTCCAACGTGATAGCAGACAGACTCAGCAGGTGCATTCTTCAACCTCACGAGTGGCCCCTGAATCCCTTGATATATGCGGAAATCTTCCACCACTGGGGCTGTCTTTTCTGCGACCTCTCTGCATCCCCGACCAACTACAAATGCAGCAACTACTTCGCCCTGATTCCCCCTCCGGGACAGTCACCCAGGGACGCTCTAGTCCACGATTGGGCCTAGGGTCTTCTTTATGCATTCCCATCCTTTCCCCTCATTCCCCAGTTTCTTGAAGAAAGCCCGGCAGTTGAAGAGCAAGGTGATCCTCATAGCACCATATTGGCCCCAGACAGATTTGGTTCCTCTTCCTTTGGCCTCACCTACTAGATCGCCATGGATTCTCCATCCAACCCCGGAGTTAATCTCACACCCACAGAACCTGATTCATCCCAACCTGAACAGCCTGAAGTTAACGACTTGGCTACTCCAATTCCCTTGATTGCCAGGCAGAATAATCTTTCTTTACCAGTACGTGATATTCTCATTGCTTCTCATAGGTCTTCCACTAGAATTACTTATCTGTGCAAGTGGAAAAGATTTACCTGTTGGCTGAAAGATAAACAAGTAGACTTTTTCAGCACCAGTGTCGATAATACTAGACTATCTGGCCGACCTGTTTCACTCGGGTCTATCGGCCTCTACCATTAGAGTTCATTTGGCTGCAATTTCTAATTTTCATGAGGGTGTCCAAGATTCCTCTCTTATGTCCCATAAATTGTGCAAGACCTTCATAAAGGGTGTGAATCATCCGAAGCCACATTTTAGAGAACCTATTCAACCATGGGATTTATCATTAGTTCTACAACCTCTGACAATGGCACCTTTCAAACCAGCCTCTTCTTGCGACCTCAAGTATTTGTCATGGAAAACCTTGTTTTTGGTCGCTATTACTTCTGCCAGACGTATTTTTGAACTTCAAGCTGTATGCATCAAGAGTCCATACTTGATTTTTCAGAGAGATAGTGTCTCTGAGAACTAATCCGTCATTTCTGCCTAAAGTGGTCTTTGAAATGTCCATTAATCAAGCCATTGAATTGCCAGTTTTCTTTCCCAATCATTCAAACAGAGGAGAGTATTGCCTGCATACCGAGATATGCACAGGTAAATCCGTTTTTACTTAAACAGGACTAATCCCTTTCGTAAATCTGACCAGTTATTTTTGGCCTTTTCTGGACCTAGATTAGGATCTGCTGTTGCTAAGGTCACATTAGCTAGATGAATGAAGGACTGTGTGACCTTTATTTACACACAACACAATATCTCGTTTCCTGCTACCATGAAAGCTCATTCAACAAGGTCGGTGGCAACTTCTGCTGCCTTCCATGCCAGAGCTTCTTTACATGACATCTGTGCAGCTGCAACTTGGGCTACGCCTCATACCTTCATCAATCATTACAAATTGGATTTGGCCTCCAGGGGAAGAGCATCTTTAAGTTCTATGGTGCTCAGGAATGTCCTTCCATGAGAGCCTCCCAGGAATAGAGGTAGCTGGGGACTCTGTCCCATGTGTAAGGAATGAACGAGGATTAGCAATATCAGATAAAGAAGTTATGTCTTACCATAATGTTCAATCTGTATTGTTGATCCTCATTCAGTCATCGTCCCTCCTTCCCCCTCCTGTGATTTCTAGTGGCTCTCACTATCCAGTTCTCTTAGGTTATTTGACCAGAGGTAGCCTCTACCTTCTTTAACTTGCAAACCCAATCTGAGGGGATTGTGGGTAACAGTTTAGCTTGAGAGTTTGAAGCTGGCGAGAGCTTGAAAAATGGCCGGCTCGGTTCCTAGCTCGGAACCGATACCCATGTGTAATGACTGAACGAGGATCAACAATACAGATGGAACGTTATGGTAAGACATGACTTCTTTTTCCTGTATATGGTAGTTTTTTTCTAGGGTCAGTGTGCTGATTAACATATACATTATTGTGTCAATTTTCCAAACTAATTGGGACCTAGATTAGGTTGGATAATGAAATTGTTAGGATAATCTAACATAATTGAACCGGATAAAAAACTTCTAAAGTCTTGTTTTTTATGCATGCAGGAATACGCTTTTCAACCATTCAGCAATTCCAGTGGACAGTAAAGAATATTTTTCACACACAAGCTGGCCATAAGCTCAAAAAACATGCTCAAGCAAATACATATAATGTTAACATAGTCAAACTTTGATTTTTCCTACCCGAAGAGTTTGGAAGGCTGGTTCTGATAATTGACACTTTGGATAATTATAATTGATTCTCTAATGCAGTATGCTATTGTTTAGTGTGTTGTTTCATTCTTTTTTGTTCTTATCCATAGGATAAAGGGGCTCATGAAAATTGTTGCTTATGGGTACATGCAACAGGTTGCTTGGGGGCTGACAACCTCGATTCCCCTGTTCGGTTGTGAGGGTTCGGGTTCAGGCCAGTTAATGAGAGGAAGACTAAGCTGGTCTTAAAGGGTTTTCTTTCCCACTTGTTCTTCCTGTTTGACACTGAAGGACGGTTTCGACAAGTCTCACCTTTCTTCTAAGGACCCTAATATGTATAGAAGAGGGAGTAAGAGGTCATCCTGTAGCTCTGCTCCTGAACCTTCTGCTGGCTCACAGGACCCGAAGTCCCAAGACCTTCGGGTGCCCTTGCGGCCTCTGCCCTGTGCTGGCCCTGACTCCTTGTAGCTGATCACCCTCTGTGCCAACAGGTAAGTTGTTCTTTAGTGTGATCCTCCAAGCCCCCATCAGTGGATTCTTCCACTCAGTCATCAAGGGCAGTGGACAGTTTCAAAGCATCAGACTTGAAGCAGCTGAGGAGGTCCTCCTTGCAGACTCGGATGCAATTAAGTCTTATCCCTTCAGGTCCAGGACCCTTTCCTGGAACCTGGTTTCTTTCTTTAGCTCCTATGGATCCAAAGTCCTCAGGCCTGGCTGTGTTTTCCACCTTTGGGGTTAGATTGGACATTTTGTCTGTATTTGGCTCTGACTCCCACTTCGGTCTCATTGACTCTGGCTGTATCATAGGTTCATAGGTTGGTACTAGGCTATCAGCCCTAGGGCCTATACAAGCCTAGCCGTAACAGTTCCCTGGCTATTTCTTCCCACACTATTTACTTCCCTTTATCGGAGCTGAGTGGACCTCAGAGCTGTGTTTAGGCAACCGGGTTTGTCCATCCTGCCCAGAGCACTGTCCCTCAACAGCTTATGTCCAGTCTCAGTGGCTGGGTTAGGTGTAGCTACCCCAGATTTGGACATATCTCTGGTTTCTTTGGATCCTGCAACTGTCTGCTCCGGATGGCCAGCTTCCACCTCCACCTTCAGCATCATGGAGAAGATGATGTCCTTCTGTATCACTGTTGCAGTATTCTTCAAGTAGGGATCTCTTGCCAGTATACCAAAGCCTTTAGATGTTGCATGTGTTGTACATCACATATATGCTCCCTGTACAGGACATAAGTCATAAAGGTGACATATGGACGCAGTAACCCATAACTTCTTTGCCACAGGTTGGAACACCTTCATTGCTCATCTGTCTGAAAGCCCTTTTGCAGCTCTGAATACCTAGCAGTCAGATAAGTACCCTGTTGGGTTCCTTTTCCTTTTTTTCCCTTTGGTTTTGTGCTTTTTTGATTCATGTCATCCACAAAGGGAAATTTTCAGTGTGGGAGGCAAATTTCCTATAAAGATTCATGAGCAGCATCTTTTTTTTTTTATTGGGATGCTTCACATAACCGTATGTCTTGAAGCATTTGCAAAGTACTTTTACCTGAGACTCTTACATGTCAGTCGTCTTCCCTGGCCACCTGTCTTGGGCACCAGAAGTTGTGGTGTTGGCTTTGCCTGCAGTTACCTGAAGACATTAAGGTCAAGTTGCTAGATGCTCCATGAGATAATAAAAATGTCTTTGGGACTGCTGCTGCTACTATGTTTAAGACCCTTCAGGGAAAAAGGTAAAGCTTTGCAGGATCTTAAACATATTTTTGTATTCCCTTTAGGGAACTTTGCTATTAGGTCTGTTTTTATTTGCAGACAGCTTTGTCAGGCCAAAAAGGCAGGAAGGGTGGAACTAAAGCCGCTTCTACTAAGTCTTCTCAGGCTCCTGTGCCTTAGAAGCCGCCTTTATCTGACAGGTTTGCTTCGCTTTGACTGACTTCTTGCCCCCCACCCCTCAGCCAGAGTCCCTTGTCCCTTCATCTCTCTGTCTTCCAAACTGTTATGTCATCACCTTAGATTTTTGGGTTCTGTCATCCACCAGGGTTATTTCATGGTGTGGAAGTTACTCCCTTTTTCCAGGGATTCCCCAACCTCCTGTGGAACAACTTCCTCATTCTTCTGAGGTCCCTGGTGGATCAGGGAACTATTCACCCTGTTCCTCCTTCACAAGTAGAGTTTTTTCTCCAGGATGTTCCTCTTCCCACGAAAGGAGGGCAGTTGGAGACCTATTCTGGATCTATTCTTACTCGACACCTTTCTCAAGGTTCCTTCTTTTTGGATGTTTACTTTTCAAATCCTGTTTCTTTTTGTTCTACTCCAGGCTTTACTGGTGTCCTTGAACCCGAAGGATGCTTACCTTCATATTCCTATTCATCCTGTCTTCAGGAAGAGTTTACATTTCCCTGTTTCTGCCTTCATTTTCAGTTCCCTACTTTGCCGTTTGACGCCTCTGCTGCCCATGGGTATTCACAAAATGCTTATCTCCCGTGATTGCCATTTACAGGCTCCAAGGCTTTCAGATTTTTCCTTATGTAGATGGACCTGTTGCTTCAGGCTCCTTCTCCCAGTCACCTATTACAGGCTGTGGAGTTCACTCTCTCCTCCAAATTCTGTGGTTCACGGTCAACTTTCAGAAGTCGGTCCTGACTCCCTCTCAGGACCACATGTATCTGGGTTGCAGGATTGACCATGCCAATGTTGGCTTCTCTTCCACCTCCAAAAGTTTTGTCCTTGACAACTTTCTTTGTCTCCTCTTCCTTTGCCTGCTATTACAGCCAGAGAGTTTCTTTGAGCCCTGGGATTCATGGCCTGTTCTGTTCCCATGCCCCGTCTTACCAGACTGCACACATGGAAGCTTCACAGGATAGTTTGGCTTCAGCATTGCCACCCTCTGGATTTCAGTGTGCCTCTCCTTGTTTGTCTAAAGTGGAAATTCAAGTGCTGTACTCATCAACATCAACCCAGGCCTGCCCATTCGGCTTCCGGTTCCTTCTCAAGAACTATTCACCAACACTTCAGACATGAAGTGGGGGCTTCCTGTGGTCATCTGAAAGTTCAGGGTTTTTGTCCCCACAGTAAGACCATATCAGCATCAAAGAGATGAGAGCTGTGATTCTGCCTCTCTAGGCTTTTAACCCCATGCTCTCTCCAGGCCTTCTGAAGTTTTACAAGAACAATACCACAGTAATGTGGTATGTCAGCAAGCGGATGGGTGCAAAGTCTTACCTTCTCTGCATGTTGGCTGCTCAGGCCTGGGATCTGGCTGTCTGTTATCACTTAACTCTTCAGGTGGTGTATATTCCCTCAGAGGACAGTGTAGTGGCAGACACCTTGAGCAGGTCCAAAACACAGGCTCATGAAAGAATGCTTCACAGAAATGTGTTTCTGGACATAGTCCATTGGTAAGATACTCCTTAGGTAGATCCTTTGCCTCCCTTCTGAATAGGCAGCTCCCTTTTTTCAGTTTGAGTGCCACACCATCTGGCATGGAAAACGGACACCCTTCCCTATCCTTGGAAGGTAATGGATCTGATGTCCATTTCGTTATGCATCATGAATGGGTCTTTGAATCCATCTTTGGATCCAAGCCAGCCATTTTTCAGACATATGATCCGAGCCTCGAACTTCTCCCTCTCCCATAATGTTTCACTTCCTAACAAACCATCAGATCTCGTTTGCTGCCATTTGGTCCAGACACAATTGTGATCCTCTTGAGTGCTTGTGGGTAAAATCTGCTTTACTTCCAAATTTTCTTAGTTCCTTGTTAAATTAGTATGCTAGTCTCCTGTCTTCTGTACTTCCCCTCCTACTTCACTATCTTAGTGGTCACTGGTATTGGGTCTCTCCCACCATTTTTCCAGTTTAACTTTTCTTCTTTTCCTTCCTTTCCTTTTTTTTTTAAAAAAAAAAAAAAAAAACTTTCCCGCTCTATATTAGTTGTAGTTTTAGTGGTAGCGTGTGACTGACTAGTTCTGGGTGTGTGTGCGTGCTTTCTGTGAGTGCCCTGCAGTTATGTCAGAGAAACCTGAAAAACCCGCTGGGTGCACCTCTTGTGGGCAAAAGATCTCCCATTCTGATGCCCACAAGAGGTATGTTTACTGATTGGGCCCAGGGCACCTGGATATGCCTTGCAATATTTGCTTGGTTGTCAGTCCCCAGGCTCTAGCAGACAGGAGGAACAAGCTTATTCTGAGAGGGTTTCTTCCCTCCTCTGGAGGGAAGAAGCAACCCCCGCCTCCCCGGGGACGTCAGCTTCCACCTCTGAGAATTGAGAAAACGTATGGATCTGACTTCTTCGGAACCTTCAGTTCCATGCTTCTCCTTGGATACAATAAGCCAGTCTGCTCCGAGGGAGTTGGTACCAGCCCACCCTGCCGGATCCAGTGACCTTGAGTCTGAGCAGCCTTTCAGAACCGTCAGGGGTCATTCGGATCCGTAGTTTGTCTTCCCTGGAGCAGACTCCAAAGCACTCCCATTTGGAGCACAAGTCTCGCAGCCTTACTCGCCATCGATGCAGGTCCCCTTCACCAGCCCATACTGCCCGACAATGCCCTTCACCAGTGCGGTCTACACACTCTTACTTGTCCTCTAGGTCCTCCTGGCTCTCACATTCGGAGAAGGATTGGATGATGAAAAGCTTCCTTAAAGCCCAAATATAGCTGGGGATTTTGCCTGTTCCGACCCACTATGGATCCATGAGTGCTGCTATCCATATACCGCAGCCTCCCTCTTCGATTCCTTTGGTTTTTGAGTTGTAGGGCCTGGTGATCCCAAGTGGATCAGCATCAGATTGTGGGATGTTCTTTTCCCTGGCTCTGATAGAGTCCCAGTTTGGCTCTGCTCCATTTTTGTCAGAGCAGAGTAGGTTGTGGATCCGAGGTGTCGATGCCACTTCCTTAGAGTTGGTGTCTGCTCCAAATTTCTTTCTCGGAGCTGTCCTGTCTCTTAGGGAACTCCGCCTTTGATAGCTAAGGGCCCAGTGCCTTCTGGAGATGTTGGATCCGGGGTGGCCTTGTCTCTTTCTCCCTTGGGGCTTCGGCCTCTTGGGCTGGGGGACAGACTTCTCTGGCATTCTCCACATTCCAGGTGGTAGAGGGCTTTCTCGACCCCTCAAGAGACAGTCCCTCCCTATCTTCCATGGATTGAGGCTTTGCTCCCATCCATCTGATTCATGGTCAGCCCCTCCCAGAGAGCCTCCAACCAACTACTCAGCAAGGGGTTTCCCTGTCTTCCGAGTCCTCCCCACAGTACCCTGAGGAGGAGGTTCCTCAGAAACACCTGTGCAAGAGGAAGCACATTGACTCTTCTTTGTAGTCTTCAACAGAGGATACCGACTTCGACAAAGGGGAAGGGTCCCCCAATCGCCACAAGACAATATCTTCTTTGGAGATACCTTGGGAATCTTAAAACAAAAGGGGGATGTATGGCCTTTCCAACCCCCTTCCTTGGAGGAGTCAGTGTTCCTGGAGGCAATCTGGATGGGGCCATCTACATCCTGGGTTACCCCACCTGTAGACGAACTTATTGACCTCATCACTTGGCGGTCTTGGAAGGAACCTGACACTCCCGAAGCAAGCCGATAAGTGCCTTAGTCCCCCAAAGGACAGTCGCTGTCGGAGGAAACTTTTAAAATGGTTTCCCTACAGCTGAATCCCATGTCTTGTATTGCTAACGCCTCGATGCGACTAATTTCCCATGCTGCAGAGGGAACCTCTCGAGCTGCTGGTTCAGGCATAGCTCTGACAATACGAAGGCAGACCAGTAGACCTGCTGAACGAAGTTTATTGATAAAATAAAACAAAACAAATTGCTGTTTCACAAAGCTAAAATGAAAATGTATAAGTTTATGGTTTAAACCTAAAATAGCTTAAAACAAGCTTAAAATATTAATGTAAATATCCAAATATATATATAATATATAGAATATACTAATGTATAAATATATAATTATATAAATATGGTTTAAAAATATAAATGGCACATAAATGATCAAGGTAAAAAATAAAATAATTACGCTAAAAAAAAAATATTCTTGAGGATGGATACAATAATTAAATAAGGCAAACTAAAACCAGTAGATATATAAACTCTTTGTATGTACATAGTTATAAATGTAAGGATTTTAAAAGATTTATATTTTTTGTTATTGATAAGGATACCTCACAATGTTGCCAAAGGAGGAGATGGTAAGAACTTACTTGAAGTTGAGGAATACCTTTGGCAGTTGAGACTTAATGCCAACAGTGCACCAGGCATTAATGAACACATTTTTATCACTAGTATTCTGAAACCGAAGTCTCATTTCATTTTATTTAATATTCAATATTTTTGCATCATGTACCTTTTTTGTCAACGATGAGCATATACGCATATTGCTTATATATCTATTGGTTTTAGTTTGCCTTGCTATTTGATTATTGTGTCCATCCTCAAGGTTATTTTTTTTTTTTTTAGCGTAATTATTTTATTTTTTATTATTTTTTACCTTGATCATTTATGTGCCATTTATATTTTTAAACCACATTTATATACTATATTTATATAATTATATATTTACACACTAGTATATTCTATATATTTTATATATATTTGGATATTATTTACATTAATATTTTTAAGCTATTTTAGGTTTAAACCATAAACTTATACATTTTCATCCAACAAACAATAACAATATAGATATTCTATGGTCATTTTAAAATTTTATAATGAAAGCGATCTTTTTACAAATCAATGTACTATGTAATAATTATTTCTATCAATCAATTAAGGGCGTTGTGTAATCAAAAGGATGCATATATATAGTACACCTGTATGAAGTTTTAAGTACTCTGAAGATGCCCATCAGCTATATGGGTGAAAGCGCTTAGTACTTTTGGATTAATTGATTTTCTGCTCTAGCTGCTTGTTTTAAGCTTTGTGAAACAGCAATTTGTTTTATTTTATCAATAAACTTCGTTCAGCGGGTCTACTGGTCTGCCTTCATTTGTTTTACAGCTCTGACAACATGCCTGGATGAGATTATGCAGGTTTGCAAACCCCTTCAAAGCATCATTCATTAACGCCCCGTTTGATGATTCCTCCTTGTTCAGACCATCGGTTAAGGAGACTTTGACCCACAGTAAGCAGGAGGGCAAAATTCTATCTGCCATGAGAATCAAATCCCCTCCCCCCCCCAGACGTTTTCCAGGAACCAACAAAGTAGGAAGATGAAGTGGTTCCATAAATCCCAAGGGGCCTTTTCTGACTCACAGGAGGATTCCTCTTCCCGGGGCAGAGGGAGAAGATTTAATGGTAGATGTCGGCCCAGGGTCAGTGGGTATCCTCAGAACCAAGGCTTCAAGTGACCGTTTTCTGACAAGTCCTTTCAGCGCTCCTGAAGCGCTGTCAGACTGTCCTACTCTAGAGGCAGTCGGGAGCAGACTTTACATCCAGCAGCCTGGACAGACATAAATGATGCATGGGCATTAAACATCATATCCAGAGGCTACTTTATTCTCATTTCCCCTTCCTTCTCCCCCACAGGGGAGCATCTCCCCCATTTGCTGCCCAGTCAGAGGGAGAATGCCGATGTAAAAGTGCAGAAGCTTCTAAAGAGAGAGTCATCCAGCGGGTCCCAAACCAAACAATGAGGATACGGAACTTACACTTCTTTTGGTGCCAATAAAGACTGGGGACCTCTAACTCGTATTGGATCTCAGCAGTTTAAATATGTTTGTCAAGAAGTCAAATTTCCGTACTGTTATGGTACAGTCCGATGTCCTTCTATTCCCATGTTGCAGTATTCTGCGTGTGGGTTTACCCTTCAGTCTTTATGGCCAGTATCCAAAAGCTTTCAGTCCCTCTGTGGTGCTTCAGACGTCAGATGTGGATGAGAGTTCGTGGGCCATAAAGGTAATGTCTGCATGCACCAGTCCTCAGAACTTTTCAGCCACCAGTCGTACACCAGGTGTTCTGTTACCACTGACGTCGTATTTGGGCGTAGTTGGGGACCTTTTCAGTCCTAATTTCTTAATATTGCTTGTTAATGTCATCCAGAAAGGTTAAGTGCCAGTGTGGACGCCTGATCCCTCATAAGGACACCCACGACAAGTACCTTTTCTGTTTGGGAAAATCTCACAACCGTAAGGCCTGTCTACTCTGTCAGGCGTTCATTCCAAAAACTTTGCGTAGTTGCTTGCATACGTTAAACCTATACCTTGAGAACCAGCATCTGAAACTGCGTACGCTTAGGATAGAGGGCTCTTCTGATGTCCCCACAGAACCTCCAAAAAAGAAGCCAGGACCTTACGACCTTCAACTACTGCTGAGCCTCTTCCGGCCGACTCCCATCCTGTGGCAGACGTAGGCTGGTTACATGGTCAGATTCTGGATCTGCCACATTGGAGGCTGGGGGTAACTCTAAGGACAACGCAGCATCCACAGGTGAGAGCACATCCGCAGAGGCTATTCCAGTGTTGCTAGCCGACGCCGTGGGGAAACCAGAGATCTGAAGTAGTTAACGTCATTTGGTCTGCAACCTGTGGGATATAGATCCGATCTCGGATCCGAGCCAGCAACTTTACAAAGCTTAGATCCGAGCTCCTAGCTCCTCCCCTTACCCATAATCCTCTGCCAACCCTGACTGACCTCAGATCTAGTTCGCCGCGCTTCTGAACAGCAGCTAGATTGCGAGCTCCTGGTCTTTTGGTCAGATAAGTCCTTGTATCTTAAATTTTTCTCCTTAAACTTGTGTGATTGTGTTGTGTTGGTTAGGTTTCCCTTCTTATAACCTTACTTTATATAACCTTTGTAAATTTTTCTAGTCAAATTTTCTTCCTCATCCCTCGCTGGTCGTAGTTTGTGTGTGTGTGTTTAGTGTGAAAACTCAGTGGAGCCTGGCCCTTAGCTATACCTCCTGTGTTAAATGTGGTGGAAGATGTTTTTGCAGAGGCTTCCTTGAACCCTGATTCTTTGCCTCCTGCTCCTGTTAAACCTGATATCTTTTAAGAGTCCTAGGGCAGAAAAGGTGTTAAGGCTAAAACCCTGTTCCCACTGATAAAGAGGCAAGGGCTTTGGATAGATGGGGTAAGAAAGTGTATACTTTTTAGCCATTAAAATATCAAAATAAGAGTTGCTGGATTTAGTTCATGTATCTGAACAAGTGGTAAGCATTTCTTTGCAATGTTTTTTTGCTGTACACAAGGCCTGGTGGCTGCCACTAGTTCTGTTCTTCATGCCTGGTTGAGGGATCAAATTTAGCTGAGCATGTTAAGACATTTGGATGCTCCTTTACAGTCTGATGTGTTGTGGAGGACAAAGCTAAGTCTATGCAAACTGTTAAAGATTTTTGCAGGTGCAGCCTCCAAAGTTTAGTAGAAATTGGCCTACTAAGGGATGGACATATCCTGCTTATGATTCCCAGTCTGTTCTTTTAGGCCTAGAACAGGGAGTTCACCTGCAATGACCTGCCTTTTGTCTCTTTTCAAAGAAAATTGGATATCATTCCAGGTTTTATTTCCATACATTTCAAAGGCATGCCACTGTTACTCCAAATAGGGGCCATTCAGCCCTGTATCAGCGTTACAACAGCTTTTACCTCTGCTGGGCAAAGATCACTGGATGGTAACTTTAGATCTCAAGGAAGCTTACCTTCATGTGCCTATAAGACTGAGTTGCAGGGAAATTCTCATTATCAGTTCTCTGCATTGCCCTTTGACTGCCTGATTCTGGCTCAAGAAAAGAAAGACCTTCTACAGCATCTGGAATATGTGATTGGGTGTGAGACTGAATCTGGTGCGACACTGTCATTCAAAGCTCATCTAAATGGAAAGTGGATACAAGACAAGTGGCCAGCCAGACATCTACATATCAACATGAAGGCAGGGCAGGTGTTGATTCTAACAGACAACACAACTGTCATGGTACTCTATGCAGGCAAGCAATGATTTTATGGATGTGTTAAGCAGACAAATCATGGATCAAACCACCAGCTGCCACAGTTTTGCACAAAAAGTGGATGCTCTTTCTTTCAGTTGGAAAAATCTTCATGTATATGCCTTTCCACCTCTGCCTCTTCTTCCAAAGGTGCTCTTAAAGGTCAGACAAGACAAGCCAAGCCTCCATGGCCCTTACCTTTGATTCCACATCTGTTATCTCAGCCTGGCATATTCTGTGTTGAAACACAGCAGGTCTCAACTTCCTCAACAAGTTTTAAATGTGATTATGGAAGCTAGATGAGCCTAATTTGAGTGTGGCTCTTCAATATCTTACTGAGTTATTGGACTCAGCTCACTATGATTGTGACCCAGACTGCCTTCCTTTATGCCTAAAGTGGTTTCTAGTGTGGCTTTAAACCAAACTATTCATTTGCCTACTTTTTATGCAGATCATTTGCCTACTTTTTATGCAGATCCCCAAAATAAAGGGAAAAGATTTTGCACACTTTAGATGTACATTGGAGTTCAGTGCATACTTTCTCTAAGCATTATCACCTCTACTCTAAGTCTAGGGCTGGTTTGGCATGTTGTCAGCTCCTGCTTCTTTATGATTTGCCAGCCTATAGTTAGGACTGCAGCAATGTGGAATGAAGTTGGGCCTTGTCTTTTTATTTGGGGCCTACTGAGTGAGTTTTCTTTAGCTAACATGTCTGAGGCCCCAAAACCAATATTTTCTAAGTGCACTGAGTGTGGCCATAAGCTCTCACCAGCGGATGGCCACACTCTGTGTGTCCAGTGCCTTGGGGTTGAACACCTCTCCTCTGGGTGTTCTATCTGCGTGGCGTTCAACCCCAGGGCAATGAAGGACCAGAGGTCGAAGCTGATCCTAGTGGGACTCTTGCCCCCTGATTTGGCTTCAAACTTCGGTGCTTCTGTGGCCTCCTCCCAGGCTTCTGTGGCGGCCACTCCTGTCTCTCTCCCCCTGGCCGGGACTCCATCTCCCGCTCCTGCGCCGGAGGAGAGGGAGGCCAGGAAAGAAAAAAGGAGGGAGAAGCACCACAAACGGCGGGCCGAGGCCTCCGCTTCGGCCCCCCTGGCTAAGCGGGCTTCTCCCTCCATGGCTTCCAGGTCTCCTCCTTCTCGGCTCCGGTCTCCATGCTTCTCACCGGGACCCGAGGAGGAGGAGACCCGATCTCCGTCGAGGTCATCGAGGCGGCACTCCTGGCCAGCCTTGGTGGCCTCGTCGAGATCAACGCGTAGCTGAAGCTGATTTGGACCGGGTGATGCGAAGGTTCATCCAGGCCCAAATGCAGATGGGAGTGCTCCTGCCTCTCCCCCTCCGGGGGGGAGCTCAACACCCTTCTTTGCCCCGATAGCTCCTTCTCTGACCCGCTTCCCGGGTTTGGAGCGCTCGGAGCCGGGCAGCGTTGGAGCCAGGGGTGGGTTGGCACCAACAGTATCTAGTACTTCGACTCTGACTCTTCCTTCAAGTTTACCGGATCTGTCCTCTTCAGATCTGAGCTCTCGGAGCCGTGCTCTGAGCTTCGGATCCGAGGGGTTTAGTGTGCCTTCGGCTCCGTCCAGGTCGGAGCACACTGGCCCTTCGGATCCGATGGTCTCGGCGCTGGCTCCGATCCATCCATCGGACCCGAGTGAGCGTCGGCTCTCGGATCCCAGAGAGAGCGGCTCTCCCTCGGCCTTCGATGTGGTGGAGAGGGCTCTGTTGAGGGCATCCAGGCCCCCACTCCCTGCTACGGCTCCATCCCACCCTCCCTCTCGTTTGGGTAGGGCTTCCGTTGGCCGGCCACAGGGACAGCCTGCTTTGGCGTCTCAGGTCATTCCCCTGGAGCAAGACGTTGCTGGTGAGTCATCCTCTGACAGTCCCCCCGAGGATGTTCCTCACAAGCGGAAGTGTAAAAGGAGACATGTGGACTCCCCCGAGTCCTTGACAGAAGACACGGATTTGGATGAGGGGGAAGGCTCCCCAAGGTCACCCCCCCGAGGATGTCTCCTTCAGAGACATCATGGAAATGCTTAGGATAAGAGGGGGGTGGTCTGCCCCCAAGGCTTCCTCGGATGAATCCGTGTTCCTGGAGGCGTTCGAAGCAGGGCCATCTACCTCTTGGGTGTCCCCTCCGGCCGACCCCTTAGTGGACCTTATCACCACTAGGGAGTGGAAGGAACCACTGTGGAGCCAGTCCCCAAATGTCCTGACAATATCCTGAGCCCCCCGGCAGAGAAATCCCATTGGAGCAAGGGACCCCTCGTAGATGCCATGTTGGTGGTGGCAGCCACCAAGAGGGAGTTAGCCCAAGAGGGTCCCTCGGTCCATCCCCCGAGCAAGGAGTCTCGCTCGATGGACTGTCTCGGGAAGTGGGTCTTTAGTTCAGCGACCTTCACTGTAAGGTCCCTGAAATACATGGCACATGTGATTCGACTGCAGCGAGACCTTATCAAAGAGTACGCTGCATCGCCCCCAGAGTCCATGTCAAGGGAGGACAAACAGTTGTACTCCACTTGCATGGCCACTCTTAGGTCTATATCCAACACCTCTATGTGGCTTTTGTCCCATGCTACAGAGGGAGCCGCTACAGCTAGCGGAGCAGGCCTTATGAGGCACCAGGCCTGGCTCCGACATTGTGATTTCGCAGAACCCTTCAAGGCGTCCTTTGCGAATGCCCCCTTCTATGGTTCTGCCCTATTTGGCAAGACAGTTTGCGAGACTTAGGTCCAGAGCGAAAAGGACGGGAAGACGTTGTCTGCCATCGGAGTCCGCTTCTCTGCTCCCCAGAGGTCCTTCTCCAAGAACCAAAAGGGACAGAAGAAGATGTGGTTCCGAAAGTCGCAACAATCCCAGTCTGCTCCGGACTCCCAGTCCTTCTGCGGCAGAGGAGGACAGGGTGGACGCCGCCCTAGAGGCAGAGGGGGCCCGAAGAACTTTGGGTCCAGAGAAGCCTTCTCTGATCGGCCCACGCAGCAACCCTGAGGCATTGCCCAACTGCTCCACTCTGGAGGCAGTCGGGGGGCGTTTCTCGAAGCACCTGGCAGCTTGGGGGTCCATCACAACAGACCGCTGGGTGCTTCGTATCATATCCAGAGGATACAGAATTCCCTTTTACTATATTCCCGACACCCCCCAGACACCTCCCCGATGTTCCACCCAATCAGAGGGAGGCAGCAGCTGCGGAAATTCGGCTGCTTTTAGAAAAAGGAGCCATCCAGCACGTCCCCCCAGGCCAGTCCGGATTGGGTTACTACTCCAGGTTCTTTTTGGTGCCAAAAAAGACAGGGGACCTAAGGCCCATCCTCTATCTTTCCCTACTAAATCTGTCAATAACCAAAGAAAAGTTCCGGATGGTCACTCTTCAGTCTATTCTCCCCCTCTTGCGGGAGAACGAATGGATGTGCTCCATAGACCTCAAGGACGCGTACTACCACATGTTGATGGATGTACGGTCCAGGAGGTTTCTCCGCTTACGGCTGGGAGCCAGTCATTATCAATTCAGGGTCCTCCCTTTTGGTCTCACCTCAGCCCCCAGGGTGTTCACCAAGGTATTAGCAGTGATAGCGGCCCACCTGAGACTCCAGGGAATGCAGGTCTTCCCGTACCTGGACGACTGGCTCCTCACCACCCCGACAAGGCATCTACTATGCTTAGCCAGGGACTACTTTCTCAACCTTGCTCCGCAACTAGGGATCACTAAACTCGGACGAGTCCTCTCTCACCCCGACTCAGGTGATAGATTTTATCGGGGCCAGACTGAACACCAACAGACAACTAGTCTTCTTAACTCCCAACCGGTTGCACACTTTGAGGGCACATGTGCGGGCCATCTTTCAATCTTCAAAACTTCCTTCGGGATTGGTTCTGAGGGACCTGGGGTCCATGGCAGCCGCTATAAACCTTCTTCCCATGGCGTGTCTGAACATGAGGATTTTACAGTGGACTCTCCAAGTCCAATGGTCCCTTCATCAATACCCCTTGAGTCACCCCATTTCTCTCAGCAGGGCCTGCAAGAGGGCTCTCGTTTGGTGGCTTCAATCGCCGGACCCCCAGGCGGGATGCCCCTTTGCCATGCCCCCCCCTCGCCATGTGACTACGGACGCCTCTCGTCTTGGGTGGGGGGGCATTATTCGAGCAGGACGGTCCAAGGCACGTGGAACGATTCGGAGACCTTATTGCACATAAATGTTCTAGAGATGAGGGCAGTGCTGTTGTCGTTGCAAGCACTTCAGAGCCTTCTGCCTGTAGGAACAATTGCAATCCAGACAGACAGTATGTCTGTGGTATGGTATATCAACAAACAAGGGGGAACCAGGTCTTACCCACTCTGTCGAGAAGCCATGAGAGTGTGGGAATGGGCGATCTCCACCAACCGCTTTCTCATTGCAACGCACATTCCGGGACGGACCAACATCCTGGCGGGCAGACTGAGTCGCACCATCCTTTCACCTTACGAGTGGTCTCTCAATCCTTGAGTAGCGAGTCGAATTTTTGCCATTTGGGGACAGCCCTGTCACGATCTTTTCACATCTCCCTCAAACACGAACTGCAGCAATTACTTTGCTCTCATTCCCCCTGCTGGGGAAGCCCCGAGGGACGCCTTGGTGCATGCTTGGCCACCCGGTCTTTTCTATGCCTACCCCCCCCCCTCTTCCCCTCATGCTGAAACTTCTTCAGAAAGCCAGTCGGTTGGGGAGCAGGATGATCCTTATTGCCCCATTCTAGCCTCGCCAAGCTTGGTTCTCTTACCTCTGGTCTCATCGAGTGAATCCGCCCTGGATTCTAGATCCCCTTCCGGATCTAATCTCCCACCCCCAGGGGCTCCCACTTCCCGACCTGGCCAGCCTCAAGCTAGCGGCTTGGCTGCTCCAGTTCCACTTGTAGCTAGGACTCCCGGTATCTCTTCTCCAGTTAAAACTATATTAGTAGCAGTGCACAAGCCCTCTACTAGGCATGTCTATGGTAGTAAATGGAAGCATTTCTCTGTTTGGGCAGAATGCCATAATTTGGACCCTTTTACAGCCCCCTTGCCTGCAGTGCTGGACTTTCTTTCAGGTCTTTTTAATGGCGGAGCTAGCTCTTCTACTGTTAAGGTTCAGTTAGCAGCTGTCTCTCATTACCACGTAGGTACTGAAATGGGTCCTTTGATTACTACAAAATTGTGCAAAACGTTCCTAAAGGGCACCTTTCTTCTTAGATCTCCAATAAAGGAAGCGGTACCTCCATGGGATTTAACCTTGGTATTACAAGCCCTGACAGCCCCTCCCTTCGAACCGGCGTCTTCAGTAGATCTCAAATATTTGTCTTGGAAAACATCCTTTCTTGTGGCTATTACTTCAGCCAGGAGAGTATCTGAATTGCAGGCTCTTTCTGTGAAACCCCCATACTTAGCCTTTCACAAGGATAGGGTTTACCTCAGGACCAATCCCTCCTTCCTCCCGAAGGTAGTTTCTGAGTCTAATATTAACCAATCTATCAGTTTGCTGGTCTTCTTTCCTAACTACCAGAACAAAGGGGTGTACAGACTACATTCTTTGGACGTGCACAGACAACTTAGATTTTACATTCATAGCACATCTGGTCATAGACAATCCGACCAGTTGTTCTTCTCCTTTGCCAAATTTAATCTAGGTAAACCAGTCTCGAAAGTTTCCTTATCGAGATGGATTTCACAGTGTATCATTACAGCATATCAAAATTCCAGCAGGCCCGCACCTCAAGGAGTTCGTGCCCATTCAACTAGGGCTATGGCTACATCTGCCGCCTTTAAATCCAGGGTTTCCTTGGATGATATCTGTTCAGCAGCCACTTGGGCCTCATCTCATACCTTCATCAATCATTATAAATTGGACATTACCTCCAGAGGGAGAACTTCGTTTGGCTCCACAGTGCTCCGGAATATCCTTCCATGAAGGCCGCCCAAGGTTTAGGTAGCTGGGGACTCTGTCCCACAGGTTGCAGACCAAATGAAGTTAACTACTTCAGATTAAGAAGTTATGTACTCACCATAACGTTCCATCTGAGTAGGTAAACTTCATTTGTCTGCAATCGTTCCCCCCCTCCGTCCCCCTGACCTTCAGATGTGTTTCATGTCATATAGTGATGTACCAATTCTGATAATGTAGTTAGTTATCCACTGTAGTGCTTGCGGGCAAACTTGATCTGAGGTCAGTCAGGGTTGGCAGGGGATTATGGGTAAGGGGAGGAGCTAGGAGCTCGGATCTAAGCTTTGTAAAGTTGCCGGCTCGGATCCGAGATCGGATCCGTATCCCACAGGTTGCAGACAAATGAAGTTTACCTACTCAGATGGAACGTTATGGTGAGTACATAACTTCTTATTTTCTGGGGAGTCATATGAGACTTCCAATCCCTTGCAGTTGCTGGTTTCCAGACAGACGTCCACTGCCTCTCTTAAAAGAAGGAAAAAGAGAAAACATATCTCCCCTCCCTACAGAAACCATGCCTGATTGGCAGGTTTTTGGCCAGTCTCTCTTTAGTGCCTTCATGGCACTGAGGCCTACACCGGCTGTTACTGCTTCCACCTCTCCTCCTCTCCTGAGCCCTAGGCCTCTGCCTACAGATTCAGCCCCCAGGGCAGAGGAAGTCCTTTCATATTCCTTTGAGGAATCTTTTTTCCTACAACTCCAAATTCTCTTCACCCTTGGGGTATGGATCCCCCGAGGAAGAGCCACTGGATCTTGACTCTCCATTTGAAGATCTTACCTTCAGTGAGACAATAAGGATGAAGGAAGACTTTAAATAGGATTCCTCAGAAATGTCTGAGGTACAAAAGAGGTACTAAGACCTCATTCACATGGAACCCCCTAGTCCATCTGCCGTTCCTCCCATCCTGCTTGCCATTCTAGATGCTTTTTCTTCTGTATCTCTGAACCCTGACTCACAGCCTCCTGCCCCATGTAGACCTGACCATCTTTACAAAGTACATGACACCCACCCGCTGACCCAGCCACTATTTCTGTTGCCACTGACAAAGCCACTAAACGCTTGCCTACTTACCACTATTTTCCCAACTGACAAAGACAGCAAGACAATGAAAAGATTAGGCAAAAAGATGTATACTTCCGCAACCTTGGCTTTCAGAGCCACAAACTGTCAGACCCACATGGCCAAGTACACATAGTCTCTTTTACAATCTGCCACTAAACTATTTGGCAGACATTCCTGACTCCCCTAACAAAGCATCACTGTCCTCTCTCCGGGCTCTCTCATCCCTGGTCACCAGATACTCCAAGTGTAGATATGATGCTGCTGAATCCTTTGCCAGGTCAGCAGCATCAGCATCTACCTTACACAGATACTCCCAAGCTTTCCCTACAGCCCCTGTCAGATGACTTCAGAGTTAAGCTCACTGATGCTCCTCTGGACAATGCTGCACTTCTTGGCTCTAAGTTTGCAGACCTCTTTAAATCTCTGCACCAGAAAGGAAAAGAGATGCAGGACCTTAAACATTTACTGGTCTCACCAATCCCTAAATTTCACAGAAACTACCCTTCCAAAACAGTTTATTAGGAAGCACTCCCAACCCTGTCCTCCTTCAAGGTCTCGTAAGTCCACCAGAAAACAACCTCCTCCACCTAGAGCAACCCCTACCTCTAGCCAGAGGACTCCCTTTCAAGACAGGGCAGGTAGCATCTGACTACCTGCCAGTCTTGTCCTCCCCGTACCTCTGTCTACCTGCCTCTCTCGTCTCCCTCTTTGGCTTGTCTCACCTCAGACAAGTGGGTCCTTTCCATCCTCCAAAATGGCTGCTTCATATTGTGGCTGTCCCCTCCCACATACTGGGGCATTCCTCAACCTCCTACGCAGCAGTTGCACCTCTTACAACCAGTACTGCAGACACTGTTAGACCAGGGCACTATAGAGGCAGTTCTCTCCTTTGCAAAAGGAAGAGGCTTCTATTCAACGCTCTTCCTAGTCCCCAGGAAGGACAGACCATGGAGACCCATCCTGGACCTCACCTACCTCAGTCTCTTCCTAAAAATACCTACCTTCAAAATGCTAACCCTGCCAACCCTTTTCCCTGTGATATTCCCACAGGGATTCCTGGCTACATTTGACATAAAATATGCTCATCTCCACATCCCAATCAGGCCATCCTGCAGGAAATATTTAAGATTCTTGGTGGGCTGTCCTCACTTGCAATTCTCTGCCCTGACATTTGGACTTTCCACCGCACCCAGAGTTGTTACCAAATGCTTGGCACCTGTAGTGGCTTACTGCAGGACAAAGGGAATAACAGATGTTCGTGTTTCACTGTTGCAGTCATTACTCTTGGGTTATTCTGCTGGCAGGCTACCCGCAGTCGGCCAGAATTCCAAAGTCTAGGTTCGGCGTCTGTTATTGTCGCTTCTTCCCTGACATCAGTGCGCCAGGGGTATAAAAGATGCAACCGACGCCATTTTCTTCAGTCTTTCTTGCCGCGCAGTGCCTGAAGCAAAAGCAGTTGGCAAGTGCCGGTCGTCCGACTCCTGAGATTTTCACAGACAAATTTCAGATATGAAGTCTTCATTAAAGCTAAGTACCCCGTTGGGGAAACTTTTTTTCTTGCTCCAGACCGATGTCAGAAAAAGTTAACAGTTGTATTTTTTGTGGAAAGCAAATACCTCATAAGGATTATCATTCTTACTGTATTCCTTGCCTAGGCCCTGATCATAACATTGCTAGCGGTCTGTTTTGTGCTAAATTCAACAAACACACTATTAAGCGTCGGTTTGATTTTGCTTATCATTACTTTGGCCGAAAATTCAATTACATAATGCCGTCGGAACAGCCGACGACTGGAGTTTCTAAAAAACGCAAGGAAGAAGAGAAAGACAGGCATCCGAGATCCAAAACCGATGATGAGGCTACCGCTAAGCCAGTCGCCGGTTCTCAGTGAGGTGCTTTCGCAGCCCCTAACACCCGCTACCTCAGAGCCACAGGCCGCTGACGACTCCCACATGGAGCCAGCTAGGCCTCTGGATACTCAAGGTATTGAACACTCGGAAATCATTCCCTCAGATGGGTCCGGAGCCGCTGAGCAGGCATCGGCTTCTGAGGGTGTTTTCAGACCTACACAACTATATATAAAGTCTACTTCAGCTTCAAAAGCAAAGACTACAGCAGTTTTAAAGACAAGGAAACAAGTACAGCATTCTCCAGGACAGACTTCCATACCTAAGAAACAGATGCTCAAAATGGCCAAAGACCTTATTACCTTGATCAGGGGTTCCCATCCCCCTCCTGACAAGAGGCCTAGGCAAGAGATAGACTCTGACTCTTCAGATCAGGTTTCCATTTCTTCTGACTCCTCTTCTGTACAGGAATTCTCTCTTCCTCCCTATGAGGATTCTGATGCTGAATAATTCATTCCTTCAGCCTCTCCTGAGGATTATTCTTTTGGGAAAACACTACATACCATGAGGGAGCACTTCCACTGGGAGAGCCAAGATAACTCAGAATCAAAGAAAAGGCTTAGAGATTTACTTTTACTTCCTCAGCACAGGCCTCTTGCTATTCCCCCTGTGCTAGACATTGTAGATGATGTATTTTCAGAGTCCGGCCTTTCTCCAGACTCCTTACCTCTAGCTCCTGTTAAACCAGACAAATACTGCAGGGTTCCTGATTCACATAAATTTCTTTATAAAAACCCTGCTGCTGACCCAGAAACTATTTCTCAGGGTCCCAAGGGGGTTAAGGCCGCTACTGCAAAAAACCCCGTCCCTTCAGACAGGGATTCAAGGGCACTAGACAGATGGGGGGAGAAGGTTTACACTTCTGCTACTTTGGCTGTGAGGGCTTTAAATTGTCAATTTCATATGATTAAATATCAGCAATACTTAATGTCACTGTTAAAACAGAAAATGTTGACTAATTCTGATTGTACAGAAAATAAGTAAATACAGGATTCATTGCCTGCAACTGAACAAGTGGGAAAAAGCATACATTGCAATGTGGTTTTGATTCTCTGGAGGCCTCCTGTAGGGCCACAGTTACGGGTTCTGTCATTAGGAGGCATTTTTGGTTAAAGGAACAAAATCTACCTGATCATGTTAAAGCAAAATTATTAGATGCTCCATTACAGCATGATACTTTATTTGGTGTTAAAGCAGAGGAGGTTTTGAAGAAAATTGAGGACAAAGCGAAATCTATGCAGACAGTAAAGGAATTCTTACAGGTTCAGCCACCAGTATTTGGCAGGAACTGGCCTACAAAAAATTGGTCCTTTCCAGTGTCAGACAGGCCGCAAAGAGGCAGACACAGACGTCCCAGAGGCAGATCCCAGCCCAGGGCTCATACAGGCCTAAACAGTGGGGCACTTCTACCTCCAAAAGTAGAGAAGACAAAGCACAGCCATACAGGAAACAGTCCCAATGACTTGCCTCTGCCAACACCAAGTACTTATCTTCTGGCAGTCCCCTTAGGGGGAAAACTAACACTTTTCTCTCAAATTAACACAGGATCACCCAGGACAAATGCGTACTGAATATAGTGTCCCAGGGCTACAGGTTTCACTTTCACACCCTGCCAAAGGCAAAAGGTATGCCAAACCTGCCACACAATCAATGGGCAGAGGCGCAAAAACAAGTTTCATCCCTTATGCAGATGAGGGCCATTCAGCAAGTACCACAGCAAGAACAGGGGCAAGGATTTTACTCTACTGTTCTTGTTTCCCAGAAAGGAAAAAGCCTGGAGACCAATACTGGACCTCTCTTTTCTAAACACATTTCTGGACGTTCCAAAATTCAAAATGTTAACTCTGCAGCAGCTTCTGCCCATGCTGGGCAAAAAGGCTTGGCTTGTAACTTTGGAACTAAAAGAGGGATACCTGCATATACCAATCAGACAATCTTGCAGAAGATACCTCCTATTCATAGCTGGCTCAATGCACTACCAATTCTCTGCACTGCCCTTTGGCTTATCTACTGTGCCCAGGGTCTTCACAAAATGCCTGGCACCAGTAATTGCATTTTGCAGACAAAGAGGAATTCAAATTTATCCTTACTTGGACAACTGCCTTATACAAGCAGAGAACAAAGGACACTCTACTAAAGCATCTGGCGTTCGTAAAAAGATTATTAATTTGCCTAGGGTACACACTAAACGAAAAGAAATCAAAACAAGTGCCCTCACAAGAGATAATATTCCTGGGTGCAAGCTTAATTACAACTGCCCAGATGGCTTATCTCACGCCAGACAAACAAAGGCAACTAACTTCTTACTTCAAAATGTTGGCATCAAAGACCCAGTTATCTGCAAGAAAAATTCTGCAGGCCTTGGGCTTCATGGCATCCTGCATTCTGCTAATTCCATATGCCAGACTGCATATGAGGAAACTGCAGTGGTACCTAAAGAGTGTCTGGAATCAACATTGTCAAAGCCTGGAAGCATTAATTACCCTAATTCCTTGCCTACAACAGGAGTTTCGATGGTGTGCTCATGCCTGTCACCTCAACAAGGGACAGCCATTCACTCTACTCACACCCAGGCAGTCAATAACAACAGATGCATCAGATTATGCCTGGGGAGCACACATGGCAGGAAATTGTATTCAGGGCACATGGTCCACAAGCCAAATGCATCTACATATCAGTCAAAAAGAGATGCTAGCTGTTCAGAATGCCTTGACAGCATTCAAGGATCTATTCCATCCAGGACAACGTCTGATAAGGACGGACAATATTACAGTCATGTGATACATACACAAGCAGGGAGGCACGCATTCCTACCCCCTCTGCAGACAAGCCATGACTTTGTGGAACACAGCATTTGACTTATCAAGTACACCTGCAAGCACAATTCGTGCCAGGAAAGAACAATACTCTGGCAGATGAACTAAGCAGACCCCTTACAGATCCCCACGAGTGGAAACTGGATCCACAAGTCTTCAACATGATAAAGGAATGGGGATGTCCAGACATAGATCTGTTTGCCTCCCCTCACAACTGCCAACTTCAGAAATTCTGCACAAGGATTTATTACAAGCAAACATGGAAAGTGGATGCTCTGTCATTCAGCTGGAAAAGTCTAACAGTATATACCTTTCCTCCCCAAGGTACTCCTAAAGGCCAAACAAGAGAAGCCAAGAATGATTCTTATTGCCCCAGACTGGCCACGCCAGTACTGGTACCCAATCCTAAAAAGTTTATCTCAAGGTCCAGCCTGGACATTGCCTCTAATTCCTCACTTACTGACCCAGTGAAACAATCAGATTCTACACAGCCAACTCAGGACCCTAAATCCGGCAGCATGGCGGATAATGTAACCATTCAAAGCACGCCTCTCTCTAAAGCTGTGATGGATGTTATTTTGGAGGCCAGGAGGCCCAGTACCAGAAAATCTTATGCAGAAAAATGGAAAAGATTATGTGCTTGGAGCCAGGCACAAGGAATTGACATATTTGTACCAAATATTCCTCAGATTTTACAATACCTAACTGAGATGCTGGACAGAGGCCTATCCTTTTCATCAATTAAAATTCATGCCTCTGCCATTTCAGCTCATTACAATACGGAACCTCCTATTTTTTCCCATCCATTGCTAAAGCAGTACCTCAGAGGGGCCAAAAGCATAAGACCTCCAAGGAGAGCCCCAATACCTGCATGGGATCTCAGTTATGTCTTAGAAAAACTCACACTGCCGCCTTTTGAGCCAGCCAATACAGCTGATATAAAGTTTTTATCTTGGAAAACAGCTCTGCTCCTAGTAATAACCTCTGCAAGATGAGTTTCAGAGTTACAGGCACTCATGGCTGTGGAACCTTTCATCATTTTCCATCCAGACAGGGTTTCTCTAAGGACGAACCCAACATTTATGCCTAAGGTAGTGTCCAGTGTGGCCCTTAATCAAACCATTCATTTGCCTACCTTTTATTCAAACCCACAGAATAAGGGTGAGAGACTTCTGCATTCCTTGGACATACACAGACACCTACGCTTCTACTTGGACAGAACTAAAGCTTTCAGGAAAACTGAGCAACTTTTAGTGGCATATGCTGCAGGATCTCAAGGAAAGCCCATCTCAAAACAGACTATTTCAAAATGGATAGGCCACTGCATTCATTTCTGCTACTCACAACATGGCAAATCAGTGCCCAAGGGCATTAGGCCTTATTCTACTAGGGCAGCAGCCACTTCAGCAGCCTTTCTCAGAGGAGTACCAACCAAAGACATTTTAGAGGCTGCAACTTGGAGTTCAGTGCACACTTTTACAAAGCACTACCATTTACCTCTCTACCCTAAATCCAGAGCAGGCTTCGCCACTGCAGTTCTGCAAGGCCTTATAGCCTCTCCTAATCCTATTTAGGCCCAGCCACCCAGCCTTAGCTTTGGGATTCAACCCAAGAGTAATGACTGCAACAGTGAAACACGATGAACATAGTACAGTTGTGTACCTACTATAAATGTAGATGTTCGAGTGTATTCACTGTTGCAGTCCAGGTTACCCACCCTCCATCTCCCTTCACTTTGCTGGAACTTACCTATACTTCTCTGTCCTATACAACCTATGTGGTGTATTTGCTTGTAGATGAAGGAAATGTTTATTTTACTGCATGCATAATTATTGGCATAATATGTTTAGCCTACCATTTTGGGGGTACCTGATGTCTGGGGCAAGAAAAACTGAAGAAAATGGCATCGGTTGCATCTTTTATACCCTAAGCGCACTGACGTCAGGGAAGAAGCAACAACAACCAACGCCGGACCTAGACTTTGGAATTCTGGCCGACTGCGGGTAGCCTGCCAGCAGGATAACCCAAGAGTAATGACTGCAACAGTGAATACACTCGAACATCTACATTTATGGTAGGTACGCAACTGTACTATATTTCCCTACCTGGACAACATGCTAATCCAGGCTGCCAGCCAAGAAGTATTGCAAGGGCACATCCACTTTGTGATGACCCTGCTACAATCCATGGGATTTCAGATCCATCTTCAACCAACACAGGACATTGTGTTCCTCGGGTGCAGAATCTGCTCCGATCTCATGGAGGCATACCTTCCCCCTCCAAAGGTGAGCTTCGTGACAGAACATCTCCTCCTGGTACTGAACTCTACAGAGTTGACTGCAAGGCAGTACCTCAAGCTGCTGGGCTACATGGCAGCCACAATACCCATGCTTCCTTTAGGGAGGCGGCACATGAGGAAGCTGCAGTGGTACCTCCACTCAATCTCGAAGCAACACAATCAACCTCTGGAGCACTCTGTGCCCCTTCTACTCTGCCTAAAAAAGGAAATACTATGGTGGTTGGATCAGGTACAGTGCAACCCAGGCTTCCCACTCCAACCACCACAACCCACTCTAGTCATGCACACAAATGCCTCAGACCTGGGATGGGGAGCCACCCACGGACACCGATGCAGAGCCTGTAGCCAATTAACCTCAAATCAGAATACGTCAGTGCCAGAGACATGAGGGCAATACTTCTAGCCCTCCAGGCATTTCAGCCTTTAATTCAACAGGGGTTACGTTTGATATACACAGACAACATAACTGTACTGTGGTATATCGACAAGCAGGGAAGGGCTAAGTCTTACCTGCATTGCAGGCTAGCCCATTTGGTATGGGAATTGGCTTCCTCACAGGAAATCTCCCTGCAGGCAACCTATATTCCCTCCCTCCACAACAAACAGCACAAACCACCAAAAATGGATGCTGCACAGAGATGTTTTCCCTGGATCTGGTCCACAGGTGGGGTATACCTCACATAGACCTGTTTGCCTCCACCATCAACAGGCAACTTCCTGGCTTTTGCAACACGACACCCGAACCATAGGCACTGGCAACAAATGCCTTCTAAATTTCTTGGAAGGAGAAATATCTGTATGCATTAACCCCCCCCCCCTTCCCAGTCGTTCAGAAAGTCCTGCAAAAAATTCAGCAGGACAACCCAAAAATCTTGTTGGTGACTTCGTACTGGCCCAGACAGCACTGGTTCCCTTTACTCCTACATTTGTCCAAGGGCATTCACCACAACGTACCCCCAGAGTGGACCTGCTCACACAGAAGAAGGGGTCACTAATCCATCCAGAGTGGCAGATGCTGCACCTTACTCTGTGGATGATAGGATTCTGATCCCATTTAGGCACCTTTAAAGTGAGGATGTTCTCAATGTCCTGCAGGAGGCCAGGAAATCAAATACCAGAAAAGCATTTCTCTCCAAGTGGAAACGATTCACTCTTTGGTGTCATAAAAGACAGCTGGACCTGCTTCTTAGCCAACCCCCTCTAGTGCTGTTTTATTTGTGTGAGCTTCTGCAATCTGGGCTGGCTTACTCATCCTTCAAAGCCCATCTGTCTGCTATCTCTGCTTGCTTGCTTTTGGATCCTCCATTAGCATCCAGACTCCTTTGCAAATTCTTTCTCAAGGGGGTACTGCACGTTAGGCCCCCTAGGAAACCCATCCCGCTACCTTGGGACCTCAGCTATGTGCTAGAGAAGCTTACACTACCTCCCCTTGATCCAGCAAACAAAGCCTCATTAAAAGCACTGTACTTGGAAAACTGTTCTTTTAGTGGCCTTGACCTCAGCCAGGAGAGTGTCCGAACTCAAAGCCTTTATGACTATTCCTCCCTTCTTAGTTTTCCACAAAGACAGGGTAACCCAACTAAGCCATACAATTTCCCGTTTTGTTTCCCATACCCACAATGAGACACTGAGAGAGTGCTGCATTCCCTAGATGTTCACAGGCAAATCAGATTTTACCTGCACACCACCACGTCTATCAGACAGACTGACCAACTCTTTGTATCCTTTCACCCCAGAGCTCTGGGGAAGACCAAGCAGACTATTTCTACTTGGATCTCTAAAACCATTACCTTCTGCTACCAGTTCCATGGTAAGCCCTGCAGGGTACAGTTAAAGCTCATTCCACAAGAGCAATGGCATCTTCAGGAGCCTTCTTCAAGGGTTTGGATACCGCTTCTATCCTGGAAGCCGCTACTTGGTTCTCCGTCCATACCTTTACCAAGCACTACAAGCTTGACCTCATTTCCAGATCCAGGGCAGGGTTCGTCAGGGCTGTCCTTCATGGATTCCTGGAGTCTGCCTCTAGACCACCACTCTAACCGCAGTGAGCTTTGGCATGCACTTATATGCAGAATACTGCAACATGGGAATAGGAGGACATAGAAAAGTTGTGTAAAAGCTTACCAATAACGATAGATGTCCTTCTCTTCCATGTTGCAAATTCCTTCCCACCCTCCTTTCCCTCTTTTCAGCTAAGAACTTCCCTTTCTGGATGACAATAACATGGTATTGCCCTTACAGGAGTGGCTCCGATCGGGACTACTGTTCTGAGGGCTGGTGCATGCCGACGTTACCTTTATGTCCCAGGAACTCTCATCCACGTCTGACGCACCACAGGGGGGCTGAATGCTTTTAGATACTGGCCGTACATATGCGAGACTGAAGAGTAAACCCATATGCAGAATACTGCAACATGGAAGAGAAGGACCTCTATGGTTATGGTAAGATTTTACACAACTTTTCTTTCTGCCGCTAATGTGCAAGGACAGCTGGATGTGCTCAGTGGATATCCAGGATGGGTACTATCACATCAAAATAGACAACCACTCCAGGAGATTTCTGTGCTTCCGACTGGGAGCCGATCATTACCAGTTCAGAACTCTGCCCTTTGGTCTCACCACAGCCCCCCCCCCTCAGCGTACCTCCACCTGCAGGGTTTCCAGGTGTTTCCCTAACTGGACAATTGGCTCCCAACGGCAGCCCCAAGGCATCAACTGTTCAAGCGACTTGTGATATTGTGCTCATTTCTTCACCTGGGTGTCATGGTCAACATGACCAAGTCCAAGTTGGTCCTGGTTCAGGAAATAGAATTCATCGGGACACAGTTCAACAGGATAACGCTAGTCGTGGGTCTTCCCTTACAACAGATGTGAGAGTGTTCAATCTCGCCTTTGTTCTTGCACATGGGTTCGGAGCCGATCCTCGGCTCCGTGTCGGCCGCCTGCAAGCTCTGCATCGAGAAGAAGCTCGAGATCACCTAATACCCACAAGCCCCCTCTGCCTTTACCTCAGATCTAGTTTGCCGCTGCAGCGTTCGCATCACTGGGTCAAGCTCGAGCACCTCAGATAAGATTTAGAATTTTATTCTTGTTTTTTCTCTGGTACTTTAGTATTAGAAGCTGTTTAATAATAATTTGTGTGAGTGTGGTAAGGTATAAGGGAATCTCGGTTCCGTTAAAGTTATAAAACTTAGTCAGAGTTCTCTTCGGGGCCTACCACCCCTTATTGGATTTGACAACCGGATTGACTTCACTACTGGATTTGACAATTTTACAGACTTGACTCTTTTTCTGGATTTGACTATCTTTCTACTTACTTTGACATGTCTGAAAAGGCCAAATCAGGGTTCAAGCGTTGCCAATGTGGGCAAAAAATGTCAGTAACTGACAATCATAGTTCCTGTGTCTACTGTCTTGGCCCTCTCCATCTGCAAGAAGACTGCTCTATTTGTCATTCTTTCAGTGGGAGGGTCATGACAGATAGGCACAGGAAATTAATGGACAGGGGTTTATTAAAACCTTCCTTTCAGGAGGCTCTGGATGCTTCTGACCAGGCATCCAAGTCCTCGAAGGAATTGAAGACATCGGAGCCCAAGTCATCGGCTCCGAGCTCTTCCACTAAAGTTAGATCACCGGTTCCACAGACTTCGGGGCCGAGTGTTCAACTGTTGTCAGTTTCCGAGCCTCGAGTCTTGGAACCGGTGATGGAGCTCCCTCCCTCGACACTATTGAGGTCGGCTCCGTCTTCGGTTCCTTCGACCCGTTCTTCTAAGCTCTCCGATATCGATGTGGACCGTGTGGTGCAGAAGTTATTGGAACATTCGGCCCTATCCAAGCTTATTTCGGTTTCCACCCAGTTGGTGTCGAAACTTGAAGGCCTCCCATTATCTCCATCCATTCCTCCTCCGAGACCTGTCCAGTCTTTGGAGCCGGAAGAGGTTGATCTACTGATTGTGGAGCCCTCGGGGCCAGAACCGTCCTTTTCTCGGTCTGCTCCTTTCACCTCGACTCCGTCGGATCCGGTACCGGAGTCTCGGAGCCGACGATCTGTCCTTGGTTCCGGGGCCGAGAGTCGAACCGACGTTTCGGTTCCGACTCTTCTGCTCGGGGCCTCGGCGCGGATTGATTCGGCTCCGTCCTCGGGGTCGATGCCTTCGGTGCCTGTTTCGGGGATTCTTCCCATTTCTTCGGAACCGGGAGATTCTTCGACTCGGGACCCGGGGGCCTTCGATCTCATGAGGAAGGTGTTGTCTACCCAGACAACCACATCAGTAGAAGCAGCCTCTCCTCCCCATAAAGGACCGTTATCTTCCTCTGCACCAACGGCCACATCCTAGCGTCGAGCACCGGTGTCTCAGCCACCCCTGGAGGGTGCCCCCTCTTCCTCGGAGGCTTCTTCGGATGCTCCCCCCGAAGAGGTCCCTAGGAAAAGATTGTGTAAGAGGAGACACTTAGATTCTCCACAAGAATCTTTAACATCCGATACTGACTTGGATGAGTCAGAAGGGTCCCCAAAGTCACCTTCAGAAGATGTCTCCTTTTCTGACATCTTGGAGATCCTGAAGCAGAGAGGTGATTGGCAGTCCCTCCCCCCTTCTGAGGATGAGTCAGTCTTGCTGAAGGCATTTGGTGCTCGCCCTTCCTCCTCCTGGGTCACTCCGCCCTTCGATGAGTTAATGGAGTTGATTGCTCGAAGGGCGTGGGAGACACCTGACACGGTGGAACCGGTCCCTAGGAAGCCTAATAAGTACATCACTGCACCCCAGGACAAGGCTTACCTCACTAAAGGAGTTCCAGTAGACGCCATGGTGGTGGCAGCGGCCACGAAAAAGGAGATTTCTGAGTCTTCCTCATCTGTCCATCCGCCTAACAGAGATTCTAGGACTATGGACAGATACGGGAAGCGCATTTTTAGTTCAGCGGCTTTTTCTATGCGGTCCCTGAACTATTTGACTCATTTTACACACTTACAGAGGGATCTAGTCAAAGAGTTGGGAGATACCCTCCAGGGTACTACAGATGCTGCTGTCTCAGAGAAAGTTTCGGCACATCTAAATACCCTTACATCCATTGTTAACTCATCCATGAGGCTGATATCATACGCAGCCGAAGGATCGAGTAGGGCAGCGGCTTCAGCGATTGCTCTTCGTAGGCAATCCTGGATGCGCTTATGTTCATTTGGAAGCCTTCAAGTCTTCCTTTACTAACGCCCCATTTGATGGTGCCACACTTTTTGGCCCTAAAGTAAAGGAGACCCTTACCCGGTGTGAACAGGAGGGAAAGACTCTGTCTGCTGTCGGAGTCCGTTTTCCACCCTTCCAGACCGTACCCCAAAGGGCAACGTGGTGGGAAAATGTGGTTTCAAAACCCCAAGGATCTTTCCCAGGCACACAGGGTGATGCCCCTCTAGAGGCAGAGGAGGGGCAGAGGTGGAAGACGCCGCCGGCGGCAGAGCGGGTCCGCAAAACCAAGGTGACAGGGATACCCCCCCTGGTAAACCTTTCCAGCACTCCTGAGAGGAGGCCCGACTGTCCTGCTCTGGAGGCAGTCGGGGGTCGCTTAGCTTTATACCCTCAGGCCTGGCAAAACATTACTACAGACAACTGGGTAAAAAGCGTTGTTACCAGAGGTTACAAAATACCATTCCTATCCACCCCCATTCCAAAGAAAAAACTCCCAGATGTACCACCCCATCTGCGAGACCCAGCAGCTATAGAAATTTCAAAGCTGCTAGAAAAAAGAGTCATCCAACCAGTCCCAGCGGACCAAATAGGATTCGGGACTTACTCGAGGTTCTTTTTAGTTCCAAAGAAGACAGGGGACTGGAGGCCGATTCTGGACCTAAGCAACCTCAACACCTTTGTCAGGAAGGAAAAGTTCCGAATGGTCACGCTTCAATCGATCCTTCCATTCCTACAGAAGGACGACTGGATGTGCTCAATAGATCTGAAGGACGCATACTACCACATCAAAATGGCCAGGGCGTCCAGGGATCATTTGCGCTTCCGGCTGGGAGCCAGTCACTACCAGTTTCGAGCCCTGCCCTTTGGTCTGACCTCAGCCCCCAGGGTTTTCACCAAATGCATGGCAGTGGTAGCGTCTCATCTGAGGCGCCTAGGATTCCAGGTGTTTCCGTATCTGGACGACTGGCTCCTGTCTGCCACCACCAGGCGTCAACTGATACAGGCCAGGGATTACACCCTACAACTTTGTATTCACCTCGAATTTCCGTAAATTTCGAAAAATCTTTACTACAGCCATCACAGCATATCTTATTCATAGGAGCGGAATTAGATATGCATCATTTGGTTCTAAGGCTTCCTACAGAAAGGATAGTCGCACTTCAAAACAACATTTCTCTCCTTCTGTCGTCCAAAAAATCCCCGGCAAAGCTGGTTCTGAAGGTCTTGGGTCTCATGGCAGCTTCTCTCATTGCGATACCATTGGGAAGACTGCACATGAGAGTTCTACAATGGCTGCTGTTTGCACAATGGTCATTCCAACAGCTACCTCTGACACACGAAATTCTGATAGCAAACACATGCAAATCACACCTAACTTGGTGGCTTCAGACTTGCAACCTTTCCAGCGGAAGACCATTTGTGCTACCCACACCGTCAGCGACGATAACCACGGACCCTTCCCTGATAGGGTAGGGGGGCATCTTTCAGGGACAGACAGTCCAAGGCGAATGGACCAATCTGGAGTACAATCTGCACATCAATGTTCTGGAGTTGAGGGCAGTGTTTTTAGCGTTGCAACACTTTGCTCCCCTTCTTCCTCTAGGGACTATTGCAGTTCAGACAGACAACATGTCCGTAGTCTGGTACATAAACAAGCAAGGGGGAACCAGGTCTTATCAGCTATGCAGAGAGGCCATGAGAATTTGGCAATGGGCGGAGTCCACGGGTCGCTTTCTGATCGCAACGCACATCCCGGGTCATCCAACGTCATAGCCGACAGGCTGAGCAGAGCAATACTGTTGCCTCACGAGTGGTCCCTCAAACAGTCGGTTGCGAACATGATATTTCGCAAGTGGGGCCAGCCTTCCTGCGATCTGTTTGCGTCTCCAATGAACGCCAAATGCAGGAGCTACTTTGCCCTATTACCCCCTCCAGGGGAAGTCCCCAGAGACGCTGGTGCACGATTGGCCCCGGGTCTCCTGTATGCTTTTCCTCCTTTCCCCTGATTGCAAAGTTTCTGCAGAAAGCCAACAACCTTCAGAGGACGATAATCCTCATTGCCCCATTCTGGCCTCGTCAGATTTGGTTCCCCTTTCTATTGCATCACCGCATTCGGGGACCTTGGATGCTGGACCCAGAGCCAGATCTACTGACTCACTCGTCAGGAGTTCCTCACCCATCTCTCGAATCACTCCATCTAGCAGCTTGGCTGCTCCGCTTCCCTTTCTAGCCAGGTCTGATTCCCTTACACTGGCAGTTCAGAATATTTTAGTGGCTTCTCATAAAGCTTCCACTACAAAGACCTACACCAGTAAATGGAAACGTTTCGTCTTCTGGGCTAATTCACATCATTTGGACCCTGTTATAGCTCCGTTGAACAAGATCTTGGAGTTTGTGACAGAATTGTTTCATGAAGGAGCTTCTCCTGCTACTTTAAGAGTGCAGTTGGCTGCCATTTCTAACTATCATGTGGAAGAATGTGGTGCGCCTATTATGGCCCACAGACTTTGTAAAGCTTTTTTAAAAGGATCTTTTCATATCAGACCACCAGTTAGAGTTCCTACATCACCGTGGAATTTGAACCTCTTACTTTCTAAATTGATGTTGCCCCCCTTTGAACCAGCCTCAATCTGCCCATTGAAATTTTTATCGTGGAAAACTCTATTCCTGGTGGCCATTACATCCGCTAGGCGAGTGTCTGAGCTTCAAGCTCTTTCTATTAAGCACCCTTATTTAATTTTCCACTCTGACAGAGTATCCCTTCGCACTAATCCATCCTTTCTCCCCAAAGTTTGCTCTACTAATAATATTAATCAGTCCATTGAATTACCCACCTTCTTCAAAAATCACTCTAATAAATTAGAGTATATGTTGCACAAATTGGATGTCCATAGACAACTCAGATTTTATTTGGATAGAACAAAAGATCACAGAAAATCTGATCAACTGTTTGTAGCCTTTGCTGACAGCAGAAAGGGTGTAGCAGTTACGAAACGAACTCTTTCCAAATGGCTAACTGATTGTATCACATACGTTTATGAGGCTTCTAATCAAACATTATCGGTCAAACCTAAAGGACATTCTACGAGATCAGTGTCTACATCCTTAGCTCACGCAGCTCGCTTACCATTAGACACGATTTGTGCGGCTGCTACTTGGGCTAAACCACATACATTTATCTCTCATTACAAAGTGGACAGTGTTTCTAGGGATAGGGCAACCTTTGGTTCCACTGTGCTCAAGAACGTTCTCCCGTGAGTTCCTCAGGATCATGGAGCTAGGGACGCTACCCATGTGTAAGAACAAAGGCGAGATTGAACACTCTCACATATAGAAGTTATGTCCTTACCATAACGTTCCATGTGGAGTGTTCATCTCGCCTTTGTTATTACACTCCCACCCTTCCCACCCTTAGGAAGAACGTTCGATTTGGTGCCTGGTCTGGAGTATTCTCCTTCTGCAGTTGCATTAGTTGTATTGTATGATACACTTGTGTGTGTATATATATATATATATATATATATATATATATATATGTATATAGATGATCCTATCATTAGGTAAATTTTTGGTATGTGTGTGCGCTCTCTATGGCTGGTTTGCTTGCAAACTAGATCTGAGGTAAAGGCAGAGGGGGATTGTGGGTATTAGGTGATCTCGAGCTTCTTCTCGATGCAGAGCTTGCAGGCGGCCGACACGGAGCCGAGGATCGGCTCCGAACCCATGTGTAATAACAAAGGCGAGATGAACACTCCACATGGAACGTTATGGTAAGGACATAACTTCTATATATCGTCTGTCAGACACCACCAAGTGCAATGCTTTTCTCATAGTCTTGGGCTCCATGTCGGCTGCCATCTTATTGGTGCCTCTAGCCAGGTTTTTCATGAGAGTTCTTCCGTGGACCCTAGCTGTTAAATGGTTCATCCGGTGTCACCCGTTATCAGCCCTGATCAATCTGACACTGATTTGTAGACATCACCTGGTTTGGTAGATGCTCACGGATGACCTTCATTTAGGCAGGCCCTTTGTCCCCCCCCCCCCTTTCAGCCACAGTGACCACGGACTCCTCCCTTTTGGGTTTGGGGGGGCATTTTCAGGGAAGAATAGTCCAAGGTACGTGGTCCCCTATGGAGACCAAATTTCACATTAACGTCTTGGAGATGAGAGGGTTCTCCTCACATTGCAAGCCTTTCAGGACTCCCTCCTTCTGGAGATGATTGCAGTCTTGACGGACAATATGTGGTGTGGTACATCAACAAGCGGGGGGGGGGCTCTATCTTACCCTCTCTGCAGAGGCGCCATGAGAGTTTAGGAATGGGTGATTGCTTTCAGCCGATTTCTTGTTGCAGTGCACATTCCAGGGAAGTCCTGCATACTGGTGGACAAATTGAGCAGGTCCATTTTGAGTCCTCATGAGTGGTCCCTGAACCAGTCAGTAGTGAATGAGATTTTCACCCACTGGGGCCAACATTGCTGTGATATTTTTGCCTCTCCCCTAAACAACAAATGCAGCAGGTACTTTGCTGTTACCCCCCCCCCCCGAAGGGGGAGCCACCCAGGGACGCACTGGTCCACGATTGGCCCCCAGGTCTCCTGTATGCTTTTCCTCCGATCCCTCTGAAATCCAAGGTCCTACATAAAGCCAGCAGATTGAAGACCAAGCTTATACTGATTGCCCCTCATTGGCCTTGTCAGGTATGGTCCCCCTTTCTGCAGTCTCACAGCAAATATCCTCCATGGATATTGGATCCCAAACAGGATCTCATTTCACATCTGACAGAACGTTAAGACTCCGAGTTTCCAGTCCCTCAAATTAACTGCTTGGTTTCTGCACTTCCAGTGGTTCTGGTTAAGTCCAGGCTTCCCTCTCCTGTCCATGAAATAATTCTCGCTTCTCAAAAGCCATCCACCAAAAAAAGGTGTACTTTTTTAAGTAGAAAAGGTTTTCCATTTGGGCATCACAGGGGATTATAGATCCTTTTTCTGCATCAGTATCTGATATCATCATGTTTTTGAGTTCTCTTTTTCATGAGGGAGCAAGTTTCTCCACAATTAAGACTAAACTTGCAGCCATCACTAACTTTCATATCGGGAAGGGAATTAACTCATCTTCTACCCTTTTCTTTTTCCAAACTTTGTTGGGCCTTCTTAAAAGGAGTTTTTCATTTGAGACCTCCAATTAAAGATCCTTGGGATCATACCTTCGTGTTGCAGGGTCTTGCCTCGAAACCCTTCGAACCTGCTAGTTCTTGCAAGCTGAAGTAATTGTCTTGGAAGACTGCTTTCCTTGTGGCTAACACAGCAGCAGAGAGAGTTTCAGAATTACAGGCTTTGTCTTCAAAACCTCCGTACCTAACCTTTTTTAAGAATACAGTTTCTCTCAGAACAAATACTTCCTTCATTCCTAAGGTTGCTTCGAAGATTAACTTGAATCAGACCATTCATTTACCTGTGTTCTTATCTAATTATTCTAACAAAGGTGAATATCTTTTGCATTCCTTGGATGTTCACAGACAGTTATATTTCTATCTACATAGGACTAAATCTCATATAAAATCAGATCGACTGTTCATTGCCTTTTCTCCTAACAGATTGGGAAAAGTGGTCACTAAGGTTACCTGTTTGCTGAACTGTTCTAAGCTGCAAAGGGACTGACCTACTGCCTGCTGTGATATTGTGATATAGAGCTGAATATCTTTTACTATTGTGACCCTCAGTTTGCAGTGAAATCTTTTGTCTAGAGGCCTGTCTTGTTTTCTTTGTGGCAGAGAGAGAATTGGACTGATTTATTCTGGCTAGGGACATTCCTACAAAACTGTTATTTTTGATTGGATAATTGGGCTGGTTTCTGTTTTCTGCCTTTGATAGCCAGAATTTTAAATAAGATATACCTGTTTGCTGAATCTGTTCTACGCTGCAGAGACTTACCTACTGCCTGCTGTGATATTGGGAAAAGATAAGTTTTATTTTCAATTGTCTCTGCACTTCTCATTTAATACTTATCCCTGTAATCTGTGCAACTGTTTTTCCCATCCACCCACCCAGTTCTTGTGGTGGTCTTAAGTCTTGGTGGCTTTGAGTTGCCCACCTCTGGTATAAAGTTGATATTGGACACTTCAGTCACATTTCATCAGCTCATTCTACTGTTTATAGTGAGAACTTAGCAAAGGCTACCCCTTTAACTTCTGAATATTGAATTTTCTCATTATCTTCTGTCTCTTCACTTTCTACTGAAAAAAAAAAAATAATAAATCTCCTGCCTTTTCTGTAACTAATAAACACAAAAACCAGAGCCGAAGGCGGAAAAATAAACAAGTAAAAAAACAATAACCACCAGCTCCAGGTACAAATAAATCAGGTACCAAAAGAAGAAGCAGCAAGTTGGAGTTTAATATCCACTGTATTTTCAGTATAATAGCAGCAAAAATGATGTCCACAGAAGCACAATACGTTTGCAAAAACACAACGTTTCGTCATCAACTTCCTCAGTAATGACAACCATAATGAAGACTTTCCTTATATAGTGAACATACCCCAATTAACATTTGAACTAACCAATCAAATAAAGTAAAATGAAATACCTAATAAATAATACTTTAAGTACTTTCAATCACTACAACAGTTTGTGAAACATAATCAAATGTAAGAACTAATGTTAAATACATTTCAAAATTAAAATCTGTGTATACACATACATCAAGGTTAAAATTCTAGTATAATTAATTAAAAATGTTTTATTCTGTCACGAACCGTATTTAAACTCTAATGCATATTTTTATAGTAAATTACACCATCTAGTGGTCAAAATAAAAAATCAGTGTTTTACCATAGAAGTGACTTGATTATAAACAAGTTTAAAATGTGTGTTTATTAAAAACTACTAAATATATAAACTTAAACGGTTGATTTTAATAAATATTTTTTGTGTAAAAATTGTTTAAAAATTAATTTAATAATTCCATAAATTTCATGAGGAGAATGAATATTGCACCTAATAAAAATGTACTTTTTGAAGGTGCTAGAGCTTAGCTGCCCTTAATTTGAGCACCGGTGCTAAAGACACCATGTCGTTTAACCCCAAGTTTCTACCTGAATCTAATATTAGTTGCCAATGTAACTCCCTATATTCAATAAGGGTTTCCCACATACCACCTCTGGGATTAATGGGAACTACTTCAAGCACAAAAAATTGGTAACCTGTTGTTGGACATCTCATAGAGTGTTTACTTAGTGCATTTTTATCTTTTTTCACTCTAACATCATAAAGGTGCTCATAAATCCTTTGTTTGAGCTTCCTCTCACTTTTTCCAACGTAAAATGAAGAACATTTCTTAAATATGGCAATGTAAATAATGCCACTAGTATCGCAATTTGCAAAACTGTTTAGAAATAGTCTTTTTCCTTGCCTGTAAATAAATTGAGGTACCAGTCAATAAGTGCGTGCAATAATTGCACCTACCACATTTAAACAATCCCTTCTTAGCTTTACTGTTCTTACTTATTCGATTGAAATTGTGACAATTTTCTAGTATGTTCTTGATGTTTCTCCCTTTACGATAGGTGTAGGTTACTTCCTTATCAAAGATGTACTCTAAATCAGAAATTTCTGAAAAGGCATTCCATTCTTTAATAAAAATTTCCTTTATTAAGCTTGAATATTCATTAAAGGTGGTAACTAGCCCTGCACTGTTATTGATCAATATTAGCTCTGCTGTTTGCTTTTATTACAGCTGTGTCTTTTTTACCTAAGATAGGAGCAAAGGGACCCTTCCTTTTCTTGTTTACTTCTTCTAAAATATTATTGAAGTAGTCGTGTGAATAACCCCTCACAGCAAAAAGCTCTCTAAGTGCATTAACTTCTTTACAAAATTCATCATCTTCAGAGGTCATTCTGCTTGTACGAACTAGTTGCCCTTTTACAACCCCCTTCTTTTGAAATGGGGGATGACAACTACTAAAATGTAAATAGCTGTTGGAAAATGTTTCTTTTCTGTGTATTTTTGATGTGAAATTTCCATCTTTTTTACTAATATTGACATCTAAATAATTCAGTGTCTTTGTGTCAAAATTCTGAGTAAATTTCAAAAAAGTAGTGGTTTGGTTGACATATTCTACCAACTTCTCAAAGCTACATTGATTACCTTTCCAAAAGAAGCAAAGGTCATCCAGAAATCTGGCATATAAAACCCATTGTTCATTGAAAGGCGAGTTAAGCAAAAATTTCTCCTCCCAAAAAGCCATAATAATGTTGGCATAAGTTGGGGCACAATGTGCCCCCATGGCTACACCTTTTTCTTGTCTGTAATATTCCCCTTGAAAATAAATAAAGTTGTTTTTAGTATAATTTCCATTAGGGTTAAGGTGTTTCTAAGGTCTCCTTGGGTCAATTTTTTACTAGCTATTAAGGCTTCTTCAAACCAGTGTAGCCCCGTGTCGTGTGGGATACATCCAAAAGGATCAACGACATCCACTGTACCAAAACACAAATTTTCACTGTACAAAGTTGGTTCCACTTTCCTTAAAAAGTCCCACGAGTCCTTGAGTATATAATTTCTCCCCTCTAATACATTTTTGACTTTTACATCCACATACTTTGCCAGAGGCGATGTAGCAGAGCCATCCGCTGACACTATAGGCCTTAAGGGAGGATCTATACTATCTTTGTGTACTTTGGGGATGCCAAAAATACATGGGACCTTAGGCTTCTCAACAGTCAAAAACTTGTAAGTTTCTTTGTCAATTGAACCTTCCAACAAAAGGTCGTTCAATAGGACGTGTATCTTTTTGTAAGCTATATTGACTTCGTTGAGAGATACTCTAGTGTACTTGTCTACATCATTCAATATTTCCAACATTTTACCTTCGTATTGTATTGCTTGCATAACAACCACTCCGCCTCCTTTATCAGGCTTCATTACCCTTATTTCACTGTTATTACTAATTTCTTTCAGTGTCTTGAACTCTCCTTGGGATAAGTTTGAATGCATATACTTAGTAGCTAATTGCTTTCTAACTTCATTTTCAATTTTGATTTCAAAGTTCCTCAACTGGGGGTGTAAAGGGGGGTTAAAAACACTCTTACACTTTAGTGTCCTATGGTCAGAATGACTGGTTTTTACCTTTAAAGAATAATTCAAGGTTCTTTTTCCTAACAAATAACTTGATGTCAATTAATAGTCTAAACATATCTACTCTTTGTCTAGGGACAAATGTAAAACCTTTTGAAAACAAGTTGAACCAAGAAACATCAACCTGAGCATTAGAGTAGTTGAAAATATTAAAGCCATTATATGACCATGTGTTTGCATTTTTAGTAATACCAGCACTTAATTCCACCTCTGTTCTCTCCTCACAGGTGGTCTCTCCCCCCTCCCCATGTAGTTTTTTGAGTTGTAATACACTTTTTCTTGATTCATTAGTCTTTCTGATCTCCTAAGTGGGGGGAATTCTTCGTTATTACTTACTTGATCAAAAACTTCCACCATTTCCCCTTCTTCCCACTCAGCCTCATAAGCATATTGTTTGTTCCAATTACCATATTTTTGCCTTGGAACATACTTGGGTTTGGGGTAATGACTCTTGTTTTTGTATTCATCGAGGTCCCTCTTGATTTTCCTAGTTTTCCTATCCTGAACCTCATTGCATTTACTTTCTATATTTTTAAACAATTCATGGTATTTAGATCTTTCTGTGTCAATGGTAAACTTCAAATCAGTAATAATGGATTTATTAATATTCTCAATATCAGTAAGCAACTTTTCCATAAGTAATTCATTGTTTCTTATAATTGCTTTCATTATAGCAAATCCACAATTATCAAATATTTCAATCAATTCATCGTAAAATTCCGACCCCTCTGTAACATTGTTAGGAAATTTACACACTCTAAGACCCTTAGGAACAATCTTAACAGCTAAACAATGTTTGAGGTATGCATTGTCCATGTCAAGAGTCTTGTGTTTGAACAAAAAGAATTCCAGATCACTTAGCATTTTGGAATAAGATGCACTAGATGTAACACCAGCATGTTCCTTGTTAAAGTCAAATTTTAGCTTTAACATATCAGTTACTAGGTTTTGAGTACCTGTGACATTTGGCGTTTTGTCTTCCATCGCCCGAAATTGGCGCCTTTGGCTTTTGGGTCTCACTGCTCTATTTTCCGCATCATTACCGTTGTCTATCGTAATGTGTGGAAAACCCTCCAAACTGTTCTCACTGTTATCATCGCCATCCGAAGCAGAAATAATCTGTTTAGACGTTTCCAAACGCCTCGCCGACTTCCCTGTAGTAAGCTGCCTTTCTTCCTGATTCCCTGGTAAGGGAAGTGACGAAACTAACGTAACCATGGATTGGCTAATGGGTGTGAGCAAACCCACAAGCTGTGTCAGTTGACCAATTAATTTGCGCAATTCGCCAGTCTCTGCACTTCTGGATCCCTGATCTGCACCCGTATGTGGCTCCATAGATAAACCAATAAACACAAAAACCAGAGCCGAAGGCGGAAAAATAAACAAGTAAAAAACCAATAACCACCAGCTCCAGGTACAAATAAATCAGGTACCAAAAGAAGAAGCAGCAAGTTGGAGTTTAATATCCACTGTATTTTCAGTATAATAGCAGCAAAAATGATGTCCACAGAAGCACAATACGTTTGCAAAAACACAACGTTTCGTCATCAACTTCCTCAGTAATGACAACCATAATGAAGACTTTCCTTATATAGTGAACATACCCCAATTAACATTTGAACTAACCAATCAAATAAAGTAAAATGAAATACCTAATAAATAATACTTTAAGTACTTTCAATCACTACAACAGTTTGTGAAACATAATCAAATGTAAGAACTAATGTTAAATACATTTCAAAATTAAAATCTGTGTATACACATACATCAAGGTTAAAATTCTAGTATAATTAATTAAAAATGTTTTATTCTGTCACGAACCATATTTAAACTCTAATGCATATTTTTATAGTAAATTACACCATCTAGTGGTCAAAATAAAAAATCACAGTGTTTTACCATAGAAGTGACTTGATTATAAACAAGTTTAAAATGTGTGTTTATTAAAAACTACTAAATATATAAACTTAAACGGTTGATTTTAATAAATATTTTTTGTGTAAAAATTGTTTAAAAATTAATTTAATAATTCCATAAATTTCATGAGGAGAATGAATATTGCACCTAATAAAAATGTACTTTTTGAAGGTGCTAGAGCTTAGCTGCCCTTAATTTGAGCACCGGTGCTAAAGACACCATGTCGTTTAACCCCAAGTTTCTACCTGAATCTAATATTAGTTGCCAATGTAACTCCCTATATTCAATAAGGGTTTCCCACATACCACCTCTGGGGTTAATGGGAACTACTTCAAGCACAAAACATTGGTAACCTGTTGTTGGACATCTCATAGAGTGTTTACTTAGTGCATTTTTATCTTTTTTCACTCTAACATCATAAAGGTGCTCATAAATCCTTTGTTTGAGCTTCCTCTCACTTTTTCCAACGTAAAATGAAGAACATTTCTTACATATGGCAATGTAAATAATGCCACTAGTGTCGCAATTTGCAAAACTGTTTAGAAATAGTGTCTTTTTCCTTGCCTGTAAATAAATTGAGGTACCAGTCAATAAGTGCGTGCAATAATTGCACCTACCACATTTAAACAATCCCTTCTTAGCTTTACTGTTCTTACTTATTCGATTGAAATTGTGACAATTTTCTAGTATGTTCTTGATGTTTCTCCCTTTACGATAGGTGTAGGTTACTTCCTTATCAAAGATGTACTCTAAATCAGAAATTTCTGAAAAGGCATTCCATTCTTTAATAAAAAATTCCTTTATTAAGCTTGAATATTCATTAAAGGTGGTAACTAGCCCTGCACTATATTGATCAATATTAGCTCTGCTGTTTGGTTTTATTACAGCTGTGTCTTTTTTACCTAAGAATAGGAGCAAAGGGACCCTTCCTTTTCTTGTTTACTTCTTCTAAAATATTATTGAAGTAGTCGTGTGAATAACCCCTCACAGCAAAAATCTCTCTAAGTGCATTAACTTCTTTACAAAATTCATCATCTTCAGAGGTCATTCTGCTTGTACAAACTAGTTGCCCTTTTACAACCCCCTTCTTTTGAAATGGGGGATGACAACTACTAAAATGTAAATAGCTGTTGGAAAATGTTTCTTTTCTGTATTTTCTGGCAAAGTATGTGGATGTAAAAGTCAAAAATGTATTAGAGGGGAGAAATTATATACTCAAGGACTTGTGGGACTTTTTAAGGAAAGTGGAACCAACTTTGTACAGTGAAAATTTGTGTTTTGGTACAATGGATGTCGTTGATCTTTTTGGATGTATCCCACACGACACGGGGCTACACTGGTTTGAAGAAGCCTTAATAGCTAGTAAAAAATTGACCCAAGGAGACTTTAGAAACACCTTAACCCTAATGGAAATTATACTAAAAAACAACTTTATTTATTTTCAAGGGGAATATTACAGACAAGAAAAAGGTGTAGCCATGGGGGCACATTGTGCCCCAACTTATGCCAACATTATTATGGCTTTTTGGGAGGAGAAATTTTTGCTTAACTCGCCTTTCAATGAACAATGGGTTTTATATGCCAGATTTCTGGATGACCTTTGCTTCTTTTGGAAAGGTAATCACTGTAGCTTTGAGAAGTTGGTAGAATATGTCAACCAAACCACTACTTTTTTGAAATTTACTCAGAATTTTGACACAAAGACACTGAATTATTTAGATGTCAATATTAGTAAAAAAGATGGAAATTTCACATCAAAAATACACAGAAAAGAAACATTTTCCAACAGCTATTTACATTTTAGTAGTTGTCATCCCCCATTTCAAAAGAAGGGGGTTGTAAAAGGGCAACTAGTTCGTACAAGCAGAACGACCTCTGAAGATGATGAATTTTGTAAAGAAGTTAATGCACTTAGAGAGCTTTTTGCTGTGAGGGGTTATTCACACGACTACTTCAATAATATTTTAGAAGAAGTAAACAAGAAAAGGAAGGGTCCCTTTGCTCCTATCTTAGGTAAAAAAGACACAGCTGTAATAAAAGCAAACAGCAGAGCTAATATTGATCAATATAGTGCAGGGCTAGTTACCACCTTTAATGAATATTCAAGCTTAATAAAGGAAATTTTTATTAAAGAATGGAATGCCTTTTCAGAAATTTCTGATTTAGAGTACATCTTTGATAAGGAAGTAACCTACACCTATCGTAAAGGGAGAAACATCAAGAACATACTAGAAAATTGTCACAATTTCAATCGAATAAGTAAGAACAGTAAAGCTAAGATGGGATTGTTTAAATGTGGTAGGTGCAATTATTGCACGCACTTATTGACTGGTACCTCAATTTATTTACAGGCAAGGAAAAAGACACTATTTCTAAACAGTTTTGCAAATTGCGACACTAGTGGCATTATTTACATTGCCATGTGTAAGAAATGTTCTTCATTTTACGTTGGAAAAAGTGAGAGGAAGCTCAAACAAAGGATTTATGAGCACCTTTATGATGATAGAGTGAAAAAAGATAAAAATGCACTTAGTAAACACTCTATGAGATGTCCAACAACAGGTTACCAATTTTTTGTGCTTGAAGTAGTTCCCATTAATCCCAGAGGTGGTATGTGGGAAACCCTTATTGAATATAGGGAGTTACACTGGCAACTAATATTAGATTCAGGTAGAAACTTGGGGTTAAACGACATGGTGTCTTTAGCACCGGTGCTCAAATTAAGGGCAGCTAAGCTCTAGCACCTTCAAAAAGTACATTTTTATTAGGTGCAATATTCATTCTCCTCATGAAATTTATGGAATTATTAAATTAATTTTTAAACAATTTTTACACAAAAAATATTTATTAAAATCAACCGTTTAAGTTTATATATTTAGTAGTTTTTAATAAACACACATTTTAAACTTGTTTATAATCAAGTCACTTCTATGGTAAAACACTGTGATTTTTTATTTTGACCACTAGATGGTGTAATTTACTATAAAAATATGCATTAGAGTTTAAATATGGTTCGTGACAGAATAAAACATTTTTAATTAATTATACTAGAATTTTAACCTTGATGTATGTGTATACACAGATTTTAATTTTGAAATGTATTTAACATTAGTTCTTACATTTGATTATGTTTCACAAACTGTTGTAGTGATTGAAAGTACTTAAAGTATTATTTATTAGGTATTTCATTTTACTTTATTTGATTGGTTAGTTCAAATGTTAATTGGGGTATGTTCACTATATAAGGAAAGTCTTCATTATGGTTGTCATTACTGAGGAAGTTGATGACGAAACGTTGTGTTTTTGCAAACGTATTGTGCTTCTGTGGACATCATTTTTGCTGCTATTATACTGAAAATACAGTGGATATTAAACTCCAACTTGCTGCTTCTTCTTTTGGTACCTGATTTATTTGTACCTGGAGCTGGTGGTTATTGGTTTTTTACTTTTCTGTAACTAGTCTAGTCCAGATACAGATGTTCTGTATCCTGGACTGTTTGTAAGCTTCTGAGATCTGCTAGTTCTCTCCTCTCCTGCACTTTTACTAGATTATTAATCTAGCACTTTACCAGACTTCTTGTAGCAGTTATTGTAGCACACAAAAGTGCTACCAGCACTAAGTGTTCTACAAGGAAACTCCAGTACTTATTATTAATGCCCCCCCACCCCCCAAGGCATGTCTGAAGATCAGTTCCCTCTGCTTTCTTCTGTTAACCTGGTGAACTTGGGCATCCTGAGGCAATGTAGGAACTGCCTCATGTACACTGATAACCCTCTCCTCTTACCTCCCGATACTCAAACTTGAGAGAGATGCACTTATATATCCATATTGGAAGCCACGCACTCTCTAGCCAAGACGGAATATCTGGTCAAGAGGAGAAGGTCAGCACTTGCACCACACCACATGGAACACACAGCCCTCCAGAAAACACACCAGCACTGCCTTTACATAAAAACACAAACCACACATCCACCTTCGCGGAGGCTGTCGTTCAAAGTCTACCCAAACAGCAGAGACCTCCAAGGCAGAAACAGACTCGACCACCACAACACAACACTTAATCATGAGACACACAACCCTCCTAAACAGTGTGCCACTCAATCAAAGCCCCTAAGGCAAAACAGCATTCCCAACACACTAGTCATAGGTGATTTGATAGTGAGGCATACTGATCTCCCACTCACTAGGTTGAACAAGGAGAAGATAAGTCAGCTACCAGGATCCACCACATAACCCATGCACTCAGGTCCCTCAGCAACAGGTACATATATGACCCTGTCATTGTACACGTGGGTGTGAATGACCTGAGACGTACCTCCCTGGACTACATGGAAAGAGACACAGAAGAGCTCTCGGATTATGTAGCCCAGGCGGGTATGACCCTAACCCTGAGCAGCCTCCTACCATCACCCAGAGTGATACCACAGTACAAGCAGAAAATGATTGATTTCAACAATTGGCTAAGTTTCTGGTGTCATTCTAAGGGGATCCAGTATCTTTCTGCCTGGGATGACATGATTGACAGACCTCGATACTCTGCCAGAAATGGCCTGCATCTGTCACCCCTGGGCTTCCGGGTACTGGCTAAGGCTCTTGCCACACCTATAGTGCCTTTTTTAGGCAGTATTCCAAAGACCAAATTACCACAGTAACAGCTACAAACAAATGCGGGCGGCGCAGTGGTGCAGCGGTTAATGCTGTCGCCTCACAGCAAAAGGTTCTCTGGTTCGATTCTCTGCTGGGGTGCCTTCTGTGTGGAGTTTGCATGTTCTCCCTGCATTCACATGGGTTTCCTCTGGGTACTCCAGTTTCCTCCCACATTCTAAAGACATGCTTCTGGAGCATTTCTCCCCGGACCTCTGCTGAAAACAGGATCTGTTGAACCTAGCTGGACATTCCCGGTCAACAAATGTTAAATAAAATAAAAAAAAATAAAATAAATGCAATCTGAGGGTCATGCTGCTCAACGCTAGAAGTCTAAATCTCAAAATGCACTCTCTCGAAGCACTCCTTAAAATGGAGAACATCGACATTTGTGCTGTAACAGAGACCTGGTTCAAGGCAGCAGAAAGCACCCATGCAGTACCAGGCTATAACTCAATCCACAACTTTCAGCCCCAGAACTTGAACCTAAGCTCCAAAGGCAGTGGTGTTTCCATATTCATAAAGGATGCACACACCTCCAGACTGGTAACCCAACATAACGCATCAGTGATACTTCAGATGCAGCTAATATTCTGTAAGACAGCGAGTCAGGTTGTAACCTGCTGTCATGTCCTAAGACTCGCACTCCATGTTCCTAAGCACCCTGGAGAATGTCTGGGTGCACCCTAACACACTTATACTGGGTGACTTCAACTACCCCTCCATTAACTGGTAAAACTACTCATGTACCAATTCACTTGCCCAACGTTTCCTGGAATTCATTAATTCCAATGTCCTGGACCAGCTTGTTCTTACACCCACTAGAGGTAGCAGCATCCTTGACCTCGTCATTATTAACATGGGTGACCGTTGCTCTATACCAATAGTCAACTCCTCCCTGGTTAGATCCGACCACAAACTAATTACCTTGGAAATTCACCCCCCCCACACACACACACAAAGGTTACCACCATGAAAAACTTCTCCAAAGCTAACTTTGGGCCCCCAAAAACAGAGTTGGCTAACTTCACAGCACCCATGCAATTGGAGAACAGCTGCATGACCATCAAATCATACAGTAATGCCCTGTACGAATACGTACACAAATGCGTGGATCTCACCATATCCAATAGAATCAAGACACGCTCCTCCAAAAAAAGGAAGACAATCTGGTGGTCCCCTGCCATAAACAAACTCTACAACAGAAGGAGGAAACTGGTGCGGAATAAGGTGAGGTCCCAAGACTGGAAAAACTCCCTTATCAGCCTCAACAAAAGTTAAGAGCCCTCATCAAATCCTCTAAGGATAGCTATGAAAACAGAATTGCAGCAGATAGTAAAGGCAACCACAAGGCCTTCCATAGTTATGTAAAGAATCTCCACGGTAATACCCAGATTTGCTCAGCGCTACTGCACAATGGCACTTCTTATACCGAGCCAATAGTTATTGCCAGTATACTGGCCGACAGATTCAGTGGCAACTTTACCCCTCTCTCCCCCAACAAAGGACCAATCACAATACCAGTAGATTGCCAGGCACCCAGTATTACTGCTGCACAGGTTAAAATAGCACTGTCCAAGGCCAAGATTGCCAGGCACCCAGTATTACTGCTGCACAGGTTAAAATAGCACTGTCCAAGGCCAAGATTGCCAGGCACCCAGTATTACTGCTGCACAGGTTAAAATAGCACTGTCCAAGGCCAAGAATACAGCTTCTATGGGACCTGACAATATATCCTGGCTGTGTTCTACATGAACTGCAGAGTGAACTGGCACCTCACCTACGTGCCCTGTTCAGTCGCAGCCTCACCTCAGGCTTTGTCCCTACTGAGTGGCGCACTGCTACAGTCATCCCTGTCCACAAAGGAGAAGTGACTACAGCCCCTGGCAACTATCGACCCATTAGCTTGACAAGTCTGATAGACAAAGCTATGGAATGTCAAAAAACAGATAGGGCTCAGCACGGCTAATAAAAACTCTTTTATTCCTGCAGTGCAAGTAAGCGCTTTCGCGTTCTCTCAACGCTTCATCAGACTTCAAAACAGTTACATTTCAAAAAAACATTCTTAAATATGGACACCAATACAAAGCACCCAATCAGCATCATCATAGCATCATCACATGTTTAAATCACTTAAAAAATAAAGGCATACATCATAAAATATATCTCTATCATAAGAAACATAATGTGCCTTCCTAAAACATAAAAACAAACATAACATTTCAACAAACATATATATATATATATATATATATATATATATATATATATATATATATATATAAATTATGTCAATAAAAATAGCAGAATCAAGGAAATTCAAAAAATCAATGTTTATAAGGACGTGCTGCTAGAAAAGGTTTCAAACTAACCTTCTCATTAAGCCCTCGTCCTTTATATGCCTTTAACCTGATGATCCATCTATTCTCACATTCTTCCGTTTGATTTTTTATGTTCCCTAATCTTTAAGTTCTTCTCACTAACTGTAGTACATTAAACCTAAAAGAGTGTGATGTCCCTACACTTAATATGTGTCTAGCTAAGGCATTGTGATCATCCTCCTTATTGATGGCATAAACATGTTCCCTCACACGTTCCCTGAGACTTCTGTTCGTCTTACCTACATAAAAACACGAACATGCCTGGCAAACAGCCAGATAAACTAAATCTCTTGACTTACAATCAGCATAGAAGTCAAAATTAAAAGAATTTCCCATATCTGGGTGTATAAAGACATTATTTCCTGACATATATGTGCATTGATGACACCCTCTACAGGGAAATGTACCCTTCCTATTTGATATAGTCACTCCCTTGTCATTGTCCTCATAACAAAGTAACCTCTTCAGAGATTTCATATTCCTGTAACTGAACCTAGGTTTATTGCCTACTATTTTAGAAATAGTATCATCAGTAGTAAGGATACTCCAGTTCTTATTTATAATATCCTTTATCTTCATATTCTTATTGGAATAAGGAATTATAATCCTATTAATAGCTGTATGATGTCCTCTGTTAACTTCAGTGGTATCACAGCCTTGGTGTCTATATAAATATGGTTTGCCCTTGCCTCTCCTCATCGAGTCGGTATTACTATAGATGTTTTCTACTTCTTTCTCATTATAACCTCTTGCTAAGAGATTGCTGACTAGCATCCCCTGTTTACAATTAAAAACCTCATCTTCTGTAGTCAAACGAGAGACTCGCAGGGTCTGGCTCTTTACTATATTTCCATAAATATGTTGTGGATGCATGCTACTAGGATGTAGAATACCATTCCTCCAACAAGATTTCCTGTATATTTCTGAATGTACCACCCCATTTCTCTTTGATATCTGTACATCTAGGAAATCAATAACACCATTAGAGCATTTATGTTCAAAACTCAAGAAATTTGTCGTACCATTTATATATTCAATGAATTCAGTTAACCCATCCATAGTCCCATCCCATACAAAAAACACATCATCCACAAAACGCCTGTAGAACTTGATGTTAGCATAGTTCATGTTGGATGTGACATATGTATTCTCCCAGTATGCCAAAACAAGGTTGGCATACGAGTTGGCACAAGGGGTGCCCATTGCAACCCCTTTTCTTTGTAGGTAATAGTTGTCATTATACATGAATACATTATTATTAAGTACCAAATCAAGTAGCATACTGATTTTAATAACCAGATCCCTGTGCACTCCTTTCTCGATAAGGTATAACCTTAGATGTCCTTCAAGGATGCATCTGCAGTCCTAACATATGGGTTGTCCTTCCTCAGGCAGCCCTTCGGTCGGCCGGATTCCAAAGTCTGGGTCTGGCCTCGGCTGATGTCGCACTTCACCCGATGTCATAGCTGCTGGGGTATAAAGGCATCAGCCAACGCCATTTTCCTCAGTCTTTCTTGCCGCGCGGTGCCCGAAGCAGAAGCTGTTCGCAAGTGCCGGTCGGTCAGATCCAGAGATTTCTACTACCGAAGACTTCTAAAAAAGCTAAGTACCCCGTTGGGGACTCTTTCTTGCCTCAGCCGATGTCAGACAAAGTAAATAATTGTTTAACTTGTGGGAAACAAATACCTCATAAGGATTTCCACTCTTACTGCCTTCCTTGCTTAGGCCCAGACCACGACGTATCAGCTTGTCTAGCCTGTGCTTCCTTCAACCGACGGACGCTTAAACGTCAGTCGGAGTTTGCAGAGGAGTTTTTTGGTCCCGCTTTTGCATATAAAATGCCGTCAGAGACTCCGACTACACAATTAGCTAAAAAGCGCAAGGAAAAGGACTGACACTCGCGGTCCGCGGTTTCGGCTGAAACCACAGTTAGGCCAACCACGAGTGTCTCGGTTTCAGCTGAAACAGAGTCCTCGGTTCTTCCTTCGGCCGAAAGCATGCCTCCAATAACCGAGGCCTCACAGAGCATGGCTGAATCTGCTACTGAAATTACTGCTACGGAAGCAGGCACCCAGGATTTGTCAGACACTATTCCTTTAGACATTTCTACCCCTGCACGTGGGGCTGCTAGACCCCCTGCTTCTATGTCTATCAAGGCCTTTTCCAGGGCTAAAGCAGCTAAATCTTCTAAGGCCTTACCTGCTAAAGCTCCCTCACACAGGCCTGCCTCTAGTTCCCAGATACTCAGCCTGGCTGAGGATCTTATTTCTTTGATCAGGGGATCCCAACCTCACCCAGACAGGGCCTCTCAACCTCCTTCAGATAAGAGGCCTAAGACTGAACCCCCTGAACCTGTCTCTACAGACTATTCCTCGGATGACTCAGATATTTCAGACCATCAGGAAGGCCCATATTCTCCTTATGAGGATTCTGATGCAGAAGACTCCATTCCTTCTGCTTCTCCTCCTGAAGAATTTTCTTTTGGGGAAACCCTACATTCTATGAGGGAACACTTCCAATGGCCGGGCCAGGATTTTTCAGATTCAAGGAAAAGGCTAAGGACTTTTTTACACTTACCACAGAATAGGCCTTTAGCCATTCCTCCAGTACTATCAGTTGTTGATGATGCATTTAATGATGCCAGTACTGCCCCTGATTCTCTTCCTCCGGCCCCTGCCAAACCTGACAGATATTTCAGGGTCCCGGACACACACTACCACTTGTATAAGGCTCATGTTGCAGACCCAGAAACCATTTCACAGGGCCCTAAAGGTGTGGCAGCTGCCTCTGCCAAAAACCCTCTTCCCTCTGAAAGGGAATCTAGAGCATTAGAGAGATGGGGTAAAAAGGTTTATACTTCTGCTACTCTTTCGGCCAGGGCCTTAAACTGTCAATTTCACATGATTCAGTACCAGGAATTTTTGCTAGACAAGCTAAATAAAAAACTGTCCTCTCCTGAACCTATAGACCGCAAGTCCCTTCAGGATTTGGTACATAACTCTCAGCAGGTCAGTAATCATTTCTTAAAATGTGGCTATGATGCACTGGAGGCTTCCTTTAGATCAGCTATGACTGGAGCAGTGATTCGAAGGCATGCCTGGTTAAAAGAACAATCCTTACCAGACCATGTTAAGTCAAAACTCCTAGATGCTCCTATGGAGAAACAAAGTTTGTTTGGCTCCCCTGCACAGGAGGTTCTAAAGAAAGTGGAAGAAAAAGCAAAATCTGTCCAAACAGTCAAGGATTTCTTACAGGTCCAACCTCCGAGGTTTAGCAGAAATTGGCCTTCGAAGAATTGGTCCTTTCCAGACACCTCCAGAGCACAGAGAGGCAGAAATAGACGCCCAAGAGGCAGAGGTAAATCTAGGGGTGCCTACAGGGGACGTCAGTGGCAACCTGCCAACCAGAGAAGTGCTGCCACAGATGCAACTGCAACCACTTCCACAGGACAGACACAATGACATGGCTCTGGTTCCGCCTACCAGGGAACAGCTGGAAGCACCCTTGGGCGGAAAGCTAGCCTTATTTTCCGACAACTGGCATTGCATTACAGGAGACAAATGGACTTTACAAACAATAGACAAGGGCTACAGGTTTCACTTCCACACTCTACCAAAAAAGAGAGGAATGCCAAACCTACCACCAAGCCAAAAAACAGAGGCTCAAAGACAAATTAACAACTTACTAAGGATGAGAGCTATAGAAAAGGTACCACCTATGGAACAAGGCCAAGGATTTTACTCCAGGCTTTTCCTTGTACCAAGAAAAGAAAATCAATGGAGACCTATTCTCGACTTGTCCGCACTGAACACATACCTCATTGTTCCAAAATTCAAAATGCTGACCCTCCAGCAACTTCTTCCCATGCTGGGCAAGGAGTCTTGGCTGGTGACTCTAGATCTCAAGGAGGCATACCTGCACGTCCCTATACGGCCAGATTGCAGAAGACACCTCAGATTTCTTGCAGGATCCAGAGCATTATCACTTCTCAGCATTGCCCTTTGGCTTATCTACTGCGCCCAGAGTATTCATGAAATGCCTGGCATCAGTAATTGCTCATTGCAGGCTTCAGGGAATTCAAATTTACCCATACCTGGACGACTGCCTAATACAAGCGGACAACAAGACAAAATTAACAAAAGATTTGCAAAATGTCATACAACTGTTGCAAGCCTTGGGATACACAGTCAACATTCAAAAGTCAAGACTAGTACCATCCCAAAGGATAACATTTTTGGGTGCAGAACTGGATACATCAACTCAGATGGCTTTTCTCACAGAAGAAAAACAAAAGCAACTACCAGTCTATTTCATGACATTAACAACACAAACTCAGCTTACTGCAAGGAAAGTCCTGCAAGCCCTGGGTTACATGGCATCCTGCATAATATTGATTCCGCATGCCAGGCTGCATATGAGAAAGTTGCAGTGGTACCTAAGGAATGTATGGTCTCAACACAAGCACAGTCTAGAAGCCCAGATTCCAATAATTCCATGCCTGAAACAAGAATTCCTGTGGTGGGCTCAGGCCTGTCAGATGAACAGAGGATTGCCTTTCCACAAACCACATCCAAGCCAGACCATCACCACGGACGCCTCAGACCTAGGCTGGGGGGCACACATGGAGGACAAGTGTATACAAGGCCTATGGACCCAAGACCAACTGAATCTACACATAAATCTAAAGGAGATGCTGGCAGTGAAACATGCAATCCAGACATTCAGACCATTCCTTCAACAAGGTCACCTGCTGATAAGGACGGACAATACCACAGTCATGTGGTACATCAACAAACAGGGAGGTACACACTCATATCCTCTATGCCGGATGGCAATGGACCTGTGGAACTTGGCCCTGAATCTCAACATTCAACTACAGGCCAGATTTGTACCAGGAAAAGAAAATTCACTAGCAGACACCTTAAGCAGAACTACCACGGATGCTCACGAATGGATGCTGCATCCAGATATCTTCAAAACCATAACAAAGAAATGGGGAATGCCAGAGATAGACCTGTTCGCCTCCCCACACAACCACCAATTGAAGAAATTCTGCACAAGAGCATACCACCCACTTGCCTGGAGGGTGGACTCCCTTTCCTTCAGCTGGAAAAACCTGACAGCATATGCATTTCCACCTCTTCCTTTGATGTACAAAGTCCTACTGAAGATCAGAGAGGAACAGCCAAGGGCGATCCTGATAGCTCCAGTCTGGCCAAGGCAACATTGGTACCCGCTACTGAGAAGCATGTCTCGGACACACTCATGGCCTCTACCTCTATGTCCCTTACTTCTAACACAGAACAACTACAAGACCCTGTATCCAAACTTGAAAACACTGCAGCTAGCTGCTTGGAATATTGCATAACACAAAATAAACCAGGTTTATCTCAGAGGGTTAAGGACATTATCCTGGAGGCACGCAGACCCTCCACAAGGAAAACTTATTCAGCCAAATGGAAAAGATACCTCATTTGGAGTGCAGCAAAGGGAGAAAATGTCTCATTGGCAAACATAGCACACATCCTGGAATACTTAGCAGAACTGTTCCACAATGGCCTGTCCTACTCCTCCATTAAGATTCATGCATCAGCAATTTCAGCAGAATACAACATGGATCCTCCTGTCTTCTCTCATCCTCTACTCAGGCAGTTCTTGAGAGGAATAAAAAATGTAAAGCCTCCAAGGAAACCACCTTTACCTACATGGGATCTCAATTTTGTGCTGGAAAGGTTAACTTCCCCCTTTTGAACCAGCAGCAACAGCAGACTTACAGTTCTTATCTTGGAAAACTGCTTTCCTGCTAGCAATCACTTCAGCAAGAAGGGTATCTGAGTTACAGGCATTAATGGCAGTACAGCCCTTCCTTATCTTCCATCAGGATAGAGTGTCTCTGAGAACTAATCCTACTTTTATGCCAAAAGTGGTCTCCAAAGTATCATTGAACCAAGCGATTCATTTACCTACATTCTTCCCCAACCCACAGAACAGGGGGGAAAGGCTACTACATACCTTGGATGTGCACAGACAATTACGCTAGTATCTGGACAGAACTAAGACCAGCAGAAAAACTGACCAGCTTCTGGTAGCATATGCAACAGGAGTGCAAGGAAAAGCAATTTCAAAACAGACAATCTCAAAATGGATAGGAAATTGCATTAGATTTTGCTACTCTTTTCATGGAAAGACTACTCCTGAAAATATCAGGCCTCACTCCACAAGAGCTACAGCCACCACTACAGCTTTCCTACGAGGAGTGGCTACCAAAGACATTTTAGAAGCTGCTACTTGGAGCTCCGTGCATACATTTGCCAAGCATTATAATCTTCCTTTATACTCCAGATCCCAAGCAGGTTTTGCAACTGCTGTTTTGCAAGGGATCTTAACTACACCATCTTTATCTTAGTGCCTCCTCCTCCCCCAGTTTGGCTATGGTATTCTACCCATATGTTAGGACTGCAGATGCATCCTTGAAGGACATAGTACAGTTTTGTACCTACCATAAATGTAGATGTCCGATAGGTATGCATCTGCAGTCAGGATTACCCACCCTCCTTCCCCTCTGTGGTATTCCTAGGGTACTTACCCCTCTTTTAGCTAGCTGGGGGATCTATTATGGTGTATTTGTTTGTATGTATATATGTATATATATATTTTGCTTTCTACTGTTTGGAATTATTTGCATTTATCCAAATTTAGCCTTCCTAGAGGGCACCTGGCATCTGGGGCAAGAAACACCGAGGAAAATGGCGTCGGCTGATGCCTTTATACCCCAGCAGCTATGACGTCGGGTGAAGTGCGACATCAGCCGAGGCCAGACCCAGACTTTGGAATCCGGCCGACCGAAGGGCTGCCTGAGGCAGGACAACCCATATGTTAGGACTGCAGATGCATACCTATCGGACATCTACATTTATGGTAGGTACAAAACTGTACTATATTCCATCCCTACATCATTAGGTATGGTAGTAAACAAAGATACCACATCTATTGTGACCAACATCTCATCATCAGTTGTATTGTGTGCAGACAGATATGCACCATAATCCTCCAAAAACTGTTGTGTATCCTTAAGTATAGTTGTTGTGTCATTAACTATCGGTCTAAGATGTTTCTCAATATATATGGATGCCGGCTCCATAAGCCACCCCCCACCAGAAACAATGGGTCTCATTGGTGGGCAGACCAAAGTTTTGTGGATCTTGGGGAGTCCTCTAAATGAAGGAACCAATGGTGAATCAACCAACAAATATTTATATAGTTCATCATCTATCACACCACATAGTAATAAGTCATATAATTCTGCATGCACATTTCTTAATTAATCTATCTAATGATAAATTATTGAGCATATAATATGTGTTAACATCATTTAGCATGTTCTTCATAGTATTGGAGTACATAACGTAGTCTAAAACCACAGTTGCACCCCCCCTATCTGCCTGTCTAATCACAATATTATCATTGTCCTGTAGCCCTTTAATAGATGTAAATTCATCAAAGGACAAGTTATAAAACTCAGATCTAGTACGAGACTGATACAGTTCAAAGATATCACGTTCACATGCCCTATCAAATGCCTCAAGCAGAGTATGAGATATAGGTATATAAATAGAGGGCTTCCTAAACACATTACCACTTATAGCATTATTGTTACCAAACTGCATTCTTAAACTCACACCTCTAACAAAATTCTTAACGTCCAGTAAAACATCAGTAATGTCAGCAGATCTTGAGGGTATAAACGATAAACCACGATTTAGTAAAGACAACTCAACGTTGGTTAAAGTATAACTAGATAAATTAACCACTAAGTTTTGGTAGTTGGTTTCTGGATTTTCCTCTGAAAATCGTACCTGCCTTCCGATGTCTTCAAAGCTTTCAAAGCTATGGAATGCATCACTATGGACCTAATAAACAAGGATATAGGGAATCTCCAAACTCTAGATCCCGCACAGTTTGGTTTTGTGAAGGGTAGATCATGCCTGCTTAACCTTGTTGACTTTGAGTCAGTCACCAGAGCTGTGGATGAAGGCAAGGTGGTTCATACAGCCTACTTTGATCTGGCCTAGGCCTTTGACACCATTCCCCACTCGGAAATCATAGAGAAACTCACTAAGCTAGGCATCAAACCCTATATCACTAGGTGGGTTGCAAACTGGCTCCCAGATAGAACCTACAGTGTGAAAGTAGTTGACTCCAAGTCAGACTGCCAACCAGTCATGAGTGGAGTCCCACAGGGTTTGGTTCTGGGACCTCTCCTGTTTGGTATCTACTTATCTGAAGTCCAGGCCAACACGAAGAGAGACTGGCTGACAAAGTTTGCAGACGATTGCAAGTTGGGTGACATAATTAACTCCCCAAGTGATGCTGGCATCCTACAGAAAGGCCTCACTGAGACCAACAACTGGTGTCAGAACCATGGCCTTAAGCTCAGTGCCAAAAAAATGTTGTCATCCCCTTTGGGAAAAACATGGTTCCCATGAATTACCACATTGATGGTAGTCCACTGAACACAGAAGGTGTTCTAGGAGATCAGGGTACACAGGTTGACAACCTCCTCTCTTTTGACCATCACATTGTCACTGTGGTCAGAAAGTCCTTCTATGTGGCACATCTCATTACTAAGGATTTTGCATCCGGGAAGAAAGAGGTCATTGTCTGCCTCTGTTCTTCCCTCATTAGGCCAATCATCGAGTACAATGCCACATTTGGCATGTACCTCACTAGACACCTGCAACAACTGGAGAGGCTGCAAAAATACCTCACAGAGAGGATCCTAGACCTTAAACACTTGTCCTATATGGACAGACTCAAAAAACTCCAACTATTCTCTGTCTCATATTGCCTACTTAGAGGTGATCTCTGCTTTACTTACAAAGCCATGTCTAACTCAGCTCTGTTAGAAATGCTACATCTAAAGAAATCCCAATCTCTCCACAGTACATGCTCCAGAGTCCTCAACCTCATTACCACAATCAACGGAACAAGCTGGAGGGACAGGTTCATAACTCAGAGGCTGCCCATGCTATGGAATAGACTTCCCATACATGTTGAGCGGAGCGCCTCACTGACGCCATCTTGAGGAGTGGTTGCGAAATAGAAAATTCACCCCAGGGATCACTCCAGTGACTGTACTAGGCAGAGGCACTGGGAACTAAGGTCGGATGGCACGATGCCATGGTAAGCCTAAGGGTTAGGCTTGTAAAGGCTCCAGGGCTGTTAGCCTAGTACACACCTATGAATATTGGCAAGATGGATTATGGGATGTATTTTTACTGTTTACTCTCAACAAGGCAAACAACTTCCCTGTCCGGATAGAACACACTCAACTAGATCTGTGTGTCATCCTCTTCAGCCTTCTCTGCTAGAACTCCAGTCAGAGAGATCTGTGCTGCAGCTACTTGGTCCACAGCTCACACTTTTATATCTCATTACAAGTTAGACATTATTTCCAGGAACAGGGCATCCTCTGGTTCTGAGGTGTTCAGGAATATCCTTCCTTGAGGTCCTTCCGGAATTTGTGTACTTGGGGAATCTTACCCATATGTGATGCCTAATGAAATGGACAACATCAGATTAGAAGATGTTCTTCGTCTTCCCTTGCTGCAGTCCTGACAATTGGGTATAGTCCGCGTCCCAGTCGGCCCGAATACCAGAGTAGAAGGACGTCGGTCATGGCGCTTAGACCTGACGCAGTACGCCAGGGGTACTAACGTAGCGCATGACCGGCGTCATTTCAGTCTTTTGCCGCATGGTCCGATGCAGAAGCAGTTTTGCGAGTGCAGGTTGGCGTTCTGAGATTTTCCAAACCGGAGTTTCAGACCGAATACAGAGTTGGCTAAGTAACCCGTTTAGAACATTTTGGTTTTTCTTGCCTCAGTACTTAACGGATGTCAGAAAAAGTGAATAACTGTATTTCTTGTGGGAAGCAGATACCGCATAAGGATTATCATACATTGTGTATACCTTCTTTAGGGCCTGAGCACGACGTTGTTGGTTGCCGCTCTTGTGCTAGATTTAACAAGCGCACTATTAAGAGGAGGCATGCATGTGCTAGGTTAGTGTTTGGGAAGCGTAATTATAATATGCCGCCGGATGCTCCGCGCCTGCTTCATCCAAGAAGCGCAAAGATAAAACAGTGAAGCCTAGGGTGAGGAACCGCAGTCCCGGACGCCGGTCCTTTGGAAGGCTCAGGGGAGCGGAGGTTTTGCCAGGAGTTTCTATGGAGTCTCAGGCAGATACTTTACTGTTACAGGATGTGCCCTCTCAGGAGGTAGGCCAGGCTGAGGGGCTTCTCAGGTAACTGTTCTTCCCTCTCTTCCCAAGGTTGTTAGGGCCTCTCCTTCTGTTGCCAAAGCTTCTATTAGAGGTAGGCCAAGTTCAGTTTCTGTGGGGCTTCTCCTAGCATTTCGGCTCTGTGCCTAAGAAACATATGCTCAAAATGGCAGAAGATTTGATTACTCTGATTAGAGGTTCTATGCCCCCACCTGATAAGAGGCCTAGGGTGGAACAGGAGTTTGATAGTTTTGAACAGTGTTCACAGGCTTGAGTCTTCTGTGGAAGACTTGCAAGAGTTTCCTACTTATTCTGATTCTGATGTGGATGATTCCACCCTTTTCTCCTCCTGAGGATTTTTCATTTTCAGAGACTCTTCACTCCATGAGGGAGCACTTTAAATGGGAAGGCCAAGATTACTCTGACTCTAGAAAAGGCTTAGGGAATTCTTGTTTTGCCTCAGCATAGGCCCTTAGCTATTCCTCCTGTGTTGAATGTGGTGGAGGATGTTTTGCAGAGGCTTCTCTGAACCCTGACTCCTTGCCTCCTGCTCCTGTTAAGCCTGATAGGTATTATAGGGTGCCCAAGCTCATAAGTATTTGTTTAAGAGTCCCAGGGCGACCCAGAAACTGTTTCTCAGGGGCCTAAAGGTGTTAAAGCTTCTGTGGTTAAAAATCCTGTACCCTCTGATAAAGAGGCAAGGGCTTTGGATAGGTGGGGTAAGAAAGTATATACTTCTTCCACTTTGGCCATGAGGGCGTTGAATTGTCAGTTTCATATGCTGAAATATCAGAATTATCTCCTTTCACAATTGAAATCTAAGGTGGATGCTTTGAAGGTATTGAGTGTAAAGAATTGCTGGATTTGGTTCATGTGTCTGAACAAGTGGGTAAGCATTCTTTGCAGTGTGGTTTTGATGCTGTTCAGGCCTCCTCGAGGGTGGCTGCTACTAGTTCTGTTCTTCGCAGACATGCCTGGTTGAAGGATCAGAATTTAGCTGAGCATGTTAAAACAAGGATTTTGGATGCTCCTTTACAGTCTGATGTGTTGTTTGGACCGCCTGTGGAAGCAGTTTTAAAGAAAATGGAGGACAAGGCTAAGTCTATGCAGACTGTTAAAGATTTTTTGCAGGTACAGCCTCCGAAGTTTAGTAGAAATTGGCCTGCTAAGGGGTGGACATATCCTGCTTATGGTTCCCAGTCTAGGGGTAGGTCTAGACGTGGTAGGGGCAGGGCTCACGGTTCGTTTAGGCCTCAATCAGACAGTTCACCTGCTCAGACTTCTGGTGAAGGCAGGGGTCAGTCCTTTCGTAAGCAGAACCAATGACCTGCCTTTTCAGCTGCCAGTGGACTCTCGTCTGGCAGCTCCTTTGGGAGGAAGATTGTCTCTTTTCAAAGAAAATTGGGATTTAATCACTCAAGACAGATGGGTGCTGGATATCATTCATCACGGTTACAGATTTTATTTCCACACTATGCCCCCTTTCAGAGGCATGCCAGATGTTCCTCCTCCACAAAGAAAAGAGGCTCACATGCAAATTTCTCAGTTACTCCAGATAGGGGCCATTCAGCCAGTCCCTGTATCAGAGAGGGGCTCGATGTTATTCTCGCCTGTTCCTAGTGCCAAAGAAGGGGAACACGTGGAGACCAATTTTGGATTTATCTATCCTCAACACTTATCTGGACATTCCCAAGTTCAAGATGTTGACGTTACAGCAACTGTTACCTCTGCTGGGCAAAGATCACTGGATGGTAACTTTAGATCTCAAGGAAGCTTACCTTCATGTGCCTATAAGGCTAAGTTGCAGAAAGTATCTGAGGTTTCGAACTGGAGATTTTCATTATCAGTTCTCTGCATTGCCCTTTGGCTTATCTACTGCGCCCAGAGTATTCACAAAGGTTCTGGCTCCAGTGATAGCTTACTTCAGGCTTCAAGGCATTCAAATCTATCCTTACCTGGACGACTGCCTGATTCTGGCTCAAGAAAAGGAACGCCTTCTACAGCATCTGGAATATGTCATAGCAGTGCTAAGATGCCTAGGGTATTCTGTGAACGAAATAAAGTCCAGTCTAGTACCCTCTCAAGACATGTGCTTTCTGGGTGTGAGACTGAATACAGCAGCCCAGATGGCCTTTTTAACCCCGGACAAACAAAAGAGCCTGTCACTTTACTTCCATCAACTATCTCATCAGTCCGTGCTGACTGCAAGGACAGTCCTTCAAGCATTAGGGTTCATGGCATCTTGTATTCTGGTGCTTCCCAATGCCAAACTGCATATGAGGAAGCTGCAATGGTATCTCAAAATGTATGGACACAGCACTGCCAAGATTTGGACACTGTCATTCAAATAATACCTTGCCTTCAAAAGGAATTCTTGTGGTGGGCTCAGGAATGTCACCTAAACAAGGGACTCTCTGTGACCCGCCAGAGGCGAGTCAGATTTTGACGACAGATGCCTCGGACACTGCTTGGGGAGCTCATCTAAATGGAAAGTGGATACAAGACAAGTGGCCTGCCAGACTACAGCATCTACATATCAATATGAAGGAGATGTTAGCAGTCCAGTTTGCATTGATGGCGTTCAAGGAGTTACTTCTTCCAGGGCAGGTGTTGATTCTGACAGACAACACAACTGTCATGTGGTACATCAACAAGCAAGGGGAACACATTCTTATCCTCTATGCAGGCAAGCAATGATTTTATGGGAAACTGCTAAGCCTGCAACTGACTCTTCAGGCAAGGTTTCTGCCAGGAGCACAGAACTCCCTAGCAGATGTATTAAGCAGACAAATCATGGATCCCCACGAGTGGAAACTGGATCTTCATGTATTTCAGAAATTGACAGTGTCTTGGGGAACTCCAGACATAGATCTGTTCGCTTCTCCACTAAACCACCAGCTGCCAAAGTATTGCACAAAGGGTTTCATCACACAGCTTGGAAAGTGGATGCTCTGTCTTTCAGTTGGAAAAACCTTCATGTCTATGCCTTTCCACCTCTACCTCTTCTTCCAAAGGTATTACTAAAGGTCAGACAAGACAGGCCGAGGATGATTTTGATAGCTCCAGATTGGCCTCGGCAACACTGGTACCCACTTCTAAGGAGTCTTGTGAAGAAGCCTCCATGGCCTTTACCTATGATTCCTCATCTGTTATCTCAGAAGGACGGTCATCTGCTCAATGTCAAGATTCAATCTCTTCATCTCACAGCTTGGCATATTCTGTGTTGAAGCACGGTAGGTCTCAGCTTCCTCAACAAGTTTTAAATGTGATTATGGAAGCTAGAAGGCCTAGTACTAGGAGAGTGTAAAAATGGAAGAGATTTTTATTTTGGAGTACAGCAAAGAATTTGGAGATTACAGAGCCTAATTTGAGTGTGGCTCTTCAATATCTTACTGAATTATTGGACAAAGGTTTGTCCTTCTCTTCCATAAAGATTCATGCTGCAGCAATTTCAGCTCACTATGATTGTGACCCACCTTTGTTTTCGCATCCTTTGTTCAAGCAGTTTCTTAGAGGGCAAAGAATATAAGACCCCACGAGAGCTCCTACTCCTGCTTGGGATCTCAATTTTGTGTTGGAAAAACTTACTCTACAACCTTTTGAGCCTGCAGCTACTGCTGAATTGAAATATTTGTCATGGAAGACTGCTTTTCTGTTGGCTATTACTTCTGCAAGAAGGGTGTCTGAGTTGCAGGCCCTTAAGGCAGTAGAGCCCTTTTCGATTTCCCATAAGGACAGGGTATCATTACGCACTAATCCTTCCTTTATGCCTAAGGTGGTTTCTAGTGTGGCTTTAAACCAAACTATTCATTTGCCTGCAGATCCTCAAAATAAAGGGGAAAAGATTTTGCACACTTTAGATGTACACAGGCAATTGCGTTATTATTTGAGCAGGACTAAAGATTTTAGGCAGTCTCAGCAGTTACTTGTTTCTTTTGCTTTGAGTTCACAGGGCAAGCCTGTGTCAAAACAAACTATTTCTAGGTGGATTGGCTTTGCATTGCATTTTGTTATTCCCATCATGGCAAACAGGTTCCAGCTGGGATTAGGCCTCATTCCACTAGGGCTACTGCCACTTCAACAGCATTTCTAAGGGGTGGCAACTAAGGATATTCTGGAAGCAGCTACTTGGAGTTCAGTGCATACTTTCTCTAGGCATTATCACCTGCCTATATACTCTAAGTCTAGAGCTGGTTTTGCCACAGCTGTTTTACAAGGCATGTTGTCAGCTCCTGCTACTTTATAATTTGCCAGCCTCCCTTACCTCTGCTTTGGGATTCTACCCAATTGTCAGGACTGCAGCAAGGGAAGACGAAGAACATAGTACAGTTTTGTACCTACCATAAATGTAGATGTTCCCTCCTTCCCTCTGTGTTTCAGGGTGGTTGTGTAGGTGAGTTTACATGCTTATATTTTTTGTATATATTACTGTATATATTGTACATGTTTTTTTTTGGTGCAGGTTGTTTTTGGGACTTGTCTTTTTGGGTCTTCTGACATCTGGGGCAAGAAAAGACTGAGGAAATGACGTCGGTCATGCGATTAGTACCCTGACGTACTGACGCCAGTCTAAGGCGCCATGACCCTCTGGTATTGACTGGGACGCGGACTATACCCAATTGTCAGGACTGCAGCAAGGGAATCCTCGAACATCTACATTTATGGTAGGTACAAAACTGTACTTTATGTACATGCCATAACTTGATATCTATGTTGTCCAATTTCATTATGCATCACTTCCCACTCTCCTTCCCCCTTTCTTGTATGGCTGAGGGTAACCTAGAGGATTAAGGAACTCACTGGCTCCTAGTTTGGACTCCAGTAGGACTTTTGTTTCTCTTTCTGTTCTATATTGGCAATATCCACATTATGGTTAGGGCAGCAAACTCGATCTGAGGGTTTGTTAGGGAGTTGAGGCAGTGTGGGATAGGGAGGAGTTTGAGGCTTGGATCGTATGTCTGAGAAGTGGACGGCTTGGATCTGCGGATGGATCAGATGATTCATCCGTGATGCATAATACAAATGGACAACACCGATACCAAGTTATGGTAGGTGCATAACTTCTGTTCTCTATGCATTCTCTCCTTTCCTTCAACTTTCAAGAGTCCTGCAGAAAATTCAGCTGGCTTTCCCAAAAATCTTGTTGATGACTCCCTTTTGGCTAAGACAGCACTGGTTCCCCCTGTTAATATATCTAACCAGGGACACGTATCACGTTACCTCACCAATTGGACATCCTCACACAGGACAAGGGGTCTTATCCATCCTCACTTACTCAGTCTCCAACTGACACTGTGGGTGACAAGGTTTTTAATCCCTTTTAGGCACCTCTTTTCTCAGGGCATGCTCAGGGTTTTAGAGGAGGCAAGAAAATCTGCATCCAGAAAGTTGTGCATGTCCAAATGGAAGAGATTTTCTGTCTGGTGCCATGCTCATAACCAGGATCCTTTTTCACTGGGGTTCCCTCTGGTTCTGTTATATTTGGGTGAGTTGCTCCAGCCTAGCTTGGTTTATTCTTCTGTAAAGCCTCATTTGTCAGCTAGTTCTGCCTGTCTACCCATGAATCCTCCTTTGGCTTCTTGATTTGATGTCAAAGCAGCTTCGTAAAGGTGGTCTGCAGATTCGTCCCCCAGGGAAACCTTATTTTCCTCCTTGGGTCCTTAATTTTGTTTGGAAAAATTGGACCCAGGCTCCTTGTGTGTCTGCAGGTTAAGCTTCTCTGCAGTATTGTACCTGGAAGACTCTTATTGCTTGTTCGTACTTCTGGTTGAAGGGTTTCTGAGCTTCAGGCCCTTATGGTCACTCCTCCTTTTTAGTTTTATTTTTTCCACAAGGGCAGGGTGTCCCTTCATATACTAATCCTTTTATGCCCAAGATGGTCAGTGAGTTGTCTGAATTAGGCAGCTCAACTCCCTTTTTTCATTTTCTTCAGTCTGCTAGTGAGAGCGTCCAACATGCTTCAGATTTGTATAGACAACGGAGGTATTATTTGGATAAAACAAAGGCCATTCACAAATTCGATCTTTCTTTTCTTTTCATCCCAGAACATTGGGTTTGGCAGTTTCTAAGTAAATCATCTCTTCCTGGATATGTAAGGCCATTTCTTTTTGTTATTTTCATGACATATATCTGTTTAATTCCCTTATAGCTCACTCTACTAGAGCTGTTGTCTCTTCTGGTGTTTTCAAGTGGCTGGACGACACTTCCATCCTTGAAGACGCTACTTGGGTCTTTAATGCGTATCTGTACTATGCATTATAAATTGGATATGGTTTGCAGGCACAGAGCAGGTTTTGCTGAAGCCATTCTGCATGGGTTTTTTGAGGGCTGTTTCCAGCCTTCCACCTCCCAATTCTTTTCTTGAGGTTTTGTACTCTTCCTACTGTGAAGGATAATGCAGCAGTGATCTAGAAGGACATGGTACAGTTGTGTAAAATCTTACCATAATAGTAGATGTCCTTCCCTTCACTGTTGCAGTATTTGCTTCCTTTCTCCAACCCCATTTTTACTTTTGGGTTTAGTTTTGGTTCTCGTCCTGGCTGTGGGGTCTCCCTTTTCCATCTGTATTTTCTCCTCCTGAATGTGCATAGCCTTTGTTGTTCTGTGGCGACTACTGTCTTCTGGGGCATGTCAGTTCTGGGTAACTGTATCTGTACATCACCTGTACAAGGACCATGTGTGTGACATATGATGCATGCAAGATCTAAAGGCTTTGGTATGCTGGCCAGACGCTGGACTCTACTTGGCATGAAATCCCTGCTGTGAAGAATGCAACAGTGAAAAGATGGACATGTACTGTTATGGTAGGATAAGTTCATAGTTAGGTACTAGGCTATTGGCCCTAGGGGCCTATACAAGCCTAGCCAAAAAGTTACCCTGGCTTTCACCACCCAAGAAAATTATTTTCCTGTGCCCCTGTCGAGCAGAACCACAGAAGTCATCCCCGGGGTGAATTTCCTGTTACTCATCCAATCATCAAGATTTTTCTTGAAGAGTGCTAATGAGGAGCTCTGTTTGACATAGATAGGTAGTCTGTTCCAGAGTATGGGAAGTCTCTGGGACAGGAATCTATCCCTCCAGCATGTTCTGTTTATTGTGGTGACAAGGTTTAGGTCCCTAGAGTGTATAGCTCGGAGGGATTGGGATTTCTTTAAGTGGAGCATGTCCAACAGCTCTGGGTTTGACATAGCTTTGTATGTTAGGCAGAGATCGCCTCTGAGTAGGCGATATGCGACGAAGTAAAGCTGGAGTTTTTTGAGACTGTCTACGTAAGGCATCTGTTTGAGGCCAGTAATCCTCTTTGTGAGGTATTTTTGCGGCCTTTCCAGTTGTCGTAGATGTCTTGTGAGGTACATACCAAAAGGGGCGTTGTACTCTATAATGGGTCTAATGAGTGATGAGTAGAGGGGAACAATGACCTCTTTTTTTCTGGATGAGAAGCCTTTTGTGATGAGGTATGCCACATAGAAGGATTTCTTGACCACTGTGGCGATGTGCTTATCAAAGGAGAGACTACTGTCCACCTGTGTCCCAAGGTCTCTTATCACACTTTCGGTGCTAAGTAGACTACTGCCTATGTGGTAGTTAATGGGTACAGAGTTTTTATCAAAGGGGATGACAATGCACTTTTTGACATTGAGCTTGAGACCATGTCTTTGACACCAGACATCTGTCTCAATGAGACCCTTTTGTAGGATGTCCACATTGTTAGGAGTTTTGATTATGGCTCCTAGTTTGCAGTCATCTGCAAATTTAGTTAGCTAAAGACCTTCTGTGTTAGCCTGTACTTCAGAGAAGTATATAGCAAACAGGAGAGGACCCAGGACTGAACCCTGTGGTACTCCACTTGTCACTGGTCTAAATTCTGATTTGGAGTTGGATTTTATGCAACTGTACCTTTTTATACAAAGTAATATAAATTTTCTGAAATGTGTCTAATATCTCTGTAAGATTTGTGGTTATTTTTCTTCTCATAAGCTCCCTAAATTTGATGACAACCCTTTCTACTTTTTTTCCTGTAAGAAGTCATGATAAGACTTTGTGCTCTGAAATTTTCAAAAAAATAATTGATCAACAACAGCTTTTTAGCTCATGCATACTTCAGTAATCTGCAGATCTGATGTTGTCCTTTTCATTTTTCACTGTTGGGTCTTCAGATCTGACATCGGATCTGATTTGTCCATATTTTCAAGACTCTCCCATAATGTTTCATACCTTCTCTTAACCCCATATCTCTTGTTTGCCGTTGATGCACCAAGACATGATCCAGAGTCTCGAGTTTCAACTAAGACAAATGATAGCTTTAAAAGTTAATAGTTCTTGGAAATGTTTTCTTTTAAGTCGTCAGGCTATTTAGACTCCTTATTCTTAAACTTTTCTATTTCCTTTTAAGTTGCATTGTTGAATAGCTACAATCCTCTCCTCCGTCTAGTGTTTGGCAGGCGTTAGGGACTGCTCTTTCCTTTTTCCTTCGCTTTCCTTCTAGTGCTGTTGACAATATTTTTTTTAAGAAATAAGTAGTAAATAAGTTGTTCTTATCTATTCAACTATCTTTAGTATAGGGTTAGTTGTGTTCAGTTGCTTTCAGTAGTGTTAAGTTGTTTTGTGTGTGGAAAGTTTTTAAACTTAGTGTTTTAAGTTGAAGTTATTAAAGACAAACCAGCAGGCTTCGAGATGCACTTCTTATAAGCACAGAATCCCAAATTCGGATACCCACAAGAAGTGCATCTATTGCTTGGGAGCCAGTCATTTGGAAGCAGACTGCCAGATCTGTGCAGCCTTTAACACAAAGGCCTTCTCAGAAAGGAGAAATGAGCTGATTACTCAAGGAACTGTTGCTTTCATCTGGTGCTCAACCCCCTGCGAAATCTACTAGTTCCAAAGAAGTCGAGGCAAGCCCTCTCAGTCTCCACAGGGGCTTTGCCAAAAATCAAAGAAAAAAGAACCCAGAATCCAAACAAATCTAGGCCACCTCTGGATCCAAAAGCATCATTAGATCCCTGCAGAACAAAAACAGTTTTGGATCTGACAACTTTATCAGATCTGACAGACCTTATGTGCATATTTGGTTCCTCCACTTCAAGCAGGTCAGCTTTAAATCCTAAGGCTTCACATCCGAAGGTTCAGAGATGTGCTCCAGTTCTACTCTCTGAACCAATGTCTGCAGTTCCTCCGGTTCCTCCAGCTCAGATATTGAGAACGCCCTCTATGTCCAGACACCCTTCCACGGCCTCTTCCTCCAGGTCATCTTGGAGCTTTTCTGACAGTAATATGAACAGGATGATGCGAAGGTCCTCCAGGCTCAGATACAGATGGGGGATCTGCTTTCTCCATCCCATCTTGGATCCATGAGCATTCAGTCACCTACCTTAACAGTCTCCTTTTCCAATCTCAGCCCTGGTTTCAGAAACCCAGGATCCGGGAATCCCAAGAGAGGTGATGTCAGATCTGAGGAAGCTCCCTTACTCAACTCCTACTATGTCCTTGATCAGCTGTCTTCTGCATTTGTCTGATTGGTGCAGATCCTTGATCCTAGACCTTGGCAAAAGCTTTAGTAGTGGTTGACTTTGGCTCCAACCTTGTTGGACCCTTCCCTTCCCCTTAGGGAGTCAGCCTTTGACAATTCAGGTCTGATTCTGTCTGGAGGTCTTTGATCCAGTGTGGGCTCCGCTATCTTCCTTCTGACAACTTCAGCTCGTGGGGAGGAAGAGGGAGGTCTCTCTGGGTCTATCTGCTTTCCAGGTCACAGAAAGGGCCTTCTTTTGAGTCAGAGAAATGTCTCCTCAATTCCAGAATCCTCCCCAGCCTTTGCCTGGTCTGAGCATTGAACCCATACATCCTGCCATTGGTCAGCCTTCCTCATTAAATCTCCAGACTGTTTCCCAGCAAGGGGTCCTTTCCTGAACACCTCACAGAGGAGGTCCCTTGTAAGAAAAAGTGCAAGAGGCGCCACTTAGACTCCCCCTAGGAGTCTTTGACCAAGGACACCGATTTCAGTTAAGAAGGATCTCCCTCGATCACCACCTGATGACGTCTCCTTTGGAGACATCTTTGAACTCTTGAGGCTAAAAGGTGGCTGATCTTCCCAAAATCCTTCTTCCAAGGAGCTGGTGTTTCTGGAGGCTCTCTGGATGGGCCTGTCTACATCTTGGGTAACACCCCCCCCGCAGATGAACTCATTGATTTAGTTTCCTGCTAGGCTTGGAAGGAGCCGGACACAGTCGAGCTGATCCCAGAATGTCTGGACAAGTTTCTTAGTCCACCTGCCAACCGCTTACATTGGAGTAAAGGTGTCCCAGTTGATGCCATTTTTGTGTCAACAGCCACAGTATGGAGCTGGCTGAACAGAGCTCCTCTCTTCATCCTCTAAATAAGGAGTCTTGGGTGCTGGACAGACATGGAAAGCGCATTTATGTCTCAGCCATCTTTACGTTGAGAGCATTGAACTACTTGGCACATTTTACTTGTTTGCAGAGAGATTTGGTCAAAGAATTAACTACTACTTTCAGAGACCTTGTCAGAGGAGGGACCTTAAAGCTTTCTCCTCAATTGGCAGGTCTTTCTTCCCTTGCAAATTCCTCAGTGAGACTGATTTCACACTCGGGGGAAAGCTTTTCATGAGCAGATGGTGCAGGCATAGGTATAAGGAGACATGCTTGGATGAGACTTTGCAATTTCACAGAACCCTTCAAGGTGTCTTTCATTAATGCCCCCTTTGTTGGCTCCTGTTTGGACCATCTATTAAAGAAACCCTTCCCCACTGTGAGGAAGACCGAAAGACCTGGTCTGTTATAGGAAACAAGTTTTCAACCCCAGAGAATCTTCTCAAGGAACCAAAGAGGTGAGAAGACGTATTTGTTTAGGAAATCTCAAGGGCCTTTCCAAGACGCACATGGGGATGCTTCCTCCAGAGGCAGAGGAGGAGATTTCAACAATAAACTCTGCCCTAGAAGTGGGGGATGGTGTTGTAGAATCAGAACTTTAAGTGACTCCTTTCCCAATCTCTATCAGTGCTCCTGAAACGTTGCCCGACTACCCGTCTCTGGAAGCAATATTCCTCAATGAGACACCGATTTCACACTCTGGTAAATCTTCTCATGAGCAGCTGGTGCAGACATAGCCATAAGTTGACATGCCTGGATGAGACTTTGCAATTTCTAGGTTGGTGTAGTGGTTCAGCGGTTAACATTGTCACCTCACAGCAAGAGGTTCTTCAATTCGATTCTCTGCCTTCTGTGCAGATTTTGCATGTTCTCCCTGTGTTCGCGTGGGTTTTGTACGGGTACTCCGGTTTTCCTCCCACAATCCAAAGACATGCATCTGGAGCATTTGTCCCCGGACCTCCGCTGAAAATAGGCTCTGTCCTAGTCAGACTTTCCTGGTCAACAAAAGTTAAATAAATAAAGTGAATGTTTATCACTGCACCAAGATGCCTGGACAAAGATGACAACTGTCTGGGTGCTAAAGACAATATCCAGAGGTTACTACATTCCTCTTTCTTCTTCACCTCCAAGTCCTAGGAAGGTACTCCTTGATGTGCCACCCAATCAGGGGAATTTGCCATTCAGGAAGTTAATCTTCTAGAAAAAAGTCATCCAAGAGGTCCTGACCAAACAGGATACAGAACTTATTCATGTTTCTTTTTGGTGCAAAGAAAACAGGGGACATAACATCAATACTAGATCTCAGCAACCTAAGTCTATATCATAGGAGGTTACAAGGCTAATGGCCTTGGGGCCCTTGCAAGTCTACTCAAGAGTTTATCCCCAAAAAAGAAACCTCAGTCAGCACCTGTCACAACTGTTGATGAGGGACACAGGTGGAACTCCTGGGACAAATTTGTGGTTTCCCATCCACTCTTCAAGGTTGCGCTTGAAGAGGGCCAGTGAGGTACTCTGTTTAATGTGTATGGGAAGTCTGTTCCAGAGACTGGGCAACCTCTGAGAGACCAACCTCTCTCTCCAGCAGGTTTTGTTGATGTCTCATATTAGATTAAGGCCTTTCCCACAGGTAATGTGTTTGAGCCTTTCTGCATAGGACAGGTGTTGGAGGCCATGGATTCTCTCTGTGAACTATTTTTGTGGCATTTCCAGTTGGTGCAGTTGTTTGGAGAGGTACATACGAAACGGGGCGTTATACTTAATTATTGGTCTAATGAGGGAGGAGTATAGAGAAGCAATAACCTCCTTTTTTTTCTGGATGCAATCCCTTTATTTATGAAGTGAACCAAGCAAAAGGGTTTTCTGACCACTGCCGCTACATGATGGTCGAATGTGAGGTTGTTTTCAACATGAGTAACCAAGTCTCTCGCCGCAGGTTGTGTGCTTAGGGGGTTGCTGATGATGTGGTAATCAGTAGGACCATGTTTTTGCCAAATGGTATGATGCACTTTTTTGCATTTAACTTGAGGCCATGACTTTGGCACCAGTTATTCGTTGCTGTGAGACCCTCTTGCAGTATGTTAACATCATTTGGGGCGTCAGTGACAGCACCCAACTTAGCTGTCTGCAAACTTGGTCAGCCGTAGGCTTTTTGTCTTTGTCTGGACCTCTGAGAAGTAGATGCCAAATAGTAGGGGTCCCAGGACAAATCCCTGGGGAACTTCACTAGTGTCAGGTCTGCTATCACAGGTGGAGGTGCCTATTTTGACCTTGTGGGTCCTGTCGGTGAGACAGTTGGCCACCCACCTGATTGGAGTTTTTGCCAAGTTGCATTAGCTTTTCGATCTTCCCTGAGTGGGAGATTATGTCAAAGGCTTTGGCCAAGTCAAGGTAAGCTGTATGTACTGACTTTCCTCATCCAGGGCCTTGATGACTGTCTCAAAGAAGTCAACCAGGTTCAACAGGCAAGATCTGCCCTAGCTGAATCCAAACTGGGTGGGGTTAAGTGGTGCAGATTGCCTCTGTCTTTGTTTATGAGATGCATAATAATAATCTCCGTGGTTTTACAGATTAGACTTGTTAAGCTAATGGGGCGATAGTTTTCTGGGTCAGTAGTGGCACCACCTTTGTGCAAATGGATGACAATGGCAGGTCTCCACTCTGCTGGAATGAAGCCTGTCGTTTGGCTGTGGTTGACTAGGGTGCTCGATGGCGAAGCTAGTTCTTGCTGGAGATGGTGCAGAATGCAGCCTGGGATACTATCAGGTCCCATGGAAACTGTATTCTTTGCCTTGGATAGGGCCTTTAACACTTGATCTATGGCGATGTGAGGTGTGGGACAAGTATCAGGGATGTCGAAAGGGCCCTTGGGAGGGACAGGCAAGAAATCAAATTTCTTCCTGTTTATGGTTCAGTCCGTTCTGGCTCTTCTATGCAAGGACGACTGGATGTGCTCCATTGATCTCCAGGATGCATGTTATCATATCAGAATGAACAAACACTCTAGGAAGCACCCGTGCTCTCGGCTGAGGGCCAGTCATTACCAATTCAGTGCACTGCCCTTTGGACTCACCACAGCCCCTTGGGTGTTTAGCAGATGTATGGCAGTCATCGTGGCTCACCTGAGGCTAAAAGGATTTTAGGTGTTTCCATATTTGGACGATTGAATCCTTACTGCACCAGCAAGGCATTGACAGATTCAAATCAGGGAATACCTAGTCTACATCTTCAATTCTCTGAGGATTTCAGTAAATCTAGTGAAATCAAACCTGACTCCTGTGCAGAATCTAGAATTCATAGGATTACAACTGAATACTTCAGCACATATAGCGTTATTACTTCTGCATCGCACAAGTTCTCTCAGACATTAAGGCCAGGACTTTAGACCATCCAGCTCCACCAGCAAAGTTAGTCCTCAGAGCACTGTGATCTGTGTCAGTGGCCATCATCCTAATATCTTTGGCAAGATTTTTTATGCGAGTTCTTCAGTGGACACTGGCTGTTCTGTGGTCGATTTTTTACCAGTCTCTCTCTGCTCCTATCAATCTAACTCCAGTGGTGGATGCAGTCAGACAGTCTGTGTGGGCAGACTGCCCCCCCCCCCCATAGCCATAGTGACCATGGACTCTTCCCAGCTGGGTGGGGGGGTACATTATCAGGAAAAGATGGTCTAAGGCACATGGTTCCCAGATGATACCAAGCTGCATATCAGTGTCCTGGAGATGAGACCAGTCCTTCTCATGTTGCAAGCCTTTCAGGAACTACACCCTTTGGGAACTATTGTGATTCATACAGACAGCATATCGGTGGTCTGTTATATAAACAAACAAGGAGGAACCTGGTCTTACCCATTTTGCAGAGAGGCCATGAGGGTTTGAGAGTGGGTGATCTCTTCAGACTGCTTTCTAATTGCAACACACATTCCCAGGGACACCAGCATGTTAGCAGTCAGGCTCAGCAGGTCCATTCTCACTCCACACGAGTGGCCCCTCAATCAATCAGTAGCGAACAATATTTTCAGCCGTTAGGGTCAGACTTGCTGTGACCTTTACACTTCTACCCTAAACAACAAATGCAGTAAGTACTTCGCTCTGATCTCCCTGAAGGGGGAGTCAGCAAGGGATGCTCTAGTTCACGATTGGTCCCTGGGCTTTATTTATCCTTATCCCCCTCTACCCCTGGTCTCGAGTTTGTACAGAAAGCAAGCAGGGTGAAGAGCACAGTTATCCTCAGTGCCCCCTTCTGGCCTCATCAGGTATGGTTCCCCTTTCTATGGTCTCACGTTAAGTATCCCCCATTGATACTAGAGCCCAATCAGGACCTTATTTCTCACTCATCAGAATGTTATCAACTCATTCTTCACACCCTAAGATTGACCCACATGGTTTCTTCACTTCCGGTGATTGTACAAAGCCCAGGCTGGTTTCCCCAGTATGCAACATAATCTTGGCCTCTCAGAAGGCTTCCACAAAAAAGCTCTATAACAGTAAGTGGAAAAGATTTTCAGTTTGGGCATCAAACAGGAATATTGACCCATTTTTACCCCCGTCAGCTATTCTCCTTTTTCTGAGTTCAGTTTGTCATGAAGGTGATGGATTTTATACTTGGGTTTATAGGTTCATAATAGGCTATCTGCCCTAGGGCATTTATAAGCCTAGCCAGAATGTGTTTGGCTTTCGCCACCCATTTTAAATTTATTTTGCTATGCCCTTTTTCGAGGTTAGTATACTGTGCCTCTGTCTAACAGTGACACAGAAGTGATACCCGGGGTAAACCTACGATCTCCCATTCACTCATCAAGATTCCTCTTGAAGAGAGTCAATGAGGGACTCTGCCTAACCTGGACTGGGATTTTATTCCAGAGTGAAGGGAGCCTCTGGGTTATGAATCTGTCCCTCCAGCATGTCCTATTTATTTCATTGCTGAAGTTCAAGTCTCTCAAGCGTGTAGCTCGATGGGATTTGGATTTTCTAAGGTGCAGCATGTCCATTAATTCCGGGTTGGACATGGCTTTATACGTCAGGCACAGATCGCCCCTGAACAGGCGGTATGCCACTGAGTAGAGCTGGAGCTTCTTTAACCGGGCAGCATATGGCATCTGTTTGAGCCCTTTGATCCTCTTGGTGAGGTACTTTTGAGGTCTTTCCAGTTGCTGCAGGTGTCTGGTAAGGTACATCCCAAAAGGGGCATTGTACTCAATTATGGGCCTGATGAGGGATGAGTAAAGAGGAACGATGACCTCCCCTGATCTAGATGTGAATCCCTTCATGATTAGGTGGGCTATATAAAATGTTTTTCTAACCACTTTGGCCACGTGGTTGTCAAATGAGAGATTGCTATAAACTTGGGTCCCCAGGTCCCTAATTACTTCTTCTGTACTTAATGGATTACCACCTATGTGGTAATTTGTGGGCACTTTGTTTTTGCCAAAGGGGATGACTATACACTTTTTGGCATTTAGCTTGAGGCCATGGCTCTGGCACCAGTTGTCTGTTTCTACGAGGCCCTTTTGGAGGATGCTTGTGTCGGCTGGAGAGTCGATTATGGCACCCAGTTTGCAGTCATCTGCGAACCTGGTCAGCCACAGTCCTTCCGTGTTGGCCTGTACCTCAGAGAAATATATACCGAACAAGAGAGGTCCCAGGACTGAGCCTTGTGGGACACCACTTGTAACTGGTTTGGAGTCTGACATGGCTCCAGCAATTCTAACCATGTGGGTTCTGTCCTTGAGCCACTTTGCAATCCATCTAGTGACATAGGGGTTTATATTTAAGCTGGTGAGCTTATCTATAATGCCTGAGTGGGGTATTGTATCGAAGGCTTTTGCGAGGTCCAGGTAGGCTGTGTGGACCACCTTCCCCTCGTCAATGGCCTTGGTGACTGTTTCAAAGAAATCAGCCAGGTTTAAGAGGCAGGATCTGCCCTTAACAAAGCCAAACTGGGTAGGATCCAGTGTCTGTAGGTCCCCAATATCTTTATTTATGAGGTCCATGATGATCCTTTCCATAGCTTTGCAGACCAAGCTAGTCAGGCTTATGGAGCGATAGTTTGCAGGATCCGTTGAGGCACCACCTTTATGGAGAGGGACCACTGTTGCTGTACGCCACTCTTTGGGCACATATCCTGTAGTAAGGCTGAGATTGAACAGTAGTTTTATGTTTGGGTTTAGCTCTTCTTGGAGTTCATGTAGGACGCAGCCCGGGACACCGTCTGGTCCCATTGATGCTGTGTTTGCTTTGGAGAGGGTGGCTCTTACCTGAGCATCTGAGATGTCGGGGGCAGCACTCTGCTGGGATAGATATTTGCCATTTTGGTGGGGGGGGGGAGTTTGCACTGAACCTGTCAGCTAGGATGTTGGCAATGTCTGTGGGTTCAGTGTATTTTTTGTCATTTTGGACTAATTCTGAGCATATCTGGGAATTACCACCCAGGTTCCTAACATAACTAAAGAAAGCCTTTTGATTATCCTTGGTATCCTGTGCAATTTTTCTCTCGAAGCTGGCCTTAGACAATTTTATGAGTGCCCGTAGTTTTTTGCTAATACTGATCAGTGATGCCTTCCCTTTTTGGGATTTTGCTCTATCATTTAGTAGCTTCCTCTTTCTATTGTATAGTTTGTTTATGGCTGGGGTCCACCAGACAGGACGTCTGCCTTTGGAGGATTGGGTCTTGGTTTTATTTGGGATCGCATGATCTATGCATTCCTGAAGGTGTTCATAGAATGCGTTTATAAAGGATTCTGCGGTCTGGGCCATATTTTCCACAAGCCCGGCGGCTTTGAAGGATTCCACCTCGGTTTTGAGGAGAGTGAAATTTGCTTTAGAGAAGTTTTTCACTGTGGTTTTCTGGGCAGGGGGTGGGGTCAGGATGTGAATATCCAGTGAGATTAGTTTATGGTCTGATCTTACCAGTGAGGGATACACTTCTGGTCTGGAGCGTAGAGTCCCCATGTTGGTGATGATCAGGTACAGTATGTTTTCCCCTCTTGTGGGAGTGGTAACAAGTTGTTCCATAGCATTTGAGTTTATAAATTCTAAGAACCTTTGGGCTAGAGTGTTGGAGCTAGAGTAATGCTCCCAGTCTATGTTTGGGTAGTTGAAGTCACCCAATATAATGGGGTTTGGAGAGACCTTCATATTTTCCAGTGTTCTCAGGAAGGCTGAGGGGTTCCTGGGTTTGGGAGGGTGGTCTGTAGCAGGCTATAAACTGGAAGGCAGTTTTACCCAGTGTTAGTTGCACATGGATAGTCTGTGATGCTTCGTGCTTTGCCACCAACCTGGAGGTGTGGGTATCTTTGAATATCGATACTCCCCCTCCTTTTGTGGTTCGGTCCAAGTTTTGGGGCCGAAAAGCATGGTATGAGGTATAACCTGGTAGTGCTGGGGTGCTCTCGGGAGCCCTGAACCAGGTTTCTGTTACTGCACAAATATCAATGTTCTCCATGCTAAGGAGAGTTTCGAGTGCGTGCATCTTGAGGTTTAGACTTCTGGCGTTGAGTAGCATTACTCTTAGTTTCTTATCCCTTGTGATACCTATGGAGGTGGGTTTGTCTTTTGAGCCTTGCCTAAAAAAGGCACTATGGGGGCAGCAAGAGCCTTTGCCAATATCCGAAAGCCCAGGGGTGACAGGTGCAAGCCGTCCCTAGCGAAGAATTGTGGCTTGTCGAGCATATCATCCCAAGCTGACAGGCATTGGATCCCCTTTGAATGACACCAGTACTTAAGCCAGTTGTTGAAATTGATCATCTTGTCTTCATATTGTGGCATCATTCTTGGTGAGGGTAAGATGCTACTCAAGGTCAGGGTCATACCAGCCTGGGCTACATGCTCAGAGAGCTCCTTTATGTCTCTTTTCATGTAGTCCAGGGAGGTACGTCTCAGGTCATTCACACCAGCATGGACAATGACTGAGTCATATTTGTACTTGCCTTGGAGTGACCTGAGTGCTTGTGTTGTGTGGCGGATCCTAGCGCCCGACAGGCTGCTCACCGTGACCCTCTTTTTGTTCAGCCTGGTGAGCGGGACATCAGTGTGCCTGACTATAGAGTCACCTATTACAAGTGTATCAGGTGTGTTGTTTAGTCTTAAAGGCTGTGACTGTTCGGCACACTGGCTTTGTGAGATATGTGTTGCACATGTTTTGTTTTGGGGTAGCGGTTGCTTGGGTGTCTGCTTTGGAGGTCTCTGCTGCTTAGGCAGATCTTTATTTTGAGCCTCCGAGTATGTTTTTGTGTGATTATGTGTTTGGTTTGCTGTCATGGTAGGTCTATGTGAGACTGGAATTGTAGTGAGTGTGGTTTCCTTCTCCTCCTGACTGGTTATGTCAGTACTGAGTTGAGAGAGCTTAGCCTCCAGTTTGGCTATATGGTTGCATCTCTCACATGTGTTGGAATTTGTTGGGAGGAGGAGAGGGTTGTCTGTGTACATGAGGCAGTTGTACCATTGCCTCAAGATTCCCAGATTCACCAGCTGGACCAGGGAGGAGATTGACAACTGACCTTTGGACATGCTAGAATAATATTGGGAATTCCTTAATTGAAAACAAGGGCTGGTGGGGAGTGAGGGTGTAGTGCTTTTAATTTTTAGTGCTGACTTATATAATTGCTTTAGTGAGCAAGTGCCAGGTAACTTAAATGCAAAAACGACAAACAGTAACTTTCTTTCAAGTGAAACAAGGAAATAAGTACAGTAAACAATGCAGATATCACTAGTGATCCACAGAAGCACTGAGAAGCCGCGTATTAGGTGGAATTAGCGTTCCAGGGAAATAACAAGCAAACAAACAAGCATATAAACAAAGCTAGATTCAGCAGGCCTGGATCTAGTCTATGCTACAGCAAACAAGGTGTACCAATTTCAGTAAGATACAGTTCAAATATTCAGGCACTATAAACCTTTAACAAGAAATTCCCAGCTCAGAAGGGCAGAGTCCAGCCTCTTCTCCCACAAGAGTGCAGACCACAAACCTTCTTAATGTAGAATAACTGGCCTGAAGCCCAAATGCTTAAACCAGAACTAATACACTTTAAGAATAACAGACACTGGGCTCTCAATCAGCAGTTCCCAACTTAGAAGGATGAAAGCTACCTGTCCTGTCACCACAGTGCATGCCACAAACCTTCCTAATGTAAAACAACTGGTCTGAAGCCCAAGTGCGTAATCCAAAAGACTTAGAATGATAGCTACACTTTAATCAAGTTACTACCAAGCAGTAATAAATACAATTGAATACTTTAGAGAATGCCTGGATTAGTGCTCAAGTTACACAAACAAAGCTAGATCCAGCAGGCCCAAATCCAGTCTATGCCACAGCAAACAAGGCTCACCAACTTCAGTAAGAAGCAGTTCAGATATGCATGCACTATAAGCCTTTAACCAGAAATTCCCAGCTCAGAAGGGCAGAGTCCAGCCTCTCCTCCCACAAGAGTGCAGACCACAAACCCTCTTAATGTAAAATAACTGGCCTGAAAGCCCAAGTGCTTAAACCAGAATTAATACACTTTTAGAATAACAGACACTGAGCCCTCAATCAGCAGTTCCCAACCTAGAAGGATGTAAGCTACCTGTTCTGCCACTACAGTGCAGACCACAAACCCTCTCAGTGCAAAACAACTGGTCCGAAGCCCAAGTGTTTAAACCAAAAGGCTTAGAATGAGTTACACCAAGCAGTAATAAATACAATTGAGTACTTTTAAGAATGATGCAAAAGTAAAATAAAGTAGGTAGAAACACAAGTACAGTAAAAGGAGATGAATTTTTTTTTTTTCCTGAACAAGTGCTGAGATCAAAGAAACAGATTTGAGTGCTGAAACTAGAAAACTGGCTAGTTATAAGAAAAAAAAAACTAAGCTAGAAGGCTTCCCTCCAACACAGAAGGGCTTGGGGGCTCAGAAGCCTACAAGTAGTCTATACCACTTAACAGGAAAGGCAGGAAATAAGCTTACATTTTTTTTTTTTGTTTCCCAGATGCTCTCTTTGTACACAGTAGGAGTGCCTGAAATCAGAATATGATCTCACTGCACTCAGTTGAGTGAGCAGATGAGATGGGCCCAGAACGAGTATCCAAACACAAATTTACCAGAGGGGCGGGCAGTTTCAAGGCCACTAAGATTAACACCAAAACAGAAACAGGGAGAGTGGGTTGGACTAACTGAAGAGCAGAGTCAAAACTTCCAGTTCAGTTAATATTCCTGCAACACAGTTAAAATCAATTTAAATACTGTATTTTTTTTGAAAAAAAAAGGTGCAGATAAAGGTGGTTTGCAGTTTCTCTGCACTTTAAACTTACAGCTAGCTGCCATTTCTAATTTTCCTTCAGGGATAGGATCTTCTGCTATTTCTTCATCAAAATTATGCAAGGCTTTCATGCAAGGTATCTTCTTAAGGGATTCACTTTATATCCTCAATACTGAAATTTCGAAATTCAGTATTTAGAAGTTATAAAGTCGAATCTTTGAAACATAGAAAACTCAAAACCGCGAAATTCAAAGTCTCGCACACCGGAGATTTTGAATTTCGCAGTACTGCTGCACACACACACACACACACACACACACACACACCATCCTCCCCACGCACAAACACAAGCTCTGTACTCCATAAAAGCAGGGGGCAAGCCCCGCTGCACCCCCCCCCCTACTTAAATATTCTAACTCTGAGGTCGCACTATACACACACACCACCACCACACCCAAGCTACATTCTGCTCGCACACACACATCACAGCAACAAAACACACTAACACACACCACAGCTCCTACCGAAAACCCTTAACACTTACACACTTACCTGAATCCATAACCACAGTGGAACCTCAGAAGCGTGAAATTCAAAACCTCCGGTATTCGTGGTTTTGAATTTCGCGCTTCTGGGCTTTCGCTCTTTTAAGGATTCCACTTTATAGGCTCGAAATACTGAATTTCGACATTTCAGTATTTCAAGGGTACAAAGTGAATCCGGTCTTAAGACACCAATAAAAAATCCTTCTCCACTTTAAGTCTTACTATTGTACTTCAAGGTCTTACTCAAAAGCCATTCGAACCAGCCGACAGTTGTGACTTGAAATTTCTTTCACTCCTTTATGCCTAAAGTAGCAACAGAATCCAACATTAACCAGTCATTTCGGTTACCGGTTTTCTTTCCAAATTTTTGAAACAGTGAATGTATGTTGCATCATTTTGATGTTCATAAGACAGTTGCATTTCTATCTGCACAGGATAAAAAAGCACAGAAAATACGATCAACTCTTTGTATCTTTTTCAGCAAATCCCTTGGGTCAAGCAGTATCCAAGTTCACCTTGGTTAAATGGATAACTGATCGCATTTCTACTATTTATTACCAAAAAGGTATTCAATTATCTCATCCACCTAAAATTCACTATATGAGGTTCATGGCCACGTCGTCAACCTTTTCTACCAGGGCTTCACTTGAGATATGTACTGGGGCCACTTGGTCTAAGACTCATACATTTGTCACACATTATAAATTGGACATTGTCTCCAGAAGCAGGGCATCCTTTGGACTGACAGTGGTCTGGTATAACCTGCGTTAGGATCCACCTAGGAGTTACATAGCTGTGTCTCTGACAACATCAGATATAGAAGATCTGTTCACACCATAATTTGGCATCTGTGTTGTCCATTTTCATTCTTCCTCAGTTCCCTCCAAACCATCCCCCAGCCTAGGTTTCTTCAAGAAGTTACCTGGAGGTTTTTGGAAACCATAGGTTCAGGTTTGGGCCCCAGCTTCTTCAATCTGTTCTATTTCTTTTTTTTTTTTTTTTTGGAGTGTATCCTGTTGTGTAAGGCAGCAAACTCGATCTGAGGGGTTAGAGAAGGTATGATGTATAATGGGAGAGGGAGAAGCTCGAGGCTCTGATCCTAAAGTCTTGAGAATACAGCCAAATTGGATCCAGTGTCTGATCCGAAGACCCAGTGAGAAAGAATGAAAATGGACAACACAGATGCCAAGTTGTGGTAAGTACATAACTTCTATTTTCTTCTCCTATTCTGCAAGATTCCCTTTATTCTACAATACTTTTAACCTTTCTAGTCACTTTAAATTCCTGTTACTTCTTTCCAATACCTTTCTCTTATTTCTGCCATGTTTTGAACTCCATTTTGATTTTATCCCACTTACTAGCTGTCTTTTCTTGAGGTATTTCTTAACTCTTATACTATCCATTTCTTAATTTCTTTTCTTTTTAACAAGTAAGTAGTAAAGTACCAGTGTCTGACTTCCCTACTTTGCATCTACATTTTAGTTTTTATTGAAACGTGATTTGAAATAGCTATTGGATGTGTGTCAAAGTTTTCAATAAAATGCATATGCTCCTGTGAAATATAATTTCTGTCAAGTATAGCCCAGTTATTGTACATTGGGGTATAATATATAAATTTTGTATTTAGTGCAGATCATTAAATTCAAATCTCCATACCAAATATTCTCATATTTATTTTTAAACGTACACCCTCTCATTATATTTTCCACATTCTCATTGTTGCAATTCAAGTTCCAGTTGCCACCCATAAGTAATATTCCCTGCTGAAAGTTTGATTTTTCTCAAAATTCTGTTAAGCTCCATAGTATTAGTTTTCTGTGGAATGTAAATACATGCCAGCATAACCATCCTCCCCTGCTAGTAACCTCTTACCACCACAAAGCTGCATTTAATGTCCCCCGCCCCTTCCATCATGAAAGTCCCTCTTTTATTGTACCTCTTTTCATCTCTCTCTAATGTTTACTTTGAACTAAGATAATGCTGTGCCTAGAAGAGTGGGCTCAGGAGTGAGTCTGATTCAGATGGCTGAAGCTTAAGGGCAAGATTCAGCTGACCTGCCGGAATTGTACGTACTTCAAGGTGGCATCATCTTTGGTCAGGCTTTTCAGGACCTAATTTAAGCATTTCAGAGATGAAGCAAAGTATTAATTACAATGGACGATGTGTATCATAAGGGCCATTGTTGTAGGATTCATATTGCCTCTGTTTTGGAAATTGTTTGTAGATAAACATCTGTTGTTGGCCAGATTGTTTTGCACTCTGATGTTCCCAGTTTCCATACAGGTGATTAAGAAACTTTTGACCAGATTCTAATTGTGCGGAACTAGTCAGAAATCAGCTGTCAATACAGATTGAAGGTTAGATGTTCTTTGTTTGAATTACTGTTACAGTCTTGACTCTTAGGAAGTCCACCACTGGTAAGGTTCAATATCTAGTCCAACTTCTGAAGCTCTGAACACCCCTTGATGACCACCACCAGCAAGCTAGCTGCTCCTTACAGGGGACATTGGCACTCCCCTGTAGAATACGTAGACCTCGCCTAACACCTTCAGTTCTTTACCTCAGAGTGCCAGCACCTCTGCTGTATACAAGTCATCAGTGTAAGTTAGTTTGATGTTGTAGCTGAGAATATCTAAAGCCGAACAGAAAAGTACCTTGTTTAGGAAATACTTTATTTCCTGTTAAACTTGATAAATTGTATGTTGTGTGCTTTAGTTCTTGACACAGGTGGTTTATGTCCACCCTTGAAAAGGAGTCTGTGTGGGTGTGGAATTCTACATGGAGATTTTCATTCCTAATGTCATTTTTGCTGGAGCCTTCTCATGACCTGCTGTCCTGTGGTGCTTGTACAGGGTTTTAAGAAGAACCATGAAATAAAGGGTTAAGATTCTTCAGGAATATGTTGCCCAGCACAACCTGGATGCCGTTTCCTAGAAGGCTTGCCAGATCAGGCAGTCAGTCTGCTTTGTCCTGGTTAGGTTTCCTGTTAAAACAGTGGGAAGTAGAGAAGTGGGCTCAATGGCAAAAGTCAGAGAACAGGAACAGTGACACGGTTTTGACTGACCTCTCCAGGACCGAATGCGTTTCTACAGAGGCAGCCATTTAAATGCTGACAATGTTGTTTAATTGTCAAGGTCTCTGATGGACTTTGAACCTCTTGCTGTCCAATTTTGAGGCATTTATGGATTTCCTTTGAGTGTGTATTTGGAACAGGACTCTCAGCACCTTCTCCTTAAGAAGTCAGAAGACTTTTACAAGCAAGGTCCAGTAATCATAGAAATTCAGGCAGTGGTGTCTGTGGATACGGCCAGAGATTTAGAAGTTGTTCCTTGTGAAAAACACGCTTCCACTGAACAGTAGATTCTTAGACTGCTTTGGGAAGAAGGGTCTGCACTGTAGCTACCATTGTCTTCAGAGCTGTTATCTGTCAGAAACATAATTAAATGCCAGAGAGAAGTCACCCTTTAGATGGTGGCTACATTAGAGAAGACCCCTTATGGGGGCAGTGAGTAATTGAAGAAACTTGTTGAGACAGCCATGTAAGTGGATAAACTTGCTGTTTAATGTGCTTACAGTGATGTCCTGTAATTCCGTGGGATACATCTCTTATAAGAGATTAATTTGATGCTAACCTTTCTAGTGGGCTGCTGCAGCAAGCACTGATAGAAAGAGTCCTGTGGATGGAAGAAGGTAGTTTGTTTTACTTGGGACTTTTTTAGTGCCAAGAAAAGAGGGGAGTTGGAAGATACTCAGACTGCAGATGAGATTACAGCAGTGTCTTTGCAGCTTCTGGTAGAAGCATTTCCAATAATTTGAGAAGACATCTCTTTGCTTCCCAGTATTCAGAAGAAGCTGCCATGCAGGATTCAGGTGCAAAACATTGTAAGTGATGTTCTTCGTGTTTCACTGTCGGATTTAATCACCTGTGGCTTATCCCTGCTGTGGTAGACCTCGGCCAGCCCGAATACCAGAGTCAATGTTTTTCTGCGTCAGCTGCTGTCGTTTGTTGACTGATGTCAGGTCATCAGTGCTATAAAGCAAGGCAGCTGATGCCATTGCACCAGTCTTTCTTGCCGTGGAGCCTGTAGCAGAAGCAGTTCACAAGTGTGCCGGTCGGTCGCTACCAGAGCTCTAATTACAGCTGAAAATGTCTAAAGCTGAGTACCCCACTGGGGATCCTTTTTTCTTGCACTAACCGGTGTCTGAAAAGGTTAACAATTCTCTCACCTGTGGAAAGCAGATCCCACACCGAAACTTCCTCTGCATCGGTTGGGTCCTGAGCCGCAATGTAGGCACCGGCTTCCGAGGAGTCCTTTCACACTACGGATTCTAGACAAAAAAAGTCTTCTCGTTCAACTACCATTTCTCTCAGACCAATAGATACTCTTAGGCCTAGAAGCCAGGCCACTCCTAAAAAATCTACCTCTAGCCACCATCTTACTCCTGCTCCACCACCCCAAGCCCAAATGCTTAAGATGGTGGAGGATCTTATCTCCCTTATCAGGGGTAGTCGGGCAACAACTTCTAAAAGGAAAACACACCCCTCTCCTGCACTAATGACAGAGCAGGATTGTGAGGAATCTAATTATTCAGATTTTGAAGAACAACCACCTCTGACTGCTTATAAGGATTCAGATGCAGAGGAATCCATTCCTTCTGCCTCCCCACCAGAAGACCTTTCGTTTGGGGAAACCCTGCACACCCTCGGGTAATATTTCCACTGGGAATCTCAGGACTTCCCTCAGTCTAAGAAAAGACAAGTTTCTAGACCTGCCCCAGCACAGACCCTTGGCCATTCCCCCTGTCTTAGAAGTGGTGGATGATGATTTCCATGAATCCAGCTTAGCCCCTGATGCCCTCCCACCTGCTCCCAGTAAACCTGATGGGTATTGCAGAGTACCGGATTCTCACCAATACCTGTACAGAACCCCTGCTGCAGACCTGGAGGTCATTATACAGGGACCTAAAGAGGCTAAGGCAAGTTCTGCAAAGAATTATATTCCTTCTGACAAGGTTTCCAGGGTTCTGGATAGATGGGGTAAAAAAGTATACACCTCTGCAACCTTAGCTATCAGAGCACTCAGCTGTCAGTTCCATATGTTAAAATATCAACAACACACTTTGGAGCTATTAAAACAAAAGATTTCTATTTTTCCTGACTGTGCTAATTCGAAAGAGTTAGATTTACTGCACTTGTCAAGTGGCCAAACACTCATTACACTGTGGACATGACCCCCTAGAAGCCTCAAGCAGGGTAACAGTGCCAGGATCTGTCATTAGGAGACATGCATGGTTGAAGGAACAACCTCTCTCTGATCATGTCAAGTCTAAATTGATGCACCCTTGGATAAGGACCATTTGTTTGGAGTAAAAGCAGAAGAGGTGCTTAAAAAGATGGAAGACAAAGCAAAATCTGCCTGGTCCTTTCCTGCACCTAGCAGACAGGGGCAAGGTAAGACCACCAGGCCCCTATACCAGTGTCAGCAGAGAACCAAACAGTGGACCACTCCTGCCCCAAAGGCAGGGAGTTCTAAGCTATCCTTCTATGGCAAAAACTCCCAATGACTCCCTCTCTCCCCTCTGCCCTCTTTTCACTCACCTAAAGCTAGGAGGTAGGCTCTCCCTCTGCAAAGAAAACTGGGTTTCTGTAACAAAGGATGAGTGGGTCCTAAAGATAATTTTTCAGGAATACAAATTCTCTTTCAACAAACTCCCAATTCCAAGAGGGTACCCAGACTTGCCTCTAAATCAGTGGGCAGAGGCATTGAAACTAGTCCAATCTCTCCTATGCCAGGGGGCAGTAGAACCTGTTCCCGCAGATCAAACAGGCAAAGGCTTTTATTCCAGACTATTCCTTGCTCCCAGAAAAGAGGGCACTTGGCGCCCCATCCTGGATCTATCCATTCTGAACACCTCCTTGGTGGTCCCTAAATTCAAAATGCTATCTTTGCAGCAGCTGCTGCCTATGCTGACAAAAAAATGCCTGGTTAGTGACCCTAGACATAAAAGATGCCTACCTCCACATCCCCATAAGGGAATCCTGCAGGAAATTCCTCCGCTTCAGAGCAGACTCACAACACTTTCAGTTCCCTGTGCTACCCTTTGGCTTATCTACTGCTCCCATGGTATTCACCAAATGCTTAGCCCTGGCTATAGCATTTTGCTGCCAGCGAAAATATACATATTTACCCTTACCTGGACAACTGCCTCATTCAGGCAGACTGCAAAGAAAACCTGCTCCAGGACCTCCTCTTTGTTAGAACCCTCCTAACTTCCTTAGGGTTCACCATCAATGAGAAGAAATAAAAGCAAACACCCGCCAGGAAGATCATTTTCTTGTGAGCACTGCTGGACACAGCATCCCAAATGGTCTTCCTATCCCCAGAAAAGCAGAGCTTCTTGCCTCTCTACTTCACCCAGCTGACTTCCAGAAGTCACCTCACGGGGAAAGTAAGATGTTCTTCGTCTCACATTGCTGCAGTCATAACCTGTGGGTAGTCCGCTGTCCTCGGTCGGCACGAATACCAAAGTGTTAGGCTGGCGTCGGTCATGGTCGCTCAGAGCTGACGTCAGTACGCAGTAGTACTTAAGCGCATGACCGACGCCATATCCTCAGTCTTTCTTGCCGCGTGGTCCGAAGCAGAAGCAACGTTTGCAAGTGCCGTTCGGCGTTCTGAAATTTTCGTTTTTCGAGTTTCAGACCGAAGACCAAGTTGGGCTAAGTACCCCGTTGGGGAATATTTTTGTCTTTTCTTGCTTCAATTAATCCGGATGTCGGAAAAAGTTAATAATTGTATTTCTTGTGGGAAACAGATACCTCATAGGGACTATCACTCTCTCTGTATTCCTTGCTTGGGGCCTGAGCACGACGTAGTCGGGTGTCGCTTTTGCGCTAGATTTAATAAGCGCACCATAAAACGCAGATTAGACTGTGCTAGGCTTGTTTTCGGTATGCGGTGTAACTATAACATGCCGTCGGATCCTCCGACGCCCGCTACCGCGAAAAAGCGAAAAGATAAATCTTTAAAGTCTAAACTGGATGAGTCGTCCGTTGCGGACGCCTGTTCTATGGAATCTACGGTTGAATCTGTGGATCCAGCCGAGGTCTCGGCTGAATCCCAGGGGGAACCTCTACTTTTACAGGAGTTGGCCTCTCAGGAGTCAGGTCAGGCCGAGGGGCTTCTCAAGTTTCTGTGGTTCCATCCTTACAAAAGGTTATTAGGCCTTCTACTTCTGTCACTAAAGGCCCTGCTAAGACTAGACCTGGTCTTTCTGGTACAGGCCATAGCCCTAGTTCGTCGGGCTCTGCTAAAAAACATATGTTGAAAATGGCAGAGGATTTGATTACTTTGATCAGGGGTTCTATGCCCCCTCCAGAGAAGAGGCCTAGGGTGGAGACAGATTTAGAGGGATTGGAGCATTCCTCAGATTACTCTGAGTCCTCAGCTGAGGATATCCAGGATTTTCCTCCCTATTCTGATTCAGATGCAGAAGATTCTTGTCCTTCTGCTTCTCCTCCAGAGGATTTTTCCTTTTCCGAAACCTTGCACTCCATGAGGGAGCATTTCAAGTGGGAAGGTCAGGATTTTTCAGATTCTCGTAAGAGGCTTAGGGAATTTTTGTTTTTGCCACAACATAGACCTTTGGCTATTCCCCCTGTTTTAGATGTTGTTCAGGATGTTTTTTCTGAAGCTTCCCTTAATCCGGATTCTTTACCCCCTGCCCCTGTCAAGCCAGACAGGTATTACAGAGTTCCAGAGGCACATACATATTTGTATAAGAGTCCTAGAGCTGACCCGGAAACTATTGTTCAAGGGCCTAAGGGTGTCAGGGCTTCTGTAGTCAAGAATCCAGTTCCTCTGGATAAAGATGCTAGAGCTTTGGATAGGTGGGGTAAAAAAGTGTATACCTCCTCCACGTTAGCTATGAGGGCTTTAAATTGCCAGTTTCATATGCTGAAGTATCAGAACTTTCTGTTAGGCCAGTTGAAATCTAAGGTAGATGCTTTATCTGAGGGTATAGAGTGTAAGGAATTGCAGGACTTAGTTCATGCTTCAGATCAAGTTGGTAAGCATTCCTTGCAGTGTGGCTTACATGCTCTTCAGGCTTCTTCCAGGGTGGCTGCTACTGGTTCAGTTATTCGTAGACACGCCTGGCTTAAGGATCAAAATTTGTCAGAGCATGTTAAAGCTCGTATTTTGGATGCTCCTCTTCAATCTGAAGTTCTTTTGGTTCTCCTGTGGAGTCAGTTTTGAAAAGATGGAAGACAAAGCTAAGTCTATGCAGACGGTTAAGGAATTTTTGCAAGTGCAGTCCCCTAAGTTTAGCAGGAATTGGCCTGCAAGAGGATGGTCTTATCGTTCTTCGGATTTTCAGTCTAAGGGCAGGTCTAGACGTGGTAGGGGCAGGGCTCACGCTCAGGGGTCTTTCAGACCTAGGACTTGGAGTTCTCCTGCACAATCTTCTGGTGAGGGCAGGGGTCAGCCTTTTCGTAAACAGACCCAATGACCTGTATCTCCAGCTGCCAGATTCTTCCCGTCTGGCAGCTCCTCTAAGAGGAAAGTTGGCACTTTTCAAACAAAATTGGCATTTGGTCACCCAGGACAAATGGGTGTTGGACATAATAAATCAAGGCTACAAGTTTTACTTTCACACTTTTCCTCCTTTCAAAGGCATGCCAGATGTACCTCCTCAGCAAAGGCTGGAGGCTCACGAACAAATTTCTTTGCTTTTGCAGATGGGGCAATCCAGGTGGTACCTCCGTCAGAAGTAGGCCAAGGGTTTTATTCTCGCCTGTTCCTTGTGCCAAAGAAAGGAGACACTTGGAGGCCAATTCTGGATTTGTCCATTCTCAATACATACCTAGACATTCCAAAGTTCAAGATGTTAACTTTACAGCAACTTCTGCCTCTGCTAGGCAAAGATCACTGGATGGTAACTCTGGATCTCAAAGAGGCTTATCTTCACATGCCTATCAGGCCCAGCTGCAGGAGATTCCTGCGTTTTCGGGCTGGTACTTCTCATTATCAGTTCTCTGCATTGCCCTTTGGCTTATCTACTGCACCAAGGGTGTTCACAAAGGTTCTGGCTCCTGTAATAGCTTTCTTAAGACTGAAAGGAATACAAATTTATCCTTATCTGGACGATTGCCTGATTCTTGCTCAAGACAAAGACAAGTTACTTCAACATCTACAGTATGTAATGGCAGTTTTAAGGTGCCTAGGGTATTCTGTGAACGAAACAAAGTCCAGTCTAGTACCCTCTCAAGACATGTGCTTTCTGGGTGTGAGACTGAATACAGCCTCTCAGATGGCTTTTTTGACCCCGGACAAACAAAGAAATCTTCACCTATACTTCCAGCAATTATCAGTACTGTCCAGGCTGACTGCAAGGACAGTCCTTCAAGCCTTGGGGTTCATGGCATCTTGCATTCTAGTACTTCCCAATGCCAAGCTGCATATGAGGAAGCTACAGTGGTATCTCAAAAGTGTGTGGACTCAACACTGCCACGGTTTGGACACTGTCATTCGGATTATACCTTGCATCCAGAAGGAATTCTTGTGGTGGGCTCAGGAATGTCACCTAAACAAGGGACTCTCTGTGACCCGACCAGAGGCGAGTCAGATCTTAATGACGGATGCCTCCGACCTGGCTTGGGGAGCACACTTCAGTGGGAAATGGATTCAAGACACGTGGCCTCCCAGACTACAGCATTTGCATATCAACATGAAGGAGATGTTAGCAGTCCAGTTTGCCCTGATGGCCTTCAAGGACCTACTTCAACCAGGACAGGTGTTGATTCAAACAGACGACACAACTGTCATGTGGTACATCAACAAGCAGGGGGGAATCCATTCTTACCCTCTTTGCAGACAAGCTATGATATTGTGGGAGACTGCTCTGAGTTTGCACATCACTCTTCAAGCACGGTTTCTGCCAGGAGCACAGAACTCCTTAGCAGATGTATTGAGCAGACAAATTGTGGATCCCCACGAATGGAAATTGGATCCTCACGTATTCCAACAGTTGACAGTGGCTTGGGGAACTCCAGACATAGATCTGTTCGCTTCTCCACTAAATTTTCAGCTGCCAAAATTTTGCACAAAGATGTTTCATCCAAAAGCTTGGAAAGTGGATGCTCTGTCCTTCAGTTGGAACAACCTTCACGTCTATGCCTTCCCTCCTCTGCCTCTCCTTCCCAGGGTACTCTTGAAAGTCAGGCAGGACAAGCCTTGTATGATTCTAATAGCACCAGATTGGCCACGACAGCACTGGTATCCTCTGCTGAGGAGTTTAGTTCAGGAGCCTCCTTGGCCTTTGCCACCGATTCCTCACCTGTTGTCCCAGTCAAACAATCATTTTCTCAATGTCAGGGTACAGTCCCTGCATCTAACAGCCTGGCGTATTCTGTTTTAGACCCTGGGGGTCTCAGCTTCCTCAACAGGTTTTGAATGTCATTTTGGAAGCCAGGCGGCCTAGTACTAGAAAAGTTTATGCTGATAAATGGAGGAGATTTTTCTTTGGAGCACAGCAAAGAGCCTTGATGTCTCAGTGCCTAATTTGAGTTTTACACTACAGTACCTTACTGAATTACTAGACAAGGGTTTGTCTTTTTCCTCCGTGAAAGTTCATGCTGCAGCCATTTCTGCTCACTATGATTGTGACCCTCCTTTATTTTCTCACCCTTTGTTTAAACAATTTCTTAGAGGGCAAAAACATAAGACCCCCAGCCAGAGCTCCTACTCCTTCCTGGGATCTCAATTTTGTGTTGGAAAAGCTTACTTTACCTCCTTTTGAACCTGCAGCTACGTCTGAGTTGAAGTTTTTGTCTTGGAAGACTGCTTTTTTGTTGGCCATTACGTCTGCTAGGAGGGTATCTGAATTACAGGCTCTCATGGCAGTTGAACCCTTCCTGATATTCCATAAGGATAGGGTGTCCTTGCGTACTAACCCTACTTTTATGCCTAAAGTTATTTCTAATGTGGCCTTAAACCAGTCTATTCATTTGCCTACTTTTTATGCTGATCCCCAAAATAAAGGGGAAAAAGTTTTGCATTCTTTGGATATTCACAGGCAGTTACGCTATTATTTGAGCAGAACTAGAGAGTTCAGGCAGACTCAATAGTTATTTATTTCTTTTGCTTTGGGTTCACAAGGGAAAGCTGTTTCAAAGCAAACTATTTCTAAGTGGATTGGCCATTGTATTGCTTTTTGTTATTCTCATCATGGAAAGGATGTTCCTGCTGGGATCAGACCTCATTCCACTAGGGCTACTGCCACATCTACTGCCTTTTAAGGGGTAGCTACTAAGGATATTTTGGAGGCAGCTACTTGGAGTTCAGTGCACACTTTTACTAAACATTACCATCTCCCTCTTTATTCCAAGTCTAGGGCTGGGTTTGCCACTGCAGTCTTACAGGGCATGTTAGCAGCTCCTAATGCTTTTTAGTTTGCCAGCCTCCCTTTACCTTTGCTTTGGGATTCTACCCACAGGTTATGACTGCAGCAATGTGAGACAAAGAACATAGTACAGTTTTGTACCTACCATAAATGTAGATGTTCGAGGATCCACATTGCTGCAGTCCAATTCCCTCCCTCCTTCCCCCCTATAGTTTGGGGTTGCTGTGTTTCTTTTGGGATAATTATTATTTTCTCTATGTTGGTTGTTGGGTATTTTCTATTTTGGCTATGGACTTTCCTTTTTAGGCCTTCTGACATCTGGGGCAAGAAAGACTGAGGATATGGCGTCGGTCATGCGCTTAAGTACTACTGCGTACTGACGTCAGCTCTGAGCGACCATGACCGACGCCAGCCTAACACTTTGGTATTCATGCCGACCGAGGACAGCGGACTACCCACAGGTTATGACTGCAGCAATGTGGATCCTCGAACATCTACATTTATGGTAGGTACAAAACTGTACTTTTCTGCAAGCCTTGGGGTACATGGCATCTTGCATCCCTCTAATTCCTCTAGCCAGGCTTCACATGAGGAAAACTTCAGTGGTATCTAAAGAACCTTTGGTGTTAGTGCACTCAGCCTCTAGAGACCTGTCTCCCTCTGATCCCATGTATAAGGGCCTAGTTTCTCTGGTGGGCAGAGGCCTGTGCCAAGAACAAGGGTCTTCCATTCATTCTCTGTCCTACCAGGCAGAGGATGAAAGGAAGACCCTGCCCTACCGGGCAGACCATCACCACTACATTGCTTGGGGCGCTCACCTAGCAGGCAGGTGCACCCAAGGTCTTTAGGATGCCCAGCACCTTCCCTTACACATTAACCAGAAGGAAATGTTGGCAGTACATAAGGCTCTCTGACATCCTTCAACCCCCATCTCAGGCCATGGGTTCTCCTTATCAAAACGGACAACACCACAGTAATGTGGTACATCAATAAACAGGGAGGGACCCAATCTTACCCTCTGTGCAGGCTAGCCATGAACCTCTGACTGACAGCCTCCTCCATGGGATTACATCTAATAGCCCATTACCTACCAGGAGTCAACAACACCCTGGCAGACCACTTAATCCGAAACTTACTGGACCCCCACTTATGGCAGCTCCACAGAAAAATCTTTTTGAAAGTCACTCAGGAGTGGGGAACTCCAAAGTTGGATCTCTTTGCTTTGCACTTCCACCAGCTAAATAATTCTGTGCCAGGGAGTACCAAAGTGGATGCCTGGGCCTACCCCTGGAACTCCCTGTTTGTGTACACATTCCCTCCTCTGCCTCTTATTCCCAAGGTACTGATCAAGATAAGGGAGGAGAGACCAAAGGTCATCCTCATTGTTCCAGATTGGCCAAGACAGCATTGGTACCCCTTACTGCACGGTCTGACATCACAGCCTCCTAGGTAGCTTCCCTGATCTCAGACATCTTGACTCGGGGGCCAGAAGGCCCAGCACCAGAAAATCTTATGCAGGGAAATGGAAGAGATTCTGCTAGAGTCAGTCCAGAGGGGCCAGATGTTCTTCGTGTTTCACTGTTGCAGTCATCACATTTGTGTTATCTGCCTGCAGGTAACCCTCAGCCGACCCGAATACTAGAGTCTTCGGATTTCTGTGTCAGATGCTGCCACTTCTTCCATGACGTCAGGTCATCAGGGGTGTAAAACATGCAGCCGACGCCATTACATCAGTCTTTCTTGGCATGCGGTGCCTGAAGCAGAAGCAGTTCACATGTGCTGGTCGGCCGACTCCTGTAATTTTTGTTTTCGAGTTTCAGACCTGAAGTCTTCAAAAAAGATCAGTACCCCATTGGGGATCCTTTTTTCTTGCTATAACCAATGTCAGCAAACATTACAGGCCTCTAGCTATCCCTCCTGTTCTGGCTATTGTAGATGATGTTTTCTTGGAATTTAACCTTACCCCAGACGCTTTATCTCCAGCTCCCAGAAAACCTGACGGGTACTACAGAGTACCTGACTCTCACAAGTTCCTCTTTAAGAATCCTACTGCAGATCCAGAGACCATTTCCCAAGGACCAAAAGGCATTAAGGCTACTGCTGCCAAAAACCCTACCCCTTCTGATAGAGATTCTAGAGCCTTAGACAGATGGGGTAAGAAGATTTACACTTTTGCTACTTTGGCCATTAGGGCTCTAAATTGCCAGTTTCTTATGCTAAAGTATCAGCAGCATATTATGGGACTACTTAAACAGAAAATGATTTTGATTCCTGAGTGTACTGAACACACACTCTTGCAAGATTGAATGCATTCTGCAGAACAAGTTGGTAAACATACTTTGCAGTGTAGTTTTGATGCTTTAGACTCATCTTGCAGGGCTGCTGTCACTGGGTCTGTACTTAGAAGGCATGCTTTGCTTAAGGAACAAAACCTGCCAGATCATGTTAAAGCTAAATTACTGAATGCACCCTTAAACTAAGACTGCCTTTTTGGCAGCAAAGCAGAGGAAGTCCTCAAAAAGATGGAGAAAAAAGCTAAATCTATGCAAACTGTTAAAGATTTTCTACGAGTACAGCCTCCCAGATTCAGTAGGCATTGGCCTTCAAAGAACTGGTCCTTTCCAGTCCCTTCCAGGCCTTGTCAGTCCAAACATAGGAACAGCAGCACACCAAGACTTCAGTCTCAGGCTATGCACAGATCTAAGCAGTGGGGGGCTCCCACTTCCAAAGCAGGGAGTAGTAAGCCACCCCCCTATGGAAAAATGGCACAATGACTTAACTTTAACCCTTCCAAGCCCTGCTCAACTACTTGCTCCCTTAGGAGGAAAGCTCGCCCTGCATGCAAAAAACTGGGAACTCATTACCCAGGACAAATGAGTTTTGAACATAGTTTCCCGAGGATGCAGATTCCACTTCCACACACTACCAACCCCAAATGTTTGGCCAGACCTCCCCCAAATCAATGGGTGGAGGCCCAACAGCCAGTTCTCTCCCTTCTCAGTATCAGGGCTATTCAACCTGTCCCAGCAGAACTCAGGGGACAAGGTTTTTATTCAAGACAGTTTCTGGTACCCAGAAAAGAAAATTCCTGGCGTCCTAGGACCTCTCTATTCTCAACACCTTTCTGGTGGTTCCAAAATTCAAAATGCTAACTCTTCAACAGCTTCTTCCTGTGCTAGCCAAGGATGCCTGGCTGGCAACCCTATACTTAAGGAAGCTTACCTGCACATCCCAATAAGAGAATCTTGCAGACAATACCTATGTTTCAGGGCGGGCTTCATGCACTTTCAGTTCTCTGCACTTTCCTTTGGCTTATCTACTGCGCCCAGGGTGTTCACAAAGTGTCTAGCTCCAGCCATTGCATTTTGCAGGCAGATAAATATTCAAATTTACCCATACCTGGACGATTGTCTGATTCAGGCAGAAAGCCAGGACTTGCTATTACAGCACTTGGCATTTGTAAAGAAACTTCTGTCCTCACTGGGGTACACCAACGAAAAGAATTCTCGCCCAGTACCCTGCCGACAGATTGTATTCCTGGGAGCAAGCTTGAACACAACTTCCCAGATGGCATTCCTCACTCCGAAGAAACAAGTTTATTTGACAGTCTACTTCAAACTATTGGCCACAAAAACCCAGCTATCTGCAAGGAAAATAGTGCAAGCCCTAGGGTTCATGTCTGCTTGCATTCTGCTAATTCCATATGCAAGACTACACATGAGGAAACTCCAATGGTATCTAAAAACTTTATAGTGTTAACATTCTCAGGACCTGGAAACAATGATTCCTATCATTCCTTGTCTGAGAACACTTCCTTTGGTGGGCAGAGGCCTGCTACCACAACAAGGGACTCCCTTTCACTCTACCCCCTGCCATCCAAACCCTAACAGCAGACGCATCAGACAATGCATGGGGGGCTCACATGGAAGGGCAGTGCATTCAGGGCAAATGGAACCCGAGACAGATGCACCTGCATATCAACCAAAAAGAAATGTTAGCTGTACAGACTGTTCTGACAGCCTTCAAAGACTTTATTCTCCCAGGACAACTATTGGTAAAGACAGTTATGTGGTACATAAACAAGCAGGGGGGAACCCATTCCTACTCTCTCTGCAGACTAGCCATGGCTCTGTGGAGCACAGCCTTGAGCTACCAAATTCACCTACAAGCTCAATTCCTGCTAGGTAAACTAAATTCACTGGCAGATCACTTGAGCAGAAATCTCATGGACCCACACGAATGGAAACTAGATCCCAAGATATTCAACCTCTTGAACAAATGGGGGACCCCAGAGGTAGACCAGTTTGCCTCCCCTCAGAACTACCAATTGAACAAATTCTGCACCAGAACTCCCCACAGTCAAGCTTGGAAAATAGATGCCCTGTCCTTTACCTGGGAAAGCCTCTCCTCTCGAAGGTTCTACTAAAGATCAAACAGGGCAAGCCGAGAAAAATACTGATTGCACCAGACTGGCCACACCAGCACTGGTACCCCGTCTTGTGCCGTCTGACACTGCTACAACCATGGCACCTGCCTCAGACCCCTTCCCTACTGTCCCAGCAGGCGGGCCAGATTCTGCACCCTCCGCTTCAAACCCTGAACCTTGCAGCCTGTCTAATTCCATGAGCTGTCCTCTAGCATCCTGCAGTAAGCAAGTGCGGGATGTCATTCTGGAGGCAAGGAGGCCTAGTACCAGAAAATCCTATGCTGAAAAGTGGAAAAGATACTGCTCCTGGAGCCAGACTCGGGGGGGGGGGGGGGTGGCCACAACGGTGCCCAGCTTACCTCATATTCTAGAGTACTTAACAGAAATGCTCCACAAGGGCCTATCCTTCTCATCAATTAAGATTCATGCCTCTGCCATTTCAGCACATTAAACACTGAGCCACCCCTTTTCTCTCACCCCTTGCTAAAACAGTTCCTTAGATGGGCCAAAAATTTAAGACCCCCCCCCCCCCCAGGAGAGCTCCCACTCCAGCCTGGGACCTTAACTTTGTATTGAAAAAGCCCCCCCCCCCCCCCCCGTGAGCCAGCTGCTACAGCAGAGTTGAAATTCCTTTCTTGGAAAACAGCTTTACTTCTAGCCATCAGTTCAGCAAGAAGAGTCCCTCATGGCAGTGGAACCCTTCATTATCTTCCATGCGGACAGGGTTTCCCTCAGGACTAATCCTTCCTTTATGTCCAAGGTGGTGTCTGATGTGGCCGTAAACCAATCCATTCATTTGCCTACTTTTTCCCTAATCTACAAAACAAAGGGGAATGGATATTGCACTTTCTGGACATGCACAGACAACTTGGGTTCTATTTGGAAAAGACTAAGCCTCTCAGAAAATCTGACCAGCTGCAAGTTGGCTATGCTGCAGGGGCAGAGGGGAAGGCCATTTCAAAGCAAACCATTCCCAAATGAATAGCCCATTGCATTAATTTCTGCTACAAGGACCATGGAAAACCTACCCCACAGGGGATAACATCACATTCCAACAGGGCTGCATCTACCTCTCTGGCATTTCTCAGAGGAGTCCCTACCAGGGACATCCTGGAAGCTGCTACCTGGAGCTCTGTACATACCTTCACCAAGCATTACTACCTACATATCTTTTCTAAATCCAGAGCTGGATTTGACACAGCAGTCTTAAAGGGCTTAATAGCTGGCCCTAATGCTCTTTAACTACCTTCTCACTTCCTTAGCTTTGGGAATCAACCCAAATGTGATGACTGCAACAGTGAAACACGAAGAACATTTATTTTTATTTATTTATTTAAATTTGTTGACCGGGAGTGTCCGACTGGACGTGGGTCCATTTTCAGCGGAGGCCCGGGGAGAAAAGCTCCACAGTAAAATAAACAGACAGTAGTTACATTGGATTACATAGTGATTAACAATTTAACATAGAAATTACTTACAACATATTTACAGATGAAGAACATAGTACATCAGTAGACAACTAGAATCTTTATCTGTGAAGTACATAACAGGCAACGTAGTACACAAGTGTACACTTACCATAAATGTAGATGTTCGAGTGTATTCACTGTTGTAGTCCTGGTTTCCCTCCCTCTAGTCCCCTGACTTCTCTTGGCTCTACCTTTCCTTCTTGTTTTGTATATATATTTTTTCATGTGTATTTGCTTTTTGATGGGGGTGTGTACCATACCATATAATTGCTTCCTATTGTGGGGGGCACCTGACCTCTTGGGCAAAAAAAAATGATGTTATGATGTCTGCTGCGTGTTTTATACCCCTTACGACCTGACGTCATGGAAGAAGCGACAGCATCCGACGCAGAAATCCGAAGACTCTGGTATTCAGGCCGGCTAAGGGCTACCTGCAGGCAGATAACCCAAATATGATGACTGCAACAGGGAATATACTCGAACATCTACATTTATGGCAAGTGTACACAACTGTACTTTTTTGGTTTTAGAGAGTGCAGCCTTTACCTGCAAAGATGTGATTACAGGGACTTTGCATTCTTCCTGTATAGATATGGGGCCTTTAGGGGGTGAGAGGGGGGGGGTAAAGTTAGCTCTGAACCTGTCTGCCAGGATCTTGGTAATATCAGTTGGTTCTGTAATTTTCATGCCGTTGTGCTGCAACTGTAGCAGATCTGGGTGTTGCCATTGAGATTCTTGACATAGCTATAGAATGCTTTGTGGTTGCCCTTAGAATCAGTGGCGATATTGTTTTCGTAGCTAGCTTTGGAGGATCTTATAAGGGGTCTCAGCTTCTTACTGAGGCTGACCAGGGATCTCCTCCACTCATGGTGTTTTACTCTCTCTTGCAACATTTTCTTCCTTCTGTTGTAGAGTTTGTTTATGGCAGGAGACCATCAGATTGGCTTCCTTTTTTTTAAGATAGTGTCTTGGTTCTCTTTGGGATAACATGATCCATGCAGGTCGTGTAAGTGCTTAAAAAGTGCATTTGTGTAGGATTCAGCAGTCGTAACTGCATTGTCCATCTGCATGGGTGTCATGAAATTCGCCACTTCTGTCTTAAGAAGCATGAAGTTGGCTTTGGAGAAATTTTTTATGGAGGTTTCCGTAATGGTGCATGAGGGCAGGATGCGGATATCTATGGTGGTTAGCTTATGGTTGGATCTGACCAACAAGGAGTTGGTAATGACTAGGTCTAGGATATTGTTGCCCCTGATGGTGGTGTGGATAAGTTGATCCAGGGTATTGGAATGTATGAATTCCAGAAAACGTTGAGTGAAGGAGTTGGTACATGAGTAGTTTCCCCAATTAATAGTGGAGTAGTTGAAATAGGCCATTATTAGGGTGTTTGGTTGAACCCTAATGTTTTCCAGTATGTCAAGAAAAGAGTGGAAATCCTGAGGCATGGTCTGGGATCTGTAGCAAGCTACAATTTGGATTGCAGTTTTGCCCAGAGTTAGTTGCACTTGGATAACCTCGGATGCATTATGCTGTACAACTAGCCTGGAGGTGTGGATATCCTTAATGAATATGGACACACCTCCGCCTTTGGTGTTCTGGTCCAGGTTAGATGGCTGAAAAGTGTGGTATGAGATGTTCTTCGTGTTTCACTGTTGCAGTCATTACATTAGGGTAATCTGCTGGCAGGTTGCCCTCAGTCGGCCTGAATTCCAAAGTCTCGGGTCCTGTGTCGGTTGCTGTCTTCTCTTCCATGACGTCAGGTCGTCAGGGGTATAAAACATGCAGCCGACGCCATTTTCTTTAGTCTTTCTTGCCGCGCGGTGCCCAAAGCAGAAGCATTTCGTAAGTGCCGGTCGGCCGACTACTAAAATATTCGAGTTTGAGTTTCAGATCTGAAGTCTTCACTAAAGCTAATTACCCCATTGATGAAACTTTTTTTCTTGCTTTTTACTGATGTCAGAAAAAGTTAATAATTGTATTACTTGTGGGAAGCAAATACCTCATAAGGATTTCCATTTATACTGTACTCTTTGCCTAGACCCTGATCACAACGTGCCTGGCTGTCGGTTTTGTGCTAGATTTAACCAATGCACTATTAAGCGTCGGTATATTTTTGCATCAAAGTATTTTGGAAACAGATTTAACTACCCAGAAATGTCGTCGGATAGCAATTTTACTACCGGAGTACATAAAAAATGAAAAGAAAATGACAGAGAAAGGCAGTCGAGATCCAAAACCAACGACGAAGCTTCTCCTAAGCCGTTCGCCGGTACTCAGTGAGGTGCTTTTGCAGCCCCTGATAACCGCTACCTTCGAGTCGCAGACCTCTACCGACAGCCATATGGAGACAAGCATGCTGCAAGATACTCAAGGTATTGGACCGACGGATGTATCTCCCTCGGATGGCTCCGGAGCCGCTGGGCAGGCACTGGCTTCTGAGCGTGTATTCAGACCTCAACATTTGTATATCAAACCGACAGCTGCAAAACCAAAGACTAAAGCAACTTCTAAAACTAAAAGAACGACGCATGAGCCACGTGCACAGGCCTCTATGCCTAAAAAGCAGATGATCAAAATGGCTGAAGACCTTATTACCTTGATCAGGGGGTACCCATCCCCCTCCAGATAAGAGGCCTAGGCAAGACACTGATTATGAATCTTCAGATCAGGTTTCTATTTCTTCTGATTCCTCTTCTGATCAGGAATTATCTATACCTCCCTATGGGGATTCTGATGCTGAGGAGTCTATTTCATCTGAATCTCCTCCTGAGGATTATTCATTTGGAGAAACCTTGCATACTGTGAGAGACCATTTTCACTGGGAGAGTCAAGACTTCTCAGAATCAGAAAAGAGGCTCAGGGATTTCCTTCTCCCTCAGCACAAGCCTTTAGCCATCCCCCCAGTTTTAGACATTGTGGATGATGTGTTTTCGGAGTCGAGCTTAACCCCTGACTCCTTACCTCTGGCTCCCAGTAAGCCTGACAGATATTACAGGGTCCCTGACTCGCATAGTTTTTTATTTAGAAACCCTGCTGCTGTTCCTGAAACTATTTCACAGGGTCCAAAGGGAGTTAAAACCTCAACAGCAAAAAATCCTACCCCCTCTGACAGATTCAAGGGCATTAGACATATGGGGAAAGTTATGGGATTGCTAAAACAGAAGATTATGTTGATTTTAGAATGTGCAGAAAGTAAAGAATTGCAGGAATTATCGCATGCAGCTGAACAAGTTGGAAAGCATACTTTGCACTGTGGTTTTGATTCCTTAGAGGCCTCCTGCAGGGCCGCAGTTGCTGGATCTGTGATTAGGAGGCATGCCTGGTTAAAGGAACAACATTTGCCTGATCATGTTAAAGCTAAATTGCTAGATGCACCTTTACAGCCTGATTCTCTGTTTGGTATTAAGGCAGAAGAGGTTTTAAAGAAAATGGAAGACAAAGCTAAGTCTATGCAAACTGTTAGACTTCTTATAAATGCAGCCACCAAGATTCAGTAGACACTGGCCTACAAAAAATTGGTCATTTCCTGTGTCAGACAGAGCTCAAAGGGGGCAAGTTCAGACACCCTAAGGGATCCAGATTCCAGGTGCAAGATTCATACAGGTCAAAGCAATGGGGCGCTTCTACCTCCAAATCTGGAGGAGGTAAAGCGCAAACCTACAGAAAACAACCCCAATGACTTCCCTCTGCCTACACCAAGCACTTATCTTTTGGCAGCACCCATAGGGGGAAGTTATCACTTTTTGCTCAAAATTGGCAGTTAATAACCCAGGACAATTGGGTACTAAACATAGTATCACAGGGATACAGATTCCATTTCCACACTCTGCCAATGGCAAATGGATGGCCAGATCTGCCAAAAAATCAATGGGCAGAGGCACAGAAACAGGTTACGTCCCTCATGGCTATGGGGGCTATTCAGCAAGTACCAGAACAAGAAAAAGGACAAGGTTTTTACTCAAGACTGTTCTTGGTACTCAGAAAGGACAAGGCCTGGCGGCCAATACTGGATTTATCAATTTTGAACACATACCGAGACATTCCAAAATTCAAAATGCTGACTTTGCAGCAGCCTCTGCCCATGCTGGGCAAGAATGCTTGGCTGGTGACATTAGACCTAAAAGAGGCATACCTGCATGTCCCATTAAGACATTCTTGCAGAAGATACCTCAGATTCAAGGCTGGCTAAATGCATTACCAATTCTCTGCACTGTCCTTTGGCTTATCTACTGCGCCCATGGTCTTTACAAAGTGCCTGGCACCAGTAATTGCATTTTGCAGACAAAGTAGTATACAAATATATCCTTACTTAGACAACTGTCTCATTCAAGCAGAGAACAAGGACATTCTTCTTCAACACCTGGTGTTTATGAAAAGGCTTCTAACATGCCCAGGGTACACAATAAACGAAAATAAATCACAACTGGTACCCTCTCAAAAGATAACATTCCTGGGTGCAAGCTTGAATACCACTGCCAAGATGGCTTACCTCACGCCAGACAAGCAAAGGCAACTGACCACTTACTTCAAACTGATGGCAACAAAATCCCAGTTATCTGCAAGACAAATTCTGCAGGCTCTGGGCTTCATGGCATCCTGCATCCTACTGATTCCATATGCAAGACTGCATATGAGGAAACTTCAGTGGTACCTGAAAAGTTTATGGAGTCAACATTCTCACAGTCTGGAAGCAATGATTCCTGTCATTCTCTGCCTACAACAGGAGTTTCTGTGGTGGGCAAAGGCATGTCACCAAAACATGGGACGGGCTTTCACTCTCCCTCCTGCCAGCCAAACCTTAACAACAGATGCTTCGGATTATGCCTGGGGGGCCCACATGGCAGGAAGATGCATTCAGGGCATATGGACCCCAAAACAAATACATCTACATATCAACCAGAAAGAGATGCTAGCTGTTCAAAATGCCCTAACAGCCTTCAAGGACTTACTTCATCCAGGACAACTACTGATAAAGGCAGACAGCATCACAGTCGTGGTATATAAACAAGCAAGAGGGCACACACTCATACCCCCTTTGCAGATTAGCCATGGCACTGTGGGACACAGCTTTGACCTACCAAATACATCTTCAAGCTCAATTCCTGCCAGGAAAACAAAATACACTGGCAGACGATTTAAGCAGAAACCTTATGGATCCTCACGAGTGGAAACTAAATTCACAAGTCTTCAGCATGATAACAAAGAAATGGAGGAGCCCAGACATAGAACTATTTGCCTCTCCTCAAAATTATCAATTGAAAAGATTCTGCACAAGGACTTATCACAGACAAGCATGGAAAGTAGATGCCCTATCCTTCAGTTGGAAAAAACTATCAGTGTAAGCCTTTCCTCCTCTGCCTCTTATCCCCAGGGTCCTCCTAAAAGTCATACAAGAGAAACCAAAGATGATACTAATTGCCCCGGACTGGGCCCGCCAGTACTGGTACCCAATCCTGAGGAACTTGTCAATACCCAGCTTGGACCTTACCTCAAAGACCTCAACTTCTGTCCCAGCAAAGCAATCAGATCCTGCACGATCAACTACAGACACTGAACCTGGCAGCATGGCTGATCATGTAGTTATACAAACACCATCTCTCAGTAAAGCTGTGATGGATGTCATTTTGGAAGCCAGAAGGCCTAGTACTAGAAAATCTTATGCTGACAAATGGAAGAGATTCCGTGCTTGGAATCAAGCATAAGGAACTGATACAGCAGAACCAAATATTCCTCAGATATTACAATACTTAACTGAGATGCTTGACAAAGGCCTATCTTTCTCATCTATTAAAATCCATGCCTCTGCCATTTCAGCTCATTACAATACAGAGCCACCAGTCTTTTCTCATCCTTTACTAAAGCAGTATCTTAGAGGAGCCAAAACTTTAAGGCCTCCTAGAAGATCACCATTACCTGCATGGGACCTCTCATGTCGTTCACAACTACATGGACATTGACAGAGTCATATTTGTACTTGTTGAGTGACCTGAGTGAGTGGGTTATGTGGCGGATCCTGGCACCCGACAGGCAGCTGACAGTAACCTTCTCCTTGTTTAGCATGGTGAATGGGACATCATTGTTGGTGAGTGGGACATCATTGTGCCTGACTATAGAGTCACCTATGACTAGTGTGTTGGGTACATTGTTTTGCCTTATGGGCTGTGGTTTATTGGCACACTGAGTCTGTGGGATGTGTGTCATTTGGGTTGTGTTGGGGGGGTGGAGGTTGCTTGCGTTTCTGCTTTGGAGGTCTGTTGCTTGACCAGATTATTATTTAGAGCCTCTGCGAATGCTTTTGTGTTTTTGTGTGTATTTTGGTGGTGTAGGTTTACTGGGACTATGTGATGAGTGTGGTGTAAGTGTTTACCTTCTCCTCTTGACTGTCAAGTTCAGTCTTGATTGGAGAGAGCTTTACCTCCAGTTTGGCTAGATAAGTGCATCTCTCACAGGATGTTCTTTGTGTTTCACTGTTGCAGTCATCACATTTGGGTTACCTGCCTGCAAGTGGCTGTCAGTCGGCCTGAACACCAGAGTCTTGGGGTTCCTGCGTCGGATGCTGTTGCTTCTTCAATGACATTAGGATGTTGTGGGTATAAAACATGCAGCCGACGCCATTACATCAGCATTTCTTGCAGTGCAGTGTCCAAAGCAGAAGCAGTTCACAAGTGCCGGTCGTCAGCCTCCTGAAATTTTCATTTTTCAAGTTTCAGACCTGAAGTCTTCTAAAAGATAAGTAACCCATTGGGGACCCTTTTTTTTTTTTTAACGGATGTCAGAAAAAGTTAATTGTCTTGCCTGTGGAAAGCAATTACATCAGAGATTTTCATTCTTACTGTGTCACCTGTTTAGGCCCAGACCACAACGTTCCTCACTGTTGGTTTTGTGCCTTGTTCAGCACCCAAACTATTCATTGTCATGCTATTTATTTTGCTAAATTCTTTCACTCTCGTTCTCCATATTCCGAAATGGCTTCGATAAGCCATATGACTACTAATCTTCTGAAAAAAAACCTAAGGATAAAGACAGACACACCGCATAGGCCGGTACTCAGTGAGGCGCCTTCGCAGTTCCTGATACCCACTTCTACAGTGGTCATTTGTTTTGCAATATTCGATGTGTCAAATACATTTGGTTTACACTTTGATTTCCGTTTTCTAGTAATTGCTTTTTTGGCAGCCTGCAGAATTAAACTGAATATCTTAGTATATCTAGGCAATTCAGGTCCTGTGTCGCAGATCAAAAGAATCATTTCCTTAGTTAGAGCCATGTAAAAGTAAGTAATGTCTTTCGGCTTTTCCCATTTAGGGGTCACCACAGCGGAACTTCGGTCCGCTAATGATTGGCAGTGGATTTTTTTGGTGCCGAATTGCCAGCCCAACACACAACCTTCAAGGAAGGCACACCAATTCATGCTCGCACCTATCTGCATGTCTTCAAAGTCACTCGACTGCGGGGAGGACATGCAGACTCCACACAGAAGGCGCTCCAGCTGAGAATCAAACTGGAGAACCTCTTGCAGTGAAGTGACAATGCTAACCACTGCATCATTGCAGCCTTTTGACAGAATACTTTATAGGGAATTTTTAAAGTGCAAGCCAGCCCTTTCTGACATCATCTGCTGGTGTTCCAGGGAACCAGGAAATGCTCACTAGGTCGAAGCACGAGAATGGCGCGAAAGGAGTCTCTTTCGCTAATGGGCGTAACAGAACACAGAAATCTCATGCAAGCGTCACTAATGGTGATATCAGTTCAGATGTACCAATGTTTTTTAAGTCAGAAAACACTGTGGGTGCTGGCTCTAACAACGAAAGGACAAATAATAGTAATGGACACAAAGAGACTGGTGAGAGTCGCAAAATTGATTTTAAAAGTTTTTTTCAAAAGCAATATTGTTTTAAGGACTTTAAATTACCCTCTCAGCATGAGGGAGATTATGAAATGAAGTTTGACTATAATATAAAATTAAATATCAGAAAACAGATTTGGGCGAAACACAGCTCATAAAAGGATAAGTCAAGGCACATCTATCCAGGCACAAAATATCAAAAGTCCATGGCCAAAAAATAAATCCAAGTAGTAAAATCCGTAATTTATTGCATATAGGTACCAGAGTTAGCGCTTTCACCTTTCAGTTTCATCAGACTCAATAAAAAGTACAATAGTGATGAATCTTAAATACCAATAAAGGCGGGAAAAAATAGTTAATAAAAGCTCATTAGCAATCAAGCACTATTACTAAAAGGGATACATCCAAATAAAAACACTTCAAAAATAGCATCAAGTAACATCATATAAATACATAGATAGTCAACATGCTGCACATAAGAATCAACATATATATACACATACTCATAGAATATATATTATTAAATACTAAAATGCATAACAAAATAAAAATATAAATAAAAACTAAAAAGTAACACATATACTGGACATGAATTCATCAGAGCTAAATAATTATTCAGCTCTAAGTCTCCTCATCCTCAAAAAAGGTTTCAGAGAAAGCTTAGCATTAAGACCTGGAGTCATATCTGACCTAAGCTTCAAAATCCAAACATTCTCTCTGTTTTCAGTGAATGCCCAAATGTCACCTCCTCGACTTGTGACGTTAATAGTCTCAATAATCCTAAAACTAAATGTATGTGTGTCATCTGTATCCATCACATGTTTAGCTAGGGCATTGGTGCCATTCTTAATCCTAATATTATATAGATGTTCACGCATCCGATCCCTTAAACATCTGTTCGTTTTGCCAATATAGAATGACAAACAGATGTTACAAGTGGCTAAATAAACAAGATCTCTAGACATACAATCCCCTCTAGCCTTAAATAAATGACTGGTCAAAGTAGTAGGATGCATAAAATCTTGATCACCACAAATGAAGTCACAAAAATTGCATTTACCACATTTCCTTGTTCCATAAGAAGACTCCATGTTATCTTTGTTGTTAGTATTTCTATCACATAGTAATCTCTTAAGATTTTTCTTGTTCTTATATCTAAAACGTGGACAGTCACCAACAATACTTTTAATGTGTGGATCTACCATCAGGATATCACAATGTTTCCTCACTACATCCTTAACGTCACCAACGTCTTTGGTATAAAACAATGAAAATGCTGTAAGATCTGATGGAGTTGTAGCAGTAGTGGTGGGTGTGAAGGATGAAGCAGCATCCATGTGCATGTCCGAGAAATATGGGGCAGCTGCTCCAGATCTTAATTCAAAAATGCCTTCTTGGCCTATCATAATATCATCAAGCTTATACCCCCGCATGACCAACCTGTTATCTAAATCAGACAGATCCTGGTAAAAACCAAGGTCTGTTGAATTATATCTGGAGGTCCTCATACTCTGCCCCCTGACAATATTATTAAAAATAAACCCAGGGTGCATACTATGTCGATGTAAGATGGAATTCTTGTGACAGGGCTTTCTATATACTCCAGTATTTATAGACCCATCAAATAAACGCTCAACAAAAATATCTAAAAAAGGTAACCTAGAATAAGAAGTCTCATAGCTGAACTTAAGATAGTCAGTGCAGGCATTTAAATCTAGAATAAAAGTTTCCAATTGCTCTACAGACCCCTTCCATAGCAGGAAGAGGTCATCAACAAAACGTCTGTAGAAGGAAACATATTCTACAAAACATGGATGTGAAATCATATACCTTGCTTCCCATTCAGCCATAAAAAGGTTGGCGTAGCTATTGGCACAAGACGTGCCCATAGCTACGCCATCCAATTGAAGAAAAAACTTCTGTTCAAAACAAAAAACATTGGTATGCAAAACAACATCCAAAAAAATTAATAATAAACGAATCCTCTCTTCACTATATCCAGAATGATTAATAAGATGACGTTTAATCTTTTCCATACCAACAAGATTGGGAATGACAGTGAAGAGAGAATTAACATCCATAGTGACAAACAAAAATTCTTGATTCTCAGGAACACTATTCAAATGCTCATAAAGATCAACCAAAAACTGTTTGGTGTCTCTTAAAATAAACTGATGGGCGTCCACTACAGGTCTAAGATATTTCTCAATGTATAGTGAGAAGGGCTCAGTCAACCACCCACCACCTGACACAATAGGTCGAAGTGGGGGATGAATCAAACTTTTATGGATCTTAGGTAACCCTTTAATAGAAGGAACTAAGGGATGAGGCACTTCCAGAAAAGAAAATAAAGAGACATCTATCATACCCTTGTCCAATAAATCTTCCAATATAAAATGTATCCTGGAACTATAACCAGCTAGAGAGTCAAAGGAAATGCGTTCATAGAACTTATTGTCACTTAACATATCCATAACAGCAGCTGAATAGTCACAGGAGTCCATAACCACAATTCCCCCTCCCTTGTCAGCTGGTCTCAGTGAAACAGAAGAATCATTCATTAATGTTTTAAGTGCTGTCCTTTCAGCACGTGTTAAATTATCTTTCTTTTTATATTTAGCATCCCTCATCCTGTATAGATCATCCTCAACCATTTTACTAAATGCTCCCAACAATGGATGCAGAGGGGGGACAAACACACTTGGTTTCTTAAAGCTGCTAGATGGATAGATACCATCATTATTGCCGTTAAAAACCAATTTCAAAGATAAATTTCTAACAAATAATTTAAAATCACATAGTGACTCTTCTAAAGTACTATATGTGGTAGGGATAAAGGACAATCCTTTAGATAAAACTGACTCTTCAGCATGGGAAAGGATCCTAGAAGAAATATTAACAACTAAGTGGTCTCTTTCCCTTGCCACATTTTCTTCAAACTCATACTCATTGATCGATCGGCAGACAGTTTCCTCTTTTGCCTCCCCCTGCTCTGTGATCTCAACCTCCCTTCCCTCTGATCGAATCTGATGGGAAAAGGATGAGACTTGTCAAACTTCTGTACCTGTTCATTACAGCTATATAATGTTCTAGAGTGAACCTCAGGCGTACTAGCAGGTCTGTTGGTTTTACTTCTAACAACAGGACCCTGCGTCAAAGAAGTACTAGCAGATACTGAGCTATGTTCAGTGGCTACATCAAAATGCAACCTCTGCGTCTGCATTTTCTTTAATTTATTAAAATCCGATTCCATAACTTCCAATGTGTTCCGAAGTCCTTCTTGGTCTATCGACCCAACGTCATCTTCCTGCGACCCATCCGGTTCCTGGTAGAGTGCTAATGGGTTCGAACGTTCACGTAAACACTCCAAAAATCTGTCTGCAATAGAACAACCAGAACCGTACGTACTAATGCCATTGCCAACCAAAATACTATTATTTAATCCAACAGTGTCCTTAATAACATAAGGTAGTTCGATCTGTTCTGTAGCAGCATCTGCCATGCCCCTGTTCCAATATGAGCAGCAATTCAATAAATCTGTATAAAAATATACGGAACAAGGTGAACGCCCAAACCAAGCAGCAACAGCAAATATAAATATCAGAAAACAGATTCGGGCGAAACACAGCTCATAAAAGGATAAGTCAAGGCACATCTATCCCGGCACAAAATATCAAAAGTCCATGGCCAAAAAACAAATCCAAGTAGTAAAATCCGTAATTTATTGCATATAGGTACCAGAGTTAGCGCTTTCACCTTTCGGTTTCATCAGACTCAATAAAAAGTACAATAGTGATGAGTCTTAAATACCAATAAAGGCGGGAAAAAATAGTTAATAAAAGCTCATTAGCAATCAAGCACTATTACTAAAAGGGATACATCCAAATAAAAACACTTCAAAAATAGCATCAAGTAACATCATATAAATACATAGATAGTCAACATGCTGCACATAAGAATCAACATATATATACACATACTCATAGAATATATATTATTAAATACTAAAATGCATAACAAAATAAAAATATAAATAAAAACTAAAAAGTAACACATATACTGGACATGAATTCATCAGAGCTAAATAATTATTTAGCTCTAAGTCTCCTCATCCTCAAAAAAGGTTTCAGAGAAAGCTTAGCATTAAGACCTGGAGTCATATCTGACCTAAGCTTCAAAATCCAAACATTCTCTCTGATGTTCTTCACTCCACATTGCTGCAGTCCTAACTATTGGGTAGTCCGCTGTCCAGTCGGCCCGAATACCAAAGTATATGGCTGACGTCGGTCAGGGCGCATTAGACTGACGTCAGTACGTCAGGGTACTAATGCGCATGACCGACGCCATATCCTCAGTCTTTTTTGCCGCATGGTCCGATGCAGAAGCAATTTTGCGAGTGCAGGTTGGCGTTCTGAAAGTTTCTGAAGCCAGAGTTTCAGACCGAATCAAAGTTGGCTAAGTACCCCGTTGGGGAATATTTTGGTTTTTTTCTTGCCTCAGTATTTAACCGGATGTCAAAAAGTGAATAACTGTATTTCTTGTGGGAAACAGATACCTCATAGGGATTACCATACTTTGTGTATACCTTGTTTAGGGCCTGAGCACGACGTTGTTGGATGCCGCTCTTGTGCTAGATTTAACAAACGCACTATTAAGAGAAGGTTAGACTGTGCCAGGTTAGTGTTTGGGAAGCGTTGTAATTATAAAATGCCGTCGGATGCTCCGGCCGCTTCGCTAAAAGCGCAAGGACAAAACAGCAAAGCCTAGAGTGGAAGAACCGACAGTCCCAGGCGTCGGTTCTTTAGAGGGCTCAGTGGAGCCGGAGGTTTTGCCAGGTGTTTCTTTGGAGTCTCAGGGAGAGACTTTACTGTTACAGGATGTATCCTCCCAGGAAGTAGGCCAGGCTGAGGGGGCTTCTCAGGTGGCTGTTCTTCCCTCTCTTCCTAAGGTTGTCAGAGCCTCCCCTTCTGTTTCCAAGGCTTCTTTGAGGGGCAGGCCGAGTTTTGCTTCAGTGGGGGTTTCTCCTAGTGCTTCAGGGTCTTTGCCTAAGAAACATATGCTTAAAATGGCAGAGGATTTGATTACTATGATAAGGGGTTCTGTGCCCCCTCCTGATAAGAGGCCTAGGGTGGAACCTGAGTTTGAGAGTTTTGAGCAATGCTCGGAGGCTTCTGAGTCTTCGGCTGAAGACTTGCAGGAGTACCCTCCTTATTCTGATTCTGATGTGGATGATTCTACTCCTTCAGCTTCCCTCCTGAGGATTTTTCATTTTCAGAGACTCTGCATTCCATGAGGGAGCATTTTAAATGGGAAGGTCAAGATTTCTCTGATTCCAGGAAAAGGCTTAGGGAATTTTGTTTTTACCCCAGCATAGGCCTTTAGCTATACCTCCTGTTTTGAATGTGGTGGAAGATGTTTTGCAGAGGCTTCCCTGAATCCTGATTCTTTGCCTCCTGCCCCAGTTAAACCGGATAGGTATTATAGAGTGCCTGAAGCTCATAAGTATCTTTTAAGAGTCCTAGGGCAGACCCGAAACTGTCTCTCAGGGGCCTAAAGGTGTGAAGGCCTCAGTTGTTAAAAATCCTGTCCCTCCTGATAAAGAGGCAAGGGCTTTGGATAGATGGGGAAAGAAAGTGTATACTTCTTCCACTTTAGCCACGAGGCGTTGAATTCTCAGTTTCACATGTTAAAATATCAGAATTATCTTCTTTCACAGTTGAAATCTAAGGTGGATGCTCTGGCGGAAGGTATTGAGTGTAAAGAGTTGCAGGATTTAGTTCATGTGTCTGAACAGGTGGGTAAACATTCCTTGCAATGTGGTTTTGATGCTGTGCAGGCCTCCTCCAGGGTGGCTGCCACTGGTTCTGTTCTTCGTAGGCACGCCTGGTTGAGAGATCAGAATTTAGCTGAGCATGTTAAGACACGGATTTTGGATGCTCCCTTGCAGTCTGATGTGTTGTTTGGTTCGCCTGTAGAAGCAGTTTTGAAGAAAATGGAGGACAAGGCTAAGTCTATGCAAACTGTTAAAGATTTTTGCAGGTGCAGCCTCCAAGTTTAGTAGAAATTGGCCTGCTAAGGGATGGACTTATCCTGCTTATGATTCCCAGTCTAGGGGTAGGTCTAGACGTGGTAGGGGCAGAGCTCAGGGTTCTTTTAGGCCTAGGACAGGAGTTCCCCTGCTCAGACTTCTGGTGAGGGCAGGGGTCAGTCCTTTCGTAAGCAGACCCAATGACCTGCCTTTTCAGCTGCCAGTTCATTCTCGCCTGGCAGCACCGTTGGGAGGAAGACTGTCTCTTTTCAAAGAAAATTGGGATTTAATTACCCAAGACAGATGGGTTCTGGATATCATTCACCACGGTTACAGGTTTTATTTCCATACCTTGCCTCCTTTCAAAGGCATGCCAGACATTCCTCCTCTACAAAGACAAGAGGCTCGCAAGCAAATTTCTCAGTTACTACAAATAGGGGCCATTCAGCCGGTTCCTGTGCCAGAAAGGGGCCTAGGATTTTATTCTCGCCTGTTCCTAGTACCAAGAAGGGGAACACGTGGAGACCAATTTTGGATTTATCTATCCTCAACACTTATCTGGACATTCCCAAGTTCAAAATGTTGACGTTACAACAGCTTTTACCTCTGCTGGGCAAACATCACTGGATGGTAACTTTAGATCTCAAGGAAGCTTACCTTCATGTGCCTATAAGACTAAGTTGCAGAAAGTATCTGCGTTTTCGAGCTGGAAATTCTCATTATCAGTTCTCTGCATTGCCCTTTGGCTTATCTACTGCCCAGAGTATTCACAAAGGTTCTGGCTCCAGTGATAGCTTACTTCAGGCTAAAAGGAATTCAAATCTATCCTTACTTGGACGATTGCCTGATTCTGGCTCAAGAAAAGGAAGTCCTTCTACAGCATTTGGAATATGTCATAGCAGTGCTAAGATGCCTAGGTATTCTGTGAACGAAATAAAGTCCAGTCTAGTACCCTCTCAAGACATGTGCTTTCTGGGTGTGAGACTGAATACAGCAGCCCAGATGGCCTTTTAACCCCGGACAAACAAAAGAATCTTTCCAGTTACTTCCATCAACTATCTCTTCAGTCCGGGCTGACTGCAAGGACAGTCCTTCAAGCCTTAGGGTTCATGGCATCTTGTATTCTGGTGCTTCCCAATGCCAAACTGCATATGAGGAAGCTACAATGGTATCTCAAAATGTATGGACACAGCACTGCCAGGATTTGGACACTGTCATTCAAATAATACCTTGCATTCAAAAGGAATTTTTGTGGTGGGCTCAGGAATGTCACCTAAACAAGGGACTCTCTGTGACCCGGCCAGAGGCGAGTCAAATTCTAACGACAGATGCCTCAGACATTGCTTGGGGAGCTCATCTAAATGGAAAGTGGATACAAGACAAGTGGCCTGCCAGACTACAGCATCTACATATCAACATGAAGGAGATGTTAGCAGTCCAGTTTGCATTAATGGCTTTCAAGGAGTTACTTCTTCCAGGGCAGGTGTTGATTCTAACAGACAACACAACTGTCATGTGGTACATCAACAAACAAGGGGGAACACATTCTTACCCATTGTGCAGGCAAGCAATGATTTTATGGGAGACTGCGCTCAGCTTGCAACTAACTCTTCAGGCAAGGTTTCTGCCGGGAGCACAGAACTCCTTAGCAGATGTGTTAAGCAGACAAATCATGGATCCCCACGAGTGGAAACTGGATCTTCATGTATTTCAAAAGTTGACAGTGTCCTGGGGAACTCCAGACATAGATCTGTTCGCTTCTCCACTAAACCACCAGCTGCCAAAGTTTTGCACAAAGAGGTTTCATCACACAGCTTGGAAAGTGGATGCTCTTTCTTTCAGTTGGAAAAATCTTCATGTGTATGCGTTTCCACCTCTGCCTCTTCTTCCAAAGGTGCTTCTAAAGGTCAGACAAGACAAGCCAAGGATGATTTTAATAGCTCCAGATTGGCCTCGCAGCACTGGTACCCATTACTGAGGAGTCTGGTAAAGAAGCCTCCATGGCCTTTACCCTTGATTCCACATCTGTTGTCTCAGAAGGACGGTCGTCTGCTCAATGTCAAGCTTCACTCTCTTCATCTAACAGCCTGGCATATTCTGTTTTGAAAGACAGCAGGTCTCAACTTCCTCAACAAGTTTTAAATGTGATTATGGAAGCCAGAAGACCTAGTAGAAGGAAAGTGGACGGAGAAAAATGGAAGAGATTTTTATTTTGGACTGCAGCAAAGAATTTGGAGATTTCGGAGCCTAATTTGAGTGTGGCTCATCAATATCTTACTGAGTTATTAGACAAAGGTTTGTCTTTCTCTTCCATTAAGATTCATGCTGCAGCAATTTCAGCTCACTATGATTGTGACCCACCATTGTTTTCACATCCTTTGTTCAAGCAATTTCTTAGAGGGGCAAAGAATATAAGACCCCCACGTAGAGCTCCTACTCCTGCTTGGGATCTCAATTTTGTGTTGGAGAAACTTACTCTACAACCTTTTGAGCCTGCAGCTACTGCTGAACTGAAATACTTGTCATGGAAGACTGCTTTTTTGTTGGCCATTACTTCTGCAAGGAGGGTTTCTGAGTTACAGGCCCTTATGGCGGTTGAGCCTTTTTGATTTTTCATAAGGATAGGGTATCATTACGCACTAATCCTTCCTTTATGCCTAAAGTGGTTTCTAGTGTGGCTTTAAACCAAACTATTCATTTGCCTACGTTTTATGCAGATCCCCAAAATAAAGGGGAAAAGATTTTGCACACTTTAGATGTACACAGGCAATTGCGTTATTATTTGAGCAGGACTAAGGATTTTAGGCAGTCTCAGCAGTTGTTTGTTTCTTTTGCTTTGAGTTCTCAGGGCAAGCCTGTGTCAAAACAAACTATTTCTAGATGGATTGGGTGTTGCATTACATTTTGTTATTCCCATCATGGCAAGGAGATTCCAGCTGGGATTAGGCCTCATTCCACTAGGGCTACTGCCACTTCAACAGCATTTCTGAGGGGTGGCAACTAAGGATATTTTGGAGGCAGCTACTTGGAGTTCAGTGCATACTTTCTCTAAGCATTATCACCTTCCTCTCTACTCTAAGTCTAGGGCTGGTTTTGCCACAGCTATTTTGCAGGGCATGTTGTCAGTTCCTGCTTCCTTATGATTTGCCAGCCTCCCTTACCTCTGCTTTGGGATTCTACCCAATAGTTAGGACTGCAGCAATGTGGAGTGAAGAACATAGTACAGTTTTGTACCTACCATAAATGTAGATGTTCGAGGATCCACATTGCTGCAGTCCAATTTACCCTCCCTCCTTCCCTCTGTATTTAGGGGTGGTTGTGTAGGTGAGGTTATATTCTGCTAATTTTATATATTTTGTATATATATATATATTTTGGTGCAGGTATGTTGGGAGTTTTTGGTTTTTGGCCTTATCTTTTCAGGGTCTTCTGACATCTGGGGCAAGAAAAGACTGAGGATATGACGTCGGTCATGCGCATTAGTACCCTGACGTACTGACGTCAGTCTAATGCGCCCTGACCGACGTCAGCCATATACTTTGGTATTCGGGCCGACTGGACAGCGGACTACCCAATAGTTAGGACTGCAGCAATGTGGATCCTCGAACATCTACATTTATGGTAGGTACAAAACTGTACTTTTTCAGTGAATGCCCAAATGTCCCGCCTTTATTGGTATTTAAGACTCATCACTATTGTACTTTTTATTGAGTCTGATGAAACCGAAAGGTGAAAGCGCTAACTCTGGTACCTATATGCAATAAATTACGGATTTTACTACTTGGATTTGTTTTTTGGCCATGGACTTTTGATATTTTGTGCCTGGATAGATGTGCCTTGACTTATCCTTTTATGAGCTGTGTTTCGCCCGAATCTGTTTTCTGATATTTATATTTGCTGTTGCTGCTTGGTTTGGGCGTTCACCTTGTTCCGTATATTTTTATACAGACTTATTGAATTGCTGCTCATATTGGAACAGGGACATGGCTGATGTTGTTACAGAACAGATCGAACTACCTTATGTTAAGGACACTGTTGGAATAAATAATAGCACTTTGGTTGGCAATGGCATTAGTACGACCGGTTCTGGTTGTTCTATTGCAGACAGATTTTCGGAGTGTTTACGTGAACGTTCAAACCCATTAGCACTCTACCAGGAACCGGATGGGTCGCAGGAAGATGACGTTGGGTCGATAGACCAAGAAGGACTTCGGAACACATTGGAAGCTATGGAATCGGATTTTAATAAATTAAAGAAAATGCAGACGCAGAGGTTGCATTTTGATGTTTGTATACAACGGCGGATCATCCCGAGAGGTCTACGGGTCCTGAAAATGCCGACGACTGGAACTAGCCATCCTGAGTTGTTGTTTCGCTGGCAACAACTCAATATTGAGGTAAGCCTCAATTACATGCGGTTGCTAAATGAGTATTTTGCTCCTTTGGAGGAAGAGCTCAGACGCAGTATACAGAGTAAGCATGAGCAGCTACTATCGTGTTTTTCTCGTTCCACGATAGATTGTCATTTAAATCGGCTATTAGACTCTGTTGGTCATTATGAGCGGCAGTTACTTGAACAAAAGAAACAGAAATTACACAGGGACATTGTCGATTTTCGACGGGGTAACATCTTTACTTGGCCTCGGAACAACCAAGTATCCACGAACAATATGACTGTTAACAATGACTGTGTGAATGGGACTAATGGTACACAGGCATGTACACGGAATTCTGAATTTGTGGGACAATTAGATCTCCACAATAATGGTGTTGTATCTGCTATGAATTGTGGGGTCAGTAAGAATACGATAGAAACCAATAGTGGGAGTGCCAGCATTGTTAATGCTGGTGGGAGTTTTGACAGCACGGTGAATGGTATAACCAGTACTACTAATACCACTCCCACTGCCTTTGATAGGAATGTTACTATTGTAGCCACTGAACATAGCTCAGTGTCTGCTAGTACTTCTTTGACGCAGGGTCCTGTTGTTAGAAGTAAAACCAACAGACCTGCTAGTACGCCTGAGGTTCACTCTAGAACATTATATAGCTGTAATGAACAGGTACAGAAGTTTGACAAGTCTCATCCTTTTCCCATCAGATTCAATCAGAGGGAAGGGAGGTTGAGATCACAGAGCAGGGGGAGGCAAAAGAGGAAACTGTCTGCCGATCGATCAATGAGTATGAGTTTGAAGAAAATGTGGCAAGGGAAAGAGACCACTTAGTTGTTAATATTTCTTCTAGGATCCTTTCCCATGCTGAAGAGTCAGTTTTATCTAAAGGATTGTCCTTTATCCCTACCACATATAGTACTTTAGAAGAGTCACTACGTGATTTTAAATTATTTGTTAGAAATTTATCTTTGAAATTGGTTTTTAACGGCAATAATGATGGTATCTATCCATCTAGCAGCTTTAAGAAACCAAGTGTGTTTGTCCCCCCTCTGCATCCATTGTTGGGAGCATTTAGTAAAATGGTTGAGGATGATCTATACAGGATGAGGGATGCTAAATATAAAAAGAAAGATAATTTAACACGTGCTGAAAGGACAGCACTTAAAACATTAATGAATGATTCTTCTGTTTCACTGAGACCAGCTGACAAGGGAGGGGGAATTGTGGTTATGGACTCCTGTGACTATTCAGCTGCTGTTATGGATATGTTAAGTGACAATAAGTTCTATGAACGCATTTCCTTTGACTCTCTAGCTGGTTATAGTTCCAGGATACATTTTATATTGGAGGATTTATTGGACAAGGGTATGATAGATGTCTCTTTATTTTCTTTTCTGGAAGTGCCTCATCCCTTAGTTCCTTCTATTAAAGGGTTACCTAAGATCCATAAAAGTTTGATTCATCCCCCACTTCGACCTATTGTGTCAGGTGGTGGGTGGTTGACTGAGCCCTTCTCACTATACATTGAGAAATATCTTAGACCTGTAGTGGACGCCCATCAGTTTATTTTAAGAGACACCAAACAGTTTTTGGTTGATCTTTATGAGCATTTGAATAGTCTTCCTGAGAATCAAGAATTTTTGTTTGTCACTATGGATGTTAATTCTCTCTTCACTGTCATTCCCAAACTTGTTGGTATGGAAAAGATTAAACGTCATCTTATTAATCATTCTGGATATAGTGAAGAGAGGATTCGTTTATTATTAATTTTTTTGGATGTTGTTTTGCATACCAATGTTTTTTGTTTTGAACAGAAGTTTTTTCTTCAATTGGATGGCGTAGCTATGGGCACGTCTTGTGCCAATAGCTACGCCAACCTTTTTATGGCTGAATGGGAAGCAAGGTATATGATTTCACATCCATGTTTTGTAGAATATGTTTCCTTCTACAGACGTTTTGTTGATGACCTCTTCCTGCTATGGAAGGGGTCTGTAGAGCAATTGGAAACTTTTATTCTAGATTTAAATGCCTGCACTGACTATCTTAAGTTCAGCTATGAGACTTCTTATTCTAGGTTACCTTTTTTAGATATTTTTGTTGAGCGTTTATTTGATGGGTCTATAAATACTGGAGTATATAGAAAGCCCTGTCACAAGAATTCCATCTTACATCGACATAGTATGCACCCTGGGTTTATTTTTAATAATATTGTCAGGGGGCAGAGTATGAGGACCTCCAGATATAATTCAACAGACCTTGGTTTTTACCAGGATCTGTCTGATTTAGATAACAGGTTGGTCATGCGGGGGTATAAGCTTGATGATATTATGATAGGCCAGGAAGGCATTTTTGAATTAAGATCTGGAGCAGCTGCCCCATATTTCTCGGACATGCACATGGATGCTGCTTCATCCGTCACACCCACCACTACTGCTACATCTCCATCAGATCTTACAGCATTTTCATTGTTTTATACCAAAGACGTTGGTGACGTTAAGGATGTAGTGAGGAAACATTGGGATATCCTGATGGTAGATCCACACATTAAAAGTATTGTTGGTGACTGTCCACGTTTTAGATATAAGAACAAGAAAAATCTTAAGAGATTACTATGTGATAGAAATACTAACAACAAAGATAACATGGAGTCTTCTTATGGAACAAGGAAATGTGGTAAATGCAATTTTTGTGACTTCATTTGTGGTGATCAAGTTTTTATGCATCCTACTACTTTGACCCGTCATTTATTTAAGGCTAGAGGGGATTGTATGTCTAGAGATCTTGTTTATTTAGCCACTTGTAACATCTGTTCGTCATTCTATATTGGCAAAACGAACAGATGTTTAAGGGATCGGATGCGTGAACATCTATATAATATTAGGATTAAGAATGGCACCAATGCCCTAGCTAAACATGTGATGGATACAGATGACACACATACATTTAGTTTTAGGATTATTGAGACTATTAACGTCACAAGTCGAGGAGGTGACATTTGGGCATTCACTGAAAACAGAGAGAATGTTTGGATTTTGAAGCTTAGGTCAGATATGACTCCAGGTCTTAATGCTAAGCTTTCTCTGAAACCTTTTTTGAGGATGAGGAGACTTAGAGCTAAATAATTATTTAGCTCTGATGAATTCATGTCCAGTATATGTGTTACTTTTTAGTTTTTATTTATATTTTTATTTTGTTATGCATTTTAGTATTTAATAATATATATTCTATGAGTATGTGTATATATATGTTGATTCTTATGTGCAGCATGTTGACTATCTATGTATTTATATGATGTTACTTGATGCTATTTTTGAAGTGTTTTTATTTGGATGTATCCCTTTTAGTAATAGTGCTTGATTGCTAATGAGCTTTTATTAACTATTTTTTCCCGCCTTTATTGGTATTTAAGACTCATCACTATTGTACTTTTTATTGAGTCTGATGAAACCGAAAGGTGAAAGCGCTAACTCTGGTACCTATATGCAATAAATTACGGATTTTACTACTTGGATTTGTTTTTTGGCCATGGACTTTTGATATTTTGTGCCTGGATAGATGTGCCTTGACTTATCCTTTTATGAGCTGTGTTTCGCCCGAATCTGTTTTCTGATATTTATATTTGCTGTTGCTGCTTGGTTTGGGCGTTCACCTTGTTCCGTATATTTTTATACAGATATAATATAAAATTGTTAGATGATGTTTTTTTTTTCAATACAAAAATTATGATATGGAGAATGCATACCTGAGGGAATGTTTACATTTAAAAATTGTGCCTAAAGGCTTGAGGGTGGTGAAATATCCTAATAAAGCGAAGGAAGGAAGTATTTTTCACCAGGAATTGTTAGAAATTTTTGATAATTGTGGGTTTGAAATATTAAAAGCCATTATTAGAGAAAACGAAAGGGAAATGAAAATTCTGTCTAGTAAAATTGAAGGTATTAACCAGAAAATTACAGAAGATTTGTTATTTTCAGTAGAGGAAGGGCAGAGACAGTATTACGATATGTTGCAGAAGATTGATAATAATATTAATAAAGCATATATTAGGAAAAGTAGGAAGTTAGATAGAGACATTAAAGAATATAAGGACAAAGTGTGTTATCCCAAACCAAGATATTTTTCATACAGAAACCATAATGATTTTGGTACGGATAGGAGAGGGAATGAGCACTTTGTATCAAATGGAGAAGATGAAGTAGGTGATCTGAATAATTTGGATGAATACCCCCCTTTAAGGAGGTCAGAGAGAATAAGAAATTACCAGCAAAAAAACTACCAGTATGGGGGGTATATAGGGGCAAGGGGCATGCAGAACAACAACTACAACAGCAGCAACAAGAGATTTCAGCAGTGGAATTGATAGAAGAACATATGTTTAGCAATTGTATCAACACAGATTTTATTTTTTCCCAAGGCTGCATCAATAAATATCAGGGTTATACTATTTACAATTATAGTAAATATGAATTAAATCTCATTTTTCGTTACTATCAAAAGGTCTTAAATTTGTTCCTAACACGAAGGCGGATATTAGTAAGGTGTTGATTGACCTCAAGTTATTTTTAAGAAAGAAAAATTTAGAACTGTTTTTTCAGGGGCATGCTAGTACTGGGGAGAAATGTGAGGATTTTGAAAAGGAAAAGTTTGTTTAACCCACCTTTACACCCACAATTAAGACATTTTGAGGCCTTAATGGAGAGTAGACTTGAGCTGAGCTCCCAAGGAACAATATTACTTATAACCTTACTAAGGAAGAATATGGGTTATTAAAGGAATTTAGGGAGGACGCTACAGTGAGAGTTATGACACCAGATAAAGGTGGAGGTTCTGTTATTATGGATAATATTTTATATGAAGCTAAGATGATGGAAATTTTAGATGATTTAGACAAATATGTCAGATCCTCTTTAAATGAGATTAATATAGGTAATAAAAAAATATATGTGGTTTTAAATGACTTGCTTATGGAACGCTCTATTGATGTTGAAACTTTTAAATACCTTCACGTTGAGAAACCTAAGGTCCCCTCTATTTTTGGGATACCAAAAGTACATAAAGACTTGGAAGACCCCCCTTTGAGACCTATTGTTGCTTCGGAGGGCTCAGTTACTGCACCATTAGTGAGATGGTTGGATGTAAAGCTAAAGTCTTTATCTATGGGAGGCCAGGGGACTGTTAAAGACTCTTGGGACCTTTTGCGTAGTATAACTCAGGATTTGTATGATGACAATATTACTTTTATAACTATTGATATAGTGGACCTTTTTTCATCTATACCCCATAATGAGGGGATGATGTGGTTTGAAAAAGCCCTGATAAATTATGGTAAATTTAATAATAATGAATTTTATTTGATCCTAGTTTTTATGGAATTAGTTTTAAACAACAACTTTATTCATTATGAGGGAGAATTTTTTAAGCAGATTCAGTGAGTAGGGATGGGTGCAAGATGTGCCCCCACATATATTAATATTATTTTAACAGCTTGGGAAGAAAAATTTATTATTAATTCAAAATATGCCCATAATTGGAAATTTTACAAGCGTTTCTTGGATGATATGTGCTTTTTATGGGTGGGCATGATGGATGAATTTTTAGAATTTTTTAAGTATATCTCAGAGTCCACTGATTTTTTAAAATTTACTTATAAGGATAAAGAATTTTTTAATTATTTGGATATTACTATAGGCAAAATTGAGGGTTGTTTTTATTCTAAGATTTTTAGAAAGCCAACATTTTCGAATTCTTATTTGGCTTTTAATAGTGCTCACCCTTACCATCAGAAAAAAAGGTATTGTTAAGGGACAATATGTGAGGGGTAGCCGTATGACATCAAGGGAGAGTGATTTTGAGGATGAATGTAAGATTTTGCACATTATGTTTATGGATCGAGGCTACCGTAAAGATCTTATTGAGCCTATAGAAAGAGAAGTTAGGGAAGGTAGATATGACAAATTTAAACCCATTTTGGGTTCAGATTTTGTCTTGAATGAGATGAAATCTACAAAGCTTAACAGTGAGGGTACATGCAATTTTGTAGTTGATTATAATGGTAGTGCACCTAGAATTAGGAAGATTTTGGAGGAAGAATGGTGTAGGTTTGGTCAGATTTCGGATTTGAAATGCATCTTTGAAGAACCTTTGAAATGTACATATAGAAGGGGCAAAAGCTTAAAGACTATTCTGGAGGGTAAATATGGTATGAAAAAAGTTAAGGAAGGGAAACTAGGAACCTTTAAATGTGGACGGTGTTCCCAATGCCCATTTATTTGTACTAAGCAAACAATTTTTTTAGAGAGCAGGGACAGACTGATCCAGAGCAAATATTTTGCGAACTGTCACACCTCTGGGATAGTTTATTTAGGTTTGTGTGATCACTGTGATGCATTTTATATAGGGAAATCGGAAAGAAAGTTAAAAAATAGAATTTATGAGCATGACTATGAGAGAAAAACAAAATGTACTAATAATGCTTTATACTGACATAAATTAATTTGCCAGGAAGCTAAATTTAGCTTCTTTGTGTTGGAAGTAGTGGAAAAGGATGTAAGAGGTGGGCTATGGGAAACTTCGATTGAGTATAAAGAGCTGTTGTGGCAGCTTTCCTTGGAAGCGAATAAACCTCCAGGTCTAAATGATGCCATCTCTTTAGCACCTGTACTCAAGCTGAGATCAGCTAAGCTTTAAGTGTTTTCATTTTATGTTTTTTTATTATTTTTTTTCTATATTTATCTTATTTTAAATGTGTATTAAAATCAGTTTACATTATAAAGTGTTGGTAGTATAGGATACCACAAGCTGTAATGCTTTTGCTGGTTGTATTAAAGAATTTAGTTTGTTTTATTAGATCAAGTTATTATAAAGTTTTTATTAAATTTTGATAATATTAATTTATTAATCCATTAATGTATCGGGTCAGTGTGGGGGGAATCCATTATAATATATTTTAATGTATGTGTTGTATGCATTATAAGTCTTACCCCTTTAAATGTTTAAGTATCTTGTTCCCTTTAATTAACTAATTGTTTAATTATTTTGATGGAATATATAAGGAGTGGTTTTTGTGTAGGTATGCATTTGTCTCCAACTGATGAAGTGGTTTAAACGAAAACGCAGTGCTGGTGTAATCGCGTTAGTGGACTGTATAGTCAAACTTATTGTTTCTGCGTTTTATTGGACTGGAGAGTCGTTTTAATAAAGGAATTTGTGTGGATTACGGATTTGCGCCTCTTCCATCTGTTCTGTATTTTTGGAATTTTTAAAGTGTGCCAACTCATAAATGTTAAAGAACGTTTTGGAATTGTAATCTTTTTCTTCCCCTTCAACCTCCAACATTTGCTATCTACCTGGGGAAAAATTATTTGAAGTCTGTTCAGAGTACAAAAACACCTATGCCAGCATTTGCAAGCAAATGTCCTAAACCTTCTGGAATTTGTTACATACTTGGAAGTCCTTTTTATGTCCTTCCATTGTTTTCTTGTAAATTGCTTTTCCCGTCTGTCTTCCCAATTCTTTTATAACCTTCTGTGATAGATTCTTTAAATTATTATGTGATGTTTGTATATGCTTTAGTAATATTTCCCTTTTTTAACAGTAGGTTCTGTTCTAGATTCAACTAAAAAACCTACCAGGTCAAGTCTTTCACTTAAGGTTCTCCTATCCCTTTCTCTCTACTTGTGGGGAAAGCCGTCTCTAGCTAGTCTAGTCTCTCTCTGTAGTCCAGACATTATCTTGGCTTCATCCCACTCTGTTACCTTTCTCTCTCTAGTTATTTGCTGCCAATACCTTTGCTCCTTGCCATTTTCTCTAGTGAATTCCAGCTACCTCTTGCCTGTTTTCTGTAACCCTACTTGTAATCATCTCTATTGGCAAAATCTTTGTTCTTCTAGTACTTTCTACTGCTTTAATAGTCTAGATGGTTATTATTCTCCTTATTGATCTGCATTCAAAATTCCATTCTCTACTTTCTTGAATTTCCCACCTGCTTCATCATCATCCCTTTCCATTTTGAATTATAACTTTCTGCTCGTGTTATATATATATATGAGCCTTAATTGTGTAGCACTGAAGTATCCCCTCAAATCAGGAAATCCTAAACAACCTCATTCTATAGAAAGGATCAACTTATCGCATTTAACTTGTGTCCTCTTCCCAACGCAGATAAGTCTTTCAAATCTTTATTAATTGACCACAACTTCTCCTCTGGTTGATAAAATATACCTGACTCATGTAAAAAACAAAGGGACTAAAAACATTTTCATTGCTTTATCTTGCTATCTGTATTCATAAACAAGGGTTTCCAGTTTCTCAGTTTTTGTATTTTTTTTTTTTAGTTTAATTTCTTCTTGCATATCCTTGGCTGCCGCAGTTGAAGCCTTTATAAACCATACTTGTAAATACTTCATTATTGTTATGTCCCCATAAATTTTGCTGAACCAATTAGTGTGTGTGCTCATAATTTATGGAGATAGCTTTTGTTTTATCTTCACTAATTGTATATCCCAAAAAGACTTGAAACAGTCTCAGAATGCTCCATCACACTGAGATGTCCTTTTCTGTATTTATGAGGTACAAAATATCTGCAAATAAAGCCAAATTTTCTTGATTACCATACCAGTCATATCCTTGAAATTCTGAGTCCCTTTTTTCTTTACCAGTGGCTCTAAGTATAAAGCAAAATAACAAAGAGGAAAGAGGGCACCCCTTGCCTGGTTCCTCTGTGCAAACACAACTTATCAGAGAGGAACCCTCCCACTTAAATCATTCCTCTGATCCCTCATCTATCCTCGTAATAAAACTCATTATTGTATCAGAATGCAAATGCTTCCATTGCCCAAGTCATAAAATCCCAGCTTACTTTGCCGAATGCTTTTTCTACATCAAGACCCACCAACAGCATTATTATTTTTATTACATTCTGCTTCTCTTGGGATCATCCTTGTTCTGTTAATTTTAAATATTTGCCTCCCCTCCACAAAACCACATCGCTTCATATCTTTCAATTTTAGCAACATCCTTTTCATTCTTTTAGCTAGTGTAGACTTGAACATTTTATAATCACGTTTTAAAATTGAGATAGGTTTATATAAAGCTGGGTCTGATGGGACTTTATCATCTTTAGGTAGTACAACCACTACAGCTTTCTTCCAAGTTGTTGGTGCTCCCCTACTTTTAAAATTCAGTTAAAAAGTCTTCCAGATCATTGCCACTTTCTTTTCTCCAAACTTTCACAGAAATACCATCTTTTCCTGGAGACTTTCCTGAAGATTGATTATACATCAGCATTGCGAACTTATCTCCTGTCTTTAACTATAAGATGTTGAGCTTCATCTTCCTCTGTCTTGGCATAATTACGTCTTCCATAAATGTTTATTTTTGTGTTCTTTCTTGATTTCCACATTTTTCTGCTTTATACAGTTTTTCAAAAAGTTTCTGAAATATCTCAATACCTGTACATAATCTCTGGTTATTTGCCTTGTTTATAGGCTACCTAAGTTTGGTGACAGCCCTTTCTACTCTCCGTTGCCTACGTCTTCATGCAGAAAGTTGTTTGTGCTCTGGAGTTGCTATCAAAAAATAGTTGCTTAACAGCAGTCTTTCTAAACTCATGCTTATTTTTCCAGATACTCCTTTATTTTTCTCTTTAGCACTCTGCTTTTGCACCTGTTCTTGTTCTGTGAGATTCCTCTTATTCTGCAATACTTGAGCATTTGTCATACCCATCTAATTAGTTCCTATTACTTAACCAAATGTCACTTGCCCTTATTTCTCAGTTTGTTTTTACATTGGAAGAACTAGAATGAATGCGTTTTCTGTGCAGCATTCTCGGAAGTCCCATGAGTATTTATTTATTTTAAACAAAAGTCTATCTTTAATAATTTTCCAATACAACGAACAGCTTTTCCATGGCATGTATTTTTAAATTCTAGTCTAGACTGCCTGTACATTTTCCTCATACTACTTCCACAACAGATAAAATTGATATTATGGCAGCCAGTGTTTACACTATCTGACAGCTGCAATTCGTAATTCCATTTAGTCTTATTCCAGCCAAATAATTTCTTATCCAAGTTTTTGAATTAGGTCTATTTTACATTTGCTTCTGTCAACATATGTACCACCTCCTGTTAAGATAAAGGAAGCAGCCAAGAAACTAAAAAAGGTAAAAAGAAAGACAATGTATATATTATGTACATTATACATGCCTTAAGAAAGAAAGAAAATTTGATTGTAGGAAGGAGTGGAGACCAGATTCCCTTGACTCCGTTAAGTTGGCACCTTTACTCTGCGTCTCCCTATCCTCCAGTACTCCACTTCTTTGTCTATCCACCAAGAATTTAATCATGTTATGTTGTCCTATCTCGCTGTAATTTTTACTTGGATGGGTTCAGAGCCGATCCTCGGCTCAGACTTAGCCGAATACACAGCTGGAAGTCTCAAACTTGGCTCGTGGCAGGTAGGTATCCGATGATGCAATGGTGCAACTCTCCAGATCTCGTTTGCTGCTTTACGAGGTTGGATGTGGTCTTCTTGGCCTTGGCTACGTTTTTTCTATTTTTCACTGTACTAGCTTAAATTTGTAAGATTCTTACATTAATAGTGTTTTTATGTTAGATAGATTAGCTTACCTTATCTCCTTTCTGCTGTTGTGTGTTGTTTGGCCGTCGTTTTTTTTTTTTTTTTTCCACACAGGCCTTCTTGTATCCCATAGTTTATTATTGCAGTGGTGTATTGTTTAGTCTACTCTAGCAGTTAGTTAGTTGATCATTTAGCTCATTTAAATTGGAGAGCTAATCGCTCATTTTAGTTAAAGGGCTAGTAGGATTATTGTTAGCATGTGTTTTCTTTCCTCGGTATCTAGGTCCGTTTAAGTTAGAGTTCCTAGTGCTTGCCCTTTGTCTTAGCTGATTAGTTTGCTAATATTTCTTATACTTAGATGCGCAATGTTTATTAGCAAAGAGTGTGTGCTTATATATCTAGCAGTGTTCTGAATTAGTTGCCTTTGTAATCCTTTTGAGAACTTTTCTTCCACCATGTCTAAAGACTCTAGAGAGAAAGAGCATAAGTCTTCGGGTTTTAAAAAATGTTAGAAATGTACACAGAAAATGTCAATTACAGACTGAGGTCATTTGCGTATATTGTCTAGGGGCTATACATTTACAGGAGGATTGTACATTCTGCCACTCCTTTAGTGCACGTGTGTTACAGGAGAGGAGAAACAAATTGATTCTTAAGGGACTCTTAAAGCCAACCTTTGAGGAAGCTGTGCAGTGTGGTTCTTCGTCATCTTCTTCTTCCAAGAGGGACAAACCATCCAAAAGGCCATCACCTGTCATTTCGGCTCATTCTGAGCCTCCAGAAAACCTGTCAAACCTTTTTAAGCCATCTACCTCCTCGGCTCCACAGACTTTCTGAAAAAACGGAAGTTGTCATTATTGACAAGCCTGGTTCTTTGGCTCCAAGCTTTTCTGAGCCGCAAGATACTGTGTCTCGGAGGTGGTTCATTGACATTTCACCGGTCTCCCCTACCTTGAGATCTCCCATTTTGGAGAGATCTCGTTCCCGTTCTCTATCCTCCAGGTCTACCAGGAGCCTGTCTGATGATGACGTGGAGCGGGTGGTGCCAGACTCCTGAAGTTGCCGGCGCTAGCTAAATCTGCTACTATCTTGGCACCACCCCATCCACAGGACAGTAGAGATCCAGAGCCTCAGGATCCCCCATTGGGTGAAGCCCCCCCTCTTCCGAGGCCTCCCCAGAATACACTTCTGAGGAGCTCCAGTGGTAGAGGACTTGCAAGAGGAAGCATATAGACTCACCTGTTGAGTCGGTCAACTCAGATACTGACCTTGAGGAGTTGGAAGGATCCCCACGGTCGTTCTCTGATGATATCTCATTTGCAGATATCCTGGAGATCCTAAAGCAGAGAGGCGACTGGAAAACCATCACCCCTTCTGATGAGGAGTTGGTGTACTTGAAGGCCTTTGGATTTCAACCTTCAGCCTCCTGGGTGTCTCTGCCTTTTGATGAACTAATGGACTTGGTCAGTCGGGTGTGGGAGTCACCTGACACTATGGAACCAGTCCCTCTGAGGCCAAACAAGTTTTTGTCAGCCCCTAATGGAAAGGATTTTCTTAACAAGGGTGTACCTGTAGATACTATGGTGGTGGCAGCAACCGCCAAGAAGGAACTTTCTGAGACATCCTCATCTGTTCATCCTCTGAACAAAGATTCTCGAATGATGGACAGATTCAGGAAGCCTGTCTTTTCATCAGCAACTACACTCCACTGAACTACCTTACTCACTTTACAAGGCTAAATAGAGATCTTTTGAAAGAGATAGGAGGTGCTCTACATGGTTTGTTAGCTGTGGGGGGTGAATGAGAGAGTCTCCTTCCAGCTATCCACCTTAAATTCTATTGTAAACTCCACCATGAGACTGATATCTTATGCAGCAGATGGAGCGAGCAGGGCAGCTGGTTCAGGGGTTTCCGTGAGGAGGCACTCCTGGATGCGCTTGTTCAATTCTGCAGAACCCTTTAAGTTTACCTTTACTAACGCCCCCTTTGATTGTTCCTTACTTTTTAGACCCAAAGTAAAAGACACACTCGCCAGATGCGAGCAGGAAGGGAAAACTCTCTCTGCCATTGGAGTATATTTTTCTGTACCTTCAAGACCTTACCCTAAAGGACAGAAGAGTGGAAAAAATGTGGTTCAAAAGATCCCAGGGAGCTTTCCAAGACGCACGAGGGGAATCCTTCCCCAGGGGCAAAGAGGAAGGTAACGATGGTAGACATCATCATAGAGGCAGATGGGTTCTGCAAAACCAGGGTGATGTGATTCCTTTTGCGGACGTTCCTATCAGCGCTCCTGAAAGGAGGCCCACCTGCTCTATTCTGGAGGCAGTTGGGGACGTTTTGTCTTTGTACCCAGAAGCCTGACAAAGTATCACAAGAGACAAGTGGGTACAAAGCATAATATCTAGAAGATATTCTATTCCCTTTTGCCCACCCTGTCCCACAAATAAGAACAATCCCGGATGTTCCACCCAGTCTAAGGAAGCAAGCAACTATAGAAATCCAAAAGTTGATGGACAAAAGTCATCCAAGAAGTCCCCACAGACCAAACAGGATTCGGAACTTAAGATTATTTTTGGTGTCAAAAGAACAGGGGAATGGAAACCCATATTGGATTTCGGCAAGTTAAACGAATCTTTCAAAAAGTCAAAGTTCCGAATGGTGACACTGCAGTCAATACTTACCTTCTTAAGGAAAGACAATTGGATGTGCTCAATAGACCTCCAAAATGCGTACTACCACATAAAAAAGGACAGAGCATCAAGGAGTCACTTATGCTTCCGGCTGGAAGCCAGTCACTATCAGTTCTGAGCTCTGCCCTTTGGTCTCACTACAGCCCCCAGAGTGGTCACCAAATGCATGGCAGTAGTCACGGCTCACTTGAGATGTCTGGGATTCCAAGTGTTTCCGTATCTGGATGACTGGCTCCTAACTGCAACCAAAAAACACAGAACACAGTAAAATAAAATTGACAAATTTAATGGTGCATCTGGTACTTCAGCTTTCGCCTTCAAAGGAATAACACTCCCACCATATAACATTGCTTTTATACAATTCATTAATTAAATTGTGCCTTTACAAAACCAGTTAACCAATTGATGTGACTGACTTGAACAATTTGTTAGTGATATCCCCTAACAAATTCACTGTATTAAATTCAAAATTTATTGCAAACACTACCACAACATTTATCATTATTGTTACATTACGTTTCAATTAATTTCCTGATTTTGTCCCCTAGGCTGCAAGGTACTGAAATTAATTATTAATTTTGTTTCTAATCCCAATAATTTGTCTGAAAATTCTTCACCTTGACAAAAATGGGGCTTAGCCAACACCGTAAAAAACAAATTGGTGTCAATTACCATGAACATGGTAAAAATGTTTTTCCTGATGTCTCCCAAATGTTCCATAATGCGCTGTTTGACCTTCCTCCTAGTTTGTCCCACATACCATCTAATGGGTAAACAGTTACAGCTGATTATATAAACCACCCCACAGGAATTAAAATGAAATTCTTCATATGCCTTGTAAATTCTGCCATTGATGCTGACCCCATCTAAGTTTCTGATCTTGGTACAAACCTTGCATCTGCCAGAAGGGAAACTCCCCCTCCGAGTGGCAACCTTGTGTACCATTCCCTTCTTAAGTAGCTCCTTCAAGTACAGAAGCCTACTATAAGAAAAAGTGACCCTGTTGGAGAACAAACCATTTAGACTGTCATCATTACTAATAATGGGCCAAAATCTATCCATCAGCCCTTTGAGTACATCAGAAAAAGGGGAAAACCTATTCACAAAAAAATGGATTAATTGGTTTTGTAAAGGCAAAATTTAATGAATGAATTGTATAAAAGCAATGTTATATGGTGGGAGTGTTATTCCTCTGAAGGCGAAAGCCAAGGTACTGGATGCACCAGTAAATGAATCAATTTTATTTCACTGTGTTCTGTGTTTTTTGGGATTTGGTTTTGGACTGTAGTGTTTTTACAATCCTAACTGCCACCACCAAGCATCTGCTCCAACAAGCCCAGGGATGTGACTTTGGAAATCTGTGCTCAGTTGGGCGTAACAGTCAACTTACAAAAATCTGCCTTGTTGCCCTGTCAGCATATTACCTTCATAGGCGCAAACCTAGACACTGTTTCCATGAAGGCATGTCTTCCAGCCGACAGAATTTCAGCCCCGTTGGAGATCCATTTTTCTTGCTCTAACCAATGTCCGAAAAAGTTAACAATTGTCTTGCCTGTGGAAAGCAAGTACCTCACAGAAGTTTTCTTTCTTACTGCGTCATGTGTTTAGGCCCAGACTCGACTTCCCTCGCTGTCTGTTTTGTGCATTGTTTAACGCCCAAACTATTCGTCGTCGGGCTCTCTGTCGCTAAATTCTTTCGCTCTCGATCTCCGTATTCTGAAATGGCTTCGGTCAGCCATCTAACTACCAATATTCTGAAAAAACGTAAGGGTAAAGACGGAGACAGACCGCATAGGTCAAAAACTGCCGACGATGCTTCCGTTAAGCTAGTCACCAGTCTGCCGGTACTCAGTGAGGCACTTTTGCAGCCCCTGATGGCCCGCTTCATTGGATTTGCAGGCCTCTACTGAGACCCATTCAGACTCCGTTATGCCGCAAGATGCTTCTTCGATTATGGAACCTGCAGATGTCTCTAACTTTGATGGGTCCGGAGCCTCTGTGCAGGCACCGGCTTCTGAGGCAGTTCTTCACTCAACCAATGTTTGACTCAAACCAACAACTTCATTTTTAACCAAAACTACCTAGTTTCTTATGCCCAGATTATGCACTACGCCTAGAAAACCGACGACCAAAGAGCATGTACCTGCTGCCATGCCACAAAAACAAATGCTTAGAATGGCCAAAGACCTTATTAAACTGATTAGGGGAAGTCATCCTTCCCCTGCTAAGAGACAGATTCCAGTCCCCTTCAGCTTCTACAGACCAGGAGTCCGATGACTCTGAGATTTCTGATTATGAAGACCTGCCCTTATCTGCTTATGAGGATTCAGATGCAGAGGAATCCATTCCCTCTGCCTCCCCTCCAGAGGATTTTTCTTTTGGTGAAACCTTACATAACTTAAAAGAGCATTTCTACTGGGAATGCCAAGACTGTCCTCAGTCCGAAAAGAGACTCAGAGAATTTCATGAGTTGCCTCAGCACAGGACTTTAGCAATACCCTCTGTCCTGGATGTTGTGGATGATGTTTTTATGGAATCCATTCTAACTCCTGACACTTTACCTCCTGCCCCTAGGAAACCAGATGGGTACTACAGAGTACCTGACACTCACAAATTTATTTTCAAGAATCCTACTGCTGACCCAGAGATCATTTCCCAGGGGCCTAAAGGTGTCAAGGCTACTATAGCCAAGAATCCCACCCCTTCGGACAGGGATTCCAGTGCTTTGGACAGATGGAGTAAGAAGGTATATACTATTACAACTCTTGGTTTTAGGGCATCGAATTGTCAATTTCACATGCTGAAATACCAACAGCATATTATGGAACTTATTAAACAAAAAGTGGCAACTTTTTCAGACTGTGCAGAAAATAAAGAATTGCAGGAGTTTATGCACTCTGCAAGCCAAGTCAGCAAGCATACTTTGCAGTGTGGCTTTGACGCCCTAGAAACATCTTGCCGGGCTCTGTACTGAGAAGACATGCTTTGCTGAAGGAGCAGACCTTGCCAGACCATGTCAAATCAAAGTTACTAGACGCTCCTTTGAATAAGGACTGTTTGTTTGGCACCAAAGCAGAAGAGGTTCTTAAAAAGGTGGAAGAAAAAGTTAAGTCTATGCAGACTGTTAAAGAATTCTTACAAGTGCAACCCCCCCCAGATTCAGTAGGCATTGCCCTACCAACACTGGTCCTTTCCAGCCCCCTCCAGGCTTTCTCAAACCAGACCCAGGGGAAACAGACCACCCAGACTACAGTCTCAGGGTATGCAGAGATCTAAACAGTGGAGTGCCCCCACTCCTAAAGCAGGGAGTGGTAAGCCACCTCCTTACGGAAAAAGGTCACAATGACTTCTTTACTCCACTCCCCAGCCATGACCAATTGCTTGTGCCCCTAGGAGGAAAACTTGCCCTTCATGCAAAAAACTGGATGTCCATCACTCAGGACCGGAGGGTCCTCAACATTGTATCCCAGGGGTACAAATTTTATTTCCATTCACTGCCAACCCCAAACGGGTTTCCAGACCTTCCTCCAAACCAATGGGCAGAGGCTCAAACCCAAGTACTTTCGCTGCTCAATATCAGAGCTATTCAGCTGGTTCCAGTAGAACAGAAGGGTCAAGGATTCTACTCCAGCCTTTTCCTGGTACCCAGTAAAGAGGGCTTTTGGCACCCAATACTGGATCTTTCAATTCTCAACACCTTCCTGGTGGTACCAAAATTCAAAATGCTTACCCTGCAACAGCTTCTTCCTATGCTAGCCAAGTATGCCTGGTTAGTCACCCTAGACTTAAAAGAAGCCTATCTGCACATCCCGATAAGGGAGTCATGCTGGAGGTATCTGTGTTTCAGGGCAGGATCTATGCATTATCAGTTCTCTGCACTTCTCTTTGGCTTATCTACTGCATCCAGAGTATTCACTAAATGCCTGGCTCTAGCCATTGCATACTGCAGGCAGAGAGATATCCAAATTTACACATACTTGGACAACTGCCTGATTCAGGCAGACAGTCAGGAATTGCTGCTGCTGCAGCAGCACCTGACATTTGTAAAAATCCTTCTCACTTCCTTGGGGTACACCATCAACAAAAAGAAATCAAAACTGGTACCCAGTCAAAAGATTGTATTCCTGGGAGCAAGCTTGGACACAACTTCCCAGATGACATCCCCCACTTCAGAAAAACAAGTCTGTGTGACAGACTACTTCAAACAAATGGCCACCAGAACCCAGCTATCTGCAAGAAAAATACTGCAAGCCTTAGGATTCAGGGCCTCATGTATACTGCTAATTCCATATGCAAGACTGCATATGAAGAAACTTTAGTGGTACTTAAAACGTCTTTGGCGACAACATTCTCAGGACCTGGAAACAAGTCATTCCTATCATACCCTGTCTAAGGGCAGAGTTCCTTTGGTGGGCAGAAGCATGCAACCACAACAAGGGACTGCCATATGTTAAGTTGTCCATCTCGCCTTCATTCTTGCTGGATGGGTTCGGAGCCGACCTCGGCTCCGACTCGGCCACTCTAAAAGCTCGAGAGTTGGTTCCACCGGCTCGAGGCTCCCCTTATATCCCACAATGCTAGGCGGTATTACCTCAGATCTCGTTTGCCGCTACAGCTATCGAGACGTGTTGCTTCACCGGCTTCAGGTTAGTGTAGGAAATGGTTTTAAAAAAGTTCATAAAACCCTTTAAAATTAGTTTTCTAATCAGTTCCCCTTATTTTAAAGGTTTTATCCCTTCCTCCTTGTTCTTCATCCTTTTTTACCAGAAGAACTTATAGTTCTTCCCTTAGGCCTTCGGGCCCTCCCATTCCCTTGGAGTGTGTGTGTTTTTCTGTAGGGACTCTCATTAAACCCTCTAAGGCTTCTAGGTCCTCGACTCCAGCTTCTGAGTCGAGGCCTAAGGCTTAGAAACCTACTGTTACATCGGGTCCGGCTGGAGCCGATGAGTCTCAGACTGCAGCTTCTGTGGTTCCCTCGGCTCCGGCTGGAGCCGAGGCATTGGAAATTCCTGTGTCGGCTCCGATCAGACCATCGGAGCCGACATCTAGAAAGAGGTCTAGGTCACCGTCCCTTGGCTCCGTTCATTCGGCTTCAGCATCTCCCTTGCTGTCTGAACGGAGACCTAGATCTCACTCCTCTAGGTCATCGAGGCTTTCGGATCATGACCTTCAGAGGGTAGTGAGTCAACTTCTTAAGTCCGAGGCACTGGCCCAAATGCTTCAGAGCCCGACTCATCAGTCGATGCTTGACCCTGTCCCTCAAATGTTCCTCCTCCGACTCCTTTGAGCTCGGAGCCGGGGCGTTTCGGAACCGAGACTGTGGTAGCGTCGGAGCCGATACAATTGTCTTCGGTTCCGTCGTCGGCTCCGATTTCTTCCTTTGAAGAATCTCGGCGCCGGACTTCCCTCGTCGGCTCCGAGGGGGTGAGTGGCATCAGACCCTTGTCCGACCCCACTCTCCATCTCGGTGCCTCGGCGCTGGTGAGTTCGGCTCCGACATCGGCCTTCGGAGCCATCACTGTCGGTGCCGAGGGGGGTTCTCAGCTTTTCGGAGTGGGGACCTCTGGCTCTGCCGGACAGGGGTGCATTCGAGGTCATGCGGAGTGTGTTGGAACCTGGTTCAACTCCACAGTCGGCTCCGTCCGCCCCTCCCTCTTCGGTGCCTCAGGTTATGTCTACTCACTCCCTCATCCCAGACCGCAGAGAGCCAGCTCCTCAAGAATCCCCTGTGGGGATCTCATCCTCTTCCGAGGCCTCTCCTGAATTGGCAGGGGAGCCCCCTAGGAAGAGAAAGTGCAAGAGGAAGCACATAGACTCACCTGAGTCTGTCACCTCTGACACAGATTTAGAGGATTCCGAGGGTTCCCGAAGATGTCTCCTTTGCAGACATTCTAGAAATCCTGAAACAGAGGGGAAATTGGCCAGCCCTTAACCCTTCGGAGGATGAATCTGTGTATCTTGAGGCGTTTGGCTCTCGCCCTTCCACCTCCTGGGTGTCCCCCCCTTTGACCCCCTCATGCAGGTGGTAGCAAAAAAGGCTTGGACGGCTCCTGACACAGTGGACCCCAACCCCAGGAGACCTTCAAAGTTTATCACAGCACCAGCAGATAAACAATTTCTAACCAAGGGAGTTTCTGTGGATGCTATGGTGGTAGCTGCTGCCACTAAGAAGAAACTAGCTGATCCTTCGGTGCCTGTCCATCCTCCTAACAAGGAATCTAGGTCTATGAACAGGTACGGGAAGCGGATGTTTTCGTCAGCGACCTTTGCTATGCGTTCGCTGAACTACCTATGCCATTTCACTCGTCTTCAAAGAGATTTGATCAAGGAAGCGAGTGACATGTTGAAGGATCCTACAGCTGTGGGTTTTCAGGACAAGATGAACGCTCAGATGGCTACCCTAAATTCTATAGCTAACTCCTCCATGCGCCTCCTTTCATATGCGGCTGATGGAGCGAGCAGAGCCGCAGGGACAGGTGTTGCCTGCCTGGATGCGGCTATGCAATTTTTGGACCCCTTTAAAACGTCTTTCACTAATTCCCCGTTTGATGGATCATCTCTCTTTGGTCCTCAAGTGAAAGAAACCTTGACGAGGTGCGAGACGGATGGCAAAACTCTTTCTGCCGTCGGAGTCCGTTTTTCTACTCCTTCTAGGCCTTACCCCAAAGGCCAGAAAAGTGGGAAAATGTGGTTCCGCAAATAATCTCAAGGGAATTTGCCTGACGCACAGAGTCGGTTCCCCTCCAGAGGCAGAGGGGAACAATAATGGTAGACGTTGCCCTAGAGGGGGGGTCCGCAGAACCAGGGCAATCGAGAAACTTTTCCGATAAGCCCTTCCAGCATCCCTGAGGTGTTGCCCGACTGTCCACCTTCGGAGGCAGTCGGGGGAAGATTGTCACTGTACCCAGAAGCCTGGCGATCCCTAACTCAAGACAAGTGGGTACAGTCCATCATTTCCGAAGGCTATTCCATTCCGTTCTTTCGTATTCCAAATCAATCAAAAAAATCCCTTCCAGATTTTCCACCCGCTCAAAGGGATCAAGCAGCGTTGGAAATTTCAAAGTTGCTTGCAAAAAGAGCCATTCAGCCAGTGCCAGCAGACCAGCAAGGATCCGGAATCTACTTCAAATTCTTTTTGGTTCCAAAGAAAACAGGAGACTGGAGACCCATTTTGGATCTCAGTATCTTGGAACAAGTCGGTCAAGAACACAAGATTTCGGATGGTCACACTACAATCCATCCTACCCCTTTCGGGAAAGGAAAACTGGATGTGCTCTATAGACCTCCAGGATGCGTACTATCATATAAAAATGAACAGACGCTCCAGGAGATTTCTCCGCTTCCGGCTGGGAACCAGTCACTTTCAATTCAGAGCCCTGCCCTTTGGTCTCACCACTGCCCCCCGGGTGTTTACCAAATGCATGGCAGTGGTAGCTTCTCACCTGAGACGTCAAGGATTCCAGGTGTTTCCATATTTGGATGACTGGCTCCTCACAGCTCCTACCAAGCATCTTCTCCTAATGGCCAGAGACTACACCTTTCGCATTTGTCAAAAGTTAGGCATCTCAATAAATTGCGAAAAGTTTGATGTTAAGTTGTCTATCTCGCCTTCATTCTTGCTGGATGGGTTCGGAGCCAACCTCGGCTCCGACTCGGCCACTCTAAAAGCTCGAGAGTTGGTTCCACCGGCTCGAGGCTCCCCTTATATCCCACAATGCTAGGCGTGAGTTACCTCAGATCTCGTTTGCCGCTACAGCGATCGAGGTGTGTTTTCTACCGGCTCCAGGTTAGTGAAAGTTAGACTAGTTTAAATTCTTTAGATTTAAGCTAGCTTAGTGTATTTTTCTTTCCCCTTAGTGTAGTGGATATTATCCCTTCTACCTTTTATCCAGCCCCCTTTTTTTCTAAAGAACTTATAGTTCTTTCCCTAAGGCCTTCGGGCCCTTCCTTCCCTATCCTTAGGGTGTGTTATGTGTTTGATTAGGGAGATTTTTTGTGATCCTATCTCGCCTACATTCTGACTGATGGGTTCGGAGCCGATCCCTCGGCTCCGACTCGGCACGCTTATGCCAAAGAGCGAAGTCTCTTATTGGCTGAGCTTACTATATCCCAGGATGCACCACTACCAGTCCCCCAGATCTCGTTTGCCGCTTCCCTGCGAAGACGTGGTCTCGAGCTGGCTGGGCTGAGTAGTTATTATTAACTAACTTTTCTGTCAGTTTTTTTTGCTGTTTTTTGTCACAAAAGCTGTTTTAACGGCTAACGCTCTATTGTGTGTGTTTGGATTGTGAAAACTTGTTGTGTGTGATTGGGTTGAGTTTGATTTCGGCCCCCCCTTCAACCAGGGCCTTCCCGGTCTATCAACCCTTTTAAAACTTTACAGGGTTTCAGAGTTCCCTGTCATTTACAGGAAGTGTTTGCGTTAAGCTATAACTGTAAACCTATTTTTTAGGTTTGTCATCAGTAAATCTATAGTTGTTTACTTTCCTGTCAAAGTTACTGGAATTGTTTAAAATAATGTCTCAAACTCCTAGGCCTTCGGGCTTTAAAAAATGTTCGAAATGTGGTTTCAAAATGTCTATCACAGACGATCATTCGCTCTGTGTATATTGTTTAGGGGCAAAACACTTGCAGGAGTCATGCAGCGTATGTCACGCTTTTTCCTCAAGGGTCCTCCAGGAGAGGAAAAATAAATTGATTCTTAAGGGGTTAATTAAGCCTTCCTTTGAAGAAGCCTTGGCATCCTCTCCTTCTCCGGCTAAAAAGAAAAGGGCGTCGGATCCGACCGCCAAGAGACATAGGCAGGCCTCTCCTTCGGCTCCAAAGACTTCGGAGCCGAGGTCGGAACGGTCTGCCTCGATGCCACCAGTATCGACTCCTCTGGCTTCGGAGCCGATGGCTGGGGCATCGAGGCGGGTCACCTTCGGCTCCGCTGCTCGGAGCCGACAAGGGTCGCTCAGACACTTCCTCCTCGGCGAAGTCCACCTCTGCACCGATGGAATCTGGTGTGTGTATTCCCTCGGCGCCGATACTCATCGAGTCGCCTCGGAGCCGGTCCCCTAGCCCTTTGGGGCCGATGGAGAGGCCGTCTCGAACCCGTTCTGTTTCCTCTCGGTCTTTGAGAATGTCAGATTCTGATATAGACAGGGTGCTCCAAAGACTGTTCCAGTCCCCAGTCTTCCAAAAATTTGTTTCGGTTCCGACCCAGTTGGCTTCGGAGCCGATGACCTTGGCCCACCCCATTGCCATTCCTCCTCCGACTGCTTCGGCTCCGTCGGAGCAGGTGCTGTTGGAGCCGGTGGAGATCTCAGAGTCGGCTCCGACCCTTACTCCAACCCGGCCTCGGGTCCGAGTTTGGTACGTGGACTTCTTCGGCTGGACCGGGGTGATGTTTGGGACCTATGCTTCGGTTCGAGCCTCCCCTCGGTGCCGGCTGCGGGACTTCCGTCGGCTATCGTGGCCCCGGAGACCGGACACTGCCAGGATTCTGGGGGTCCGGCTTTTAGGGCCATGAGGAGTGCCTTGGCCAAGTCCTCTTCGGCCATCTCTCGGCTTTACCGGCACCTTCCCTGGGCGTGGAGACTGGGTCTTTGGCAGTTCCCTGTCCGTAGCCAGCGGAGCCCGAGGCCTGAGGTTACCCCAGTGGAGGTTCCCCTCCTCCTGAGGGTTCTTGAGTTGTCTTGGAGGAACCCCAAGGAAGAGATCGTGCAAGAGGAAGCACGTGGACTCCCCGAGTCTATTACATCAGACACTGATATGGATGATGCAGAGGGTCCCCAGTCGTCCTCGGATGATGTCTCATTTGCAGACATCTTAGAGATCCTCAAACAACGAGGCTGGATATCCAAACCCCCCTCTGCGGACGAGTCAGTGCTCCTCAAGGCCTTTGGGGCTCAGCCCTCCGCCTCCTGGGTGTCTCCGCCCTTCGACGAGCTTCTGGGTTTTGTTTGTCAAGGGCTGGGAACATCCAGATACCGTGGAACCAGTCCCTTCTCGTCCAAATAAATTTTTGTCTGCTCCCCCTGAGAAGGAGTTCCTTACTAAAGGCGTGGCTGTAGATGCCATGGTGGTGGCATCTGCTACACAACAGGACGTGGCAGAGGCTTCAACGTCCGTCCATCCTCCTAATAAGGAGTCTAGGAGTATGGACAGGGGAAGCGCACCCTGACTTCAGCGACCTTTACTTTAAGGTCTCTGAATTATTTGGCACATTTTACCAGGCTTCAGAGGGATCTGGTCAAGGAGTTGTCAGATTCTCTCTGGGTAACCTACCTGAGCAGCTAGCCCAGTCGGTTAGCTCTCAGTTGGCTATCCTTACGTCAATTTCTAACTCGTCCATGAGGCTCATTTCCTATGCGGCCGAAGGGGGGTAGAGCGCAGGCACAGGCGTGGCTCTCGTGAGACAAGCCTGGCTCCGCTTGTGTCAGTTTCATGGAGGCCTTCAAGTCTTCCTTCCGACGCTCCTTTGATGGGTCCTCATTGTTTGGACCCAAGGTGAAAGACACCCTTACCGCTGTGAGCAAGAGGGAAAAACTTTATCTGCCGTAGGAGCCCGTTATTCCACTCCCTTTCGGCCTTACCCCAAGGCTAAAGGAGGGGGAAAATGTGGTTCCATAAATCTCGCAAGTTTTTCTCCCAACAGCAGGAAGATTCCCGTCCAGAGGCAGAGGACGGGAAATTTTTCAGGGAGACGCCGTCCCAGAGGCGGCAGAGGGCCCGCAATTCTGGAGACCGCGAGTCCTTTCGTGGCTCTTCAGCCTCCCACACGTCATGAGGGATTGCCCGGCTGTGCTGCTCGAGCCAGTCGGGTGTCGTTGCCAAGCACCTAAAGCCTGGGAGTCAATCACTCAGGACAGATGGGTGCTTCGGATCATTGCCGGAGGTTACACCATCCCATTCACATACTCACCCCACCGTCCAAAAGAATCCCGGACCCACCACCCAGTCAAAGGGAAATAGCAGCCGCAGAAGCTTTAAAGCTGCTAGAAAAGGAGTCATCCAACCGGTCCCCACAGACCAGATCGGATCAGGAAATTACTCCAGGTTCTTTTAGTGCCAAAAAGACAGGGGACCTGAGGCCAATATTGGATCTCAGCAGACTGAACCAATCCGTCACGAAATCCAAATTCGAATGGTCACGTTACAATCCATTCTCCCATTGTTGGAGAAGGATGTTTGGATGTGCTCCATAGACCTCAAGGACGCCTATTATCACATACCGATACATCAGGCGTCCAGAAGGTATCTGCGCTTCAGCCTGGGAGTCCGTCATTACCAATTTTGCGCTCTGCCCTTTGGTCTCACCACAGCCCCCAGGGTGTTCACCAAGTGTTTGGCAGTAGTGACGGCTCACCTGAGAAGTCTTGGATTCCAAGTGTTTCCCTATCTCGACGACTGGCTCCTGACTGCCACCACCAGGCATCTACTAATGGACAACCTCAAAGCCACCATCTCCTGGGTGTTTCCCTGGGGATTACATTCAATTGGTCAAAGTCTGTCTTGCTGCCCTCTCAGCATAAAGTTTATAGGAGCAGAGATAGACTCAAGATTGATGCGTCTTTCTTCCTGCCGAAAGGATCCGAACTTTACAGGGCCAAGTTCAAGCTCTGATCTCGAGATCCAAAGCCCCAGCCAGGATGGTTCTACAAGTTTTAGGCTCAATGTCTGCCACGGTTCTTTTAGTTCCTCTAGCAAGATTACACATGAGGATTCTTCAGTGGCTCTTGTCAACTCAATGGTCCTTTCAGGATCTTCCCTCAATCATCACATCATGATTACGGAAATATGCAAAGGGACCTTCGCTGGTGGCTTCAGACATCCAACTTGGATCAAGGAAAACCCTTTGTTCTCCCCTCTCCAGTGGTTACCCTGACGACAGATGCCTCCCAGATAGGGTGGGGGGGGCATTGTCTGGGCAGGCTAGTTCAGGGCTCCTGGCTTCCAGACGAAGCTCTTCTCCACATCAACGTGTTGGAGATGAGGGCTGTACTTCTATCCCTACAAGCCTTACACAAATTTCTTCCTCAGGGCACCATCGCCATCCACACAGACAACATGTCGGTGGTTTGGTATCTGAACAAACAAGGAGGGACCAGATCATACCCCCTTTGCAGAGAGGCCATGAGAGTGTGGGAATGGGCTGTAGCTACCAACCGCTTCTTGGTAGCGACCCACATCCCGGAAAGTCAAATGTATTGGCAGACAAATTAAGCAGGACAATTCTCTCTCCTCACGAGTGGTCTCTAAACCACACAGTAGCAGCCCAGGTTTTCAAGAGATGGGGGACGCCGTGCTGCGACCTATTTGCAACTCCACAAAACACCAAGTGCCAAAGGTTCTTCTCCTTGATCCCACATCAGGGAGTACCAGCCATGGATGCTCTAGCACAACCTTGGCCAACAGGGCTACTTTATGCCTTTCCTCCAATTCCACTTCTTCCCAAAGTTATTCAAAAGCTTCTCAACTGGGGTCTTCAATGATTCTGATTGCCCCATATTGGCCTCGTCAGATATGGTTTCCTTACCTGAAGAAGCATGCAGTGGACGATCCGTGGACCTTAGACCTAATTCCGGACTTGCTAATCTATCAGTCGGGACATCGGCATCAATCCCTGCAATCTTTGAAATTGACAGCTTGGCTCCTCCACTTCCGACCTTAGTTAGAAGGCACACACTAGACCGGAAGTTGTTCACATTTTATCTTGCCCACAAACCCACCACTAACAAATTGTACCTCAGTAAGTGGAAGAGGTTTGCTATCTGGGCTCAACTCAAGGGTTTAGACCCTATCACTGCTCCTGTCCCAGAGGTTTTGAAATTCTTAACATCCCTGTTTAATCAGGGATCTTCTGTCTCAACTATTAAAGTCCAACTAGCGGCTATCTCTAAATTCCACGAATCCATGGATCCTCCTTGATGAGCAGCAGACTATGCAAAACTTTCATTAAAGGTGCGAGCCTATTAAGACCACCAATTTTTCATCATGCACCTCCGTGGGATCTTGATTTGGTGCTTCGCATTAACATCTCCCCTTCGAACCGGCTGCTACATGCGAGTTAAAATATCTGTCTTGGAAAACTGCATTCTTAGTTGCAATTACTTCTGCAAGAAGAGTTTCAGAGCTTCAAGCCCTGTCTATTAAGCCACCATACCTGATTTTCCACAAGGATAGAGTATCACTTAGGCCTAATCCATCCTTTGTCCCAAAGGTCTGTTCTAGTTTCTGTCTCCAACAATCTCTAGAGCTACCAGTTTTCTTTCCAAAATTCTCCAATGAAGCAGAATACACTCTCCATAAATTGGATGTTCACAGGCAATTACGCTTCTATTTAGACAGGACTCAGCAACTTCGTAAGTCAGACCAGTTGTTTGTGTCCTTCTCAGATAATAAATTGGGCCAAACCATCACAAAAGCTACTATCTCAAAATGGATTAGAGATTGCATAACTAAGGCTTATTCTTCTTGAATAAGCAACTTACAACATCTATCAAAGCTCATTCTACCAGAGCTATGGCTACTTCTATAGCTTTTCATTCTAAGCTAGCTATATCGGAAATTTGTGCTGCGGCTACTTGGTCCAACCCGCACACTTTCATTTCCCACTACAAATTGGATGTGGCATCTAAAGGGCGAGCATCATTTGGTTCCACGGTACTCAGGAGTGTTTTCCAGTGAGCCACCCAGGATTCAGGTGCTAGGACGCTGTCCCATCAGTCAGAATGTAGGCGAGATAGGATCACATAACATCTTTTAGTTATGTACTCACCATAACTTCAGATGTTTGGGATCCATCTCGCATTCCTAATACCCACCCTCCTTCCCCTGCCTTGGAGATCAGAAGAGATTGAACGGTTTTGAGTTCCACTGTTTTATCTTGTTTCATCTGACGATGTTATATAAGCAGGGTATGTATGTGTGCATGTATGCGGACAAACTAGATCTGGGGGACTGGTAGTGGTGCATCCTGGGATATAGTAAGCTCAGCCAATAAGAGACTTCGCTCTTTGGCATAAAGCGTGCCAGTCGGAGCCGAGGATCGGCTCCGAACCCATCAGTCAGAATGTAGGCGAGATGGATCCCAAACATCTGAAGTTATGGTGAGTACATAACTAAAAGTTTTAACTTAACTTACCTTTAGTTTAAATAATTCCCTTTGAACCCCTATCAGTGTAATCTGTGTGTGTGTTTTCTGTGTGTGATTACACTTCGGTTCCTTGAGTATGTCCAAGGATACAAAGGTCTCAGGCTTCAAGAAGTGTGACTCGTGCTGTCAGAAAATGTCTCTGACAGACGGTCACACTTCTTGTGTGTATTGCCTGGGACCTTTACACCTGCAGGACTCTTGTGCTGTATGCCATGGCTTCAGCCCTAGAGTCCTGCAGGAGAGAAAAAATAAACTCATTTTGAGGGGTTTGATTAAGCCTGAAGGTTCCCTTTCTGTGTCATCGGGGAAACCTTCTAAGGCTTCCAAGACCTCGGCTCCAGCTTTAGAGTCGAGGCCTAAGGCTTCGAAGCCTACTGCTTCATTGGCTCCGGCTGGAGCCGATGAGTCTTTGACTGCAGTATCTGTGGTTTCCTCGGCTCCGGCGGGAGGCATTAGAGATTCCTGAGTCGGCTCCGATCAGACCATCGGAGCCGACATCTAGAAAGAGATCGAGGTCACCGTCCCTTGGCTCCGTTCATTCGGCTCCAGCGTCTCCCCTGCTGTCTGAACGGAGCCACAGATCTCACTCCTCCAGGTCATCGAGGCTCTCAGATCACGACCTCCAGAGGGTAGTGAGTAGACTTTTGAAGTCCGAGGCACTGGCCCAAATGCTCCAGAGTCCGACTCATCAGTCGATGCCTCAACTTGTTCCAATAAATATTCCTCCTCAGACTCCTTTGAGCTCTGAGCCGGGGCGTCTCGGGACCGAGACTGTTGTAGCGTCGGAGCCGATACAATTGTCTTCGGCTCCGTCGGCTCCGATTTCTTCTTTGAAGAATCTCGGCGCCGGCTTCCTCGTCGGCTCGAGGGTGAGTGGCATCGGACCCTTGTCCGACCCCCTCTCCATCTCGGTGCTTGGCTGGTGAGTTCGGCTCCGACATCGCCTGGAGCCATCTCTGTCGGTGCCGAGGAGGTTCTCAGCTTCTCGGGCGGGGACCTCTGGCTCTGCCCGGACAGGGGTGCGTCGAGGTCATGCGGAGTGTGTTGGAACCTTGTTCGACTCCACAGTCGGCTCCCGCCCCTCCCTCTTCGGTGCCTTTGGTTATGTCGACTCACTCCCTCATCCCAGACCGCAGAGAGCCAGCTCCTCAAGAATCCCCTGTGGGGATCTCATCCTCTTCGAGGCCTCCCTGAATTGGCAGGGAGCCCCTAGGAAGAGAAAGTGTAAGAGGAAGCACATAGACTCACCTGAGTCTGTCACCTCTGACACAGATTTAGAGTATTCGAGGGTTCCCCACGTTCCCCTTCTGAAGATGTCTCTTTGCAGACATTCTAGAGATCCTGAAACAGAGGGGAAATTGGCCAGCCCTTAACCCTTCGGAGGATGAATCTGTGTATCTTGAGGCATTTGGCTCTCGCCCTTCCACCTCCTGGGTGCCCCCTTTGATCCCCTCATGCAGGTGGTTGCAAAGAAGGCCTGGACGGCTCCTGATTCAGTGGACCCTACCCCAGGAGACCTTCCAAATTTATAACAGCACCAACTGACAAGCAATTTCTCACAAAAGGTGTTTCTGTGGATGCTATGGTGGTAGCTGCTGCCACCAAGAAGGAACTAGCTGATCCTTCAGTACCTGTTCATCCCCTAACAAAGAATCTAGGTCTATGGACAGGTGCGGAAGCGGATGTTCTCGTCAGCGACCTTTGCTATGCGTTAAGCTGAACTACCTATGCCATTTTACTCGTCTTCAAAGAGACTTGATCAAAGAAGCGAGTGACATGTTGAAGGATCCTACGGCTGCGGGTTTTCAAGACAAGATTAACACTCAGCTGGCTACCCTGAACTCCATAGCTAACTCCTCCATGCGCCTCCTCTCTTATGCGGCTGATGGAGCGAGCAGGGCCGCAGGGACAGGTGTGGCCTTACGCAGGCATGCCTGGATGCGGCTATGCAACTTTGGACCCCTTTAAAAGCGTCATTCACTAATTCCCGTTTGATGGATCATCTCTTTTTGGTCCTCAAGTGAAAGAAACCTTGACTAGGTGCGAGACAGATGGCAAGACTCTTTCTGCCGTCTGATTCCGTTTTTCTACTCCTTCTAGGCCTTACCCCAAAGGCCAGAAAAGTGGGAAAATGTGGTTCATAAACAATCTCAAGGGACTTCGCCTGACGCACAGAGTCGGTTCCCTGCCAGAGGCAGAGGGGGGAACAACAATGGTAGACGTCGCTCTAGAGGCAGGGGGGGTCCGCAGAACCAGGGCAATCGAGAAGCCTTCTCTGATAAGCCCTTTCAGCATCCCTGAGGTGTTGCCTGACTGCCCACCTTCGGAGGCAGTCGGGGGAAGATTGTCACTGTACCCAGAAGCCTGGCTATCCCTGACTCAAGACAAATGGGTACAGTCCATCATTTCCGAAGGCTATTCCATTCCTTCTTCGCATTCCAAACCAATCAAAAAATCCCTTCCAGATGTTCCACCGCTCAAAGGGATCTTGCAGCTTTGGAAATTTCAAAGCTGCTTGCAAAAAGAGCAATTCAGCCAGTTCCAGCAGACCAGCAAGGATCCGGAATCTACTCCAGGTTCTTTTAGTTCCAAAGAAAACAGGGGACTGGAGACCAATTTTGGATCTCAGTATCTTGAACAAGTCAGTCAAGAAAACAAGATTTTGGATGGTCACGCTGCAGTCCATCCTTCCCCTATTGGGAAAGGGAAACTGGATGTGCTCTATAGACCTTCAGGATGCGTACTATCACATAAAAATGAACAGGCGCTCCAGAAGATTCCTCCGCTTCAGGCTGGGAACCAGTCATTTTCAATTCAGGGCCCTGGCCTTTGCTCTCACCACTGCCCCGGTGTTTACCAAATGCATGGCAGTGGTAGCTTCTCACCTGAGACGTCAAGGATTCCAGGTGTTTCCATATTTGGACGACTGGCTCCTCACAGCTCCCACCAAGCATCTTCTTCTATTGGCCAGGGACTACACCTTTCGCATTTGTCAAAATTTAGGCATTTCAATAAATTGCGAAAAGTCTGTTTTGTCGCCTTGTCGTACTATTACCTTCATAGGCGCAAATCTAGACACAGTCAACATGTCTGCGAGACTAACAGATCAGAGAATAACAGACATGCACAAACTGGTCTCGCTCCTCTTCAGCAGCAACAGAATCAAAGCCAGGTTAGTTCTGAAAGTGTTGGGGATTATGGCGGCTGCCATACCTCTGTTTCCATTAGCCAGATTCCACATGAGAATCCTTCAATGGATGCTCTTCACGCAATGGTCATACCAGCAACTTCCGATGTCCCACACCATCATGATTACGCAAACATGCAGAAATCATCTTCTGTGGTGGATGTCTTCCCCTCAGCTCTTATGGGGAAGACCCTTTGTCCCTTCCCCTCCGGTTGCTACTCTGACAACGGACGCCTCCCTGATCGGGTGGGGGGGGCATTATCAGGGCAGAACTGTCCAGGGCACATGGCAACCAGACGAATGCCACTTGCACATAAATGTTCTAGAGATGAGAGCAGTGCTTTTAGCGTTGCAAGCCCTTCAAGACTCTCTTCCCTTGGGAACGATAGCAATCCAGACGGACAATATGTCTGTAGTGTGGTATATCAACAAACAAGGCGGAACCAGGTCCTACCCCTGTGTCGAGAAGCACTCAGACTGTGGCAATGGGCGATTTCTTCTCACGGTTTCTGATAGCAACGCACATCCCGGAAGTCCAATCAAATCGCGGACAAGTTGAGCAGAGCTATCCTCATGCCTCACGAGTGGTCTCTGAAAGACTCTGTTGTGAGAGAAATTTTTATCAAGTGGGGTCAGCCTTGCTGCGACCTTTTGCTACTCCCCAAAACAGCAAGTGCAGAGATTATTTCACCCTATTCCTTTACCAGGCCAGCCCAGCAGAGGCGGCTCTAGTCCAAGTTTGGCCCGGGGACTTCTGTATGCATTTCCTCCCTTCCCACTAATCTCTCAAGTGATACAGAAAGCTATCGCTCAGAAGGCCTCGTTGATCCTCATTGCTCCTTACTGGCCTCGACAGGTTTGGTTCCCCTTTCTACATCATTTTCTGTTGGAGCGACCTTGGCATCTGGACCTAGTTCCAGATCTTTTGATCCATCAGTCGGGTCAGTTTCATCGCTCCCTTCCCTCTCTGAACCTCACTGCTTGGTTCCTCCAATTCCAACCTTAGCCAGGCTTCCTCAAATATCTCACTCTGTCCGAGATATTTTGATAGCTTCCATAAATCTTCCACTCGAAGATTTATTTGAGTAAGTGGAAGCGTTTAGCCTATTGGGCTCAAGGAAGGGACATAGATCCTTTCACTGCTTCCATCCAAATGGTCCTTGATTTTCTAGCTGAACTCTTCCATGCAGGTTCATCTCCTTCTACTCTTAAAGTTCAATTGGCAGCTATTTCTAACTTTCATGTGGGCATTTCAGTGTCTGCCATAATGTCCCACAAGCTTTGCAAAGCCTTTTTGAAGGGAGTTTTTCTACTCAGACCTCCTATAAGAAATCCTCCTCCTCCTTGGGACCTAAATTTAGTTCTTAGTTCTTTGATTCTTTCCCCTTTCGAACCTGCAGCCTCCTGTTCTTTAAAATTGCTATCATGGAAGACACTCTTTCTGGTAGCTATTACTTCAGCTAGAAGAGTTTCAGAACTTCATGCACTCAGCTGTCGACCTTATCTGTTGTTCCATAAGGACAGGGTATCTCTACGAACCAACCCGTCTTTTTTACCTAAGATAGCCTCGGCGTCTAACCTAAATCAAAGCATTGACCTTCCTGTGTTTTTTCCAGAATATTCTAACAGGTCTGAACAAAATTGCATTGGCTAGATGTTCGTCAGTTAAGGTACTATTTGGATAGAACCAAACAATTCAGAAAATCTGACCAGCTGTTTGTCTCTTATGCAGAAGGCAGAAAGGGACTTTCAGTTTCAAAGGTATCATTATCTAGATGGCTAACATCTCTGATTTCCCTTGTTTATGAAATTAGACACCAAAAGCTGCCTAACAAACCTAAAGCCCATTCTACCAGAGCTTTGGCTACTTCTATAGCCTTCCAAGACAGACTGCCTATTGACACCATTTGTGCAGCGGCTACTTGGGCTACTCCTCACACTTTCATTTCTCATTATAAGTTGGATTTAGCTTCTAGGCATAGAGCTAACTTTGGTTCCACTGTTCTCAAGAGTCTGTTCCGTTCCCCCACCTGGGACAAGGTGCTAGGGGCGCGGTCCCATCCAGCAAGAATGAAGGCGAGATAGACAACTTAACATATAGAAGTTATGTTCTTACCATAACGTTCCATGTTAGTTGTCTTCTTCTCGCCTTCTTCTTAACCCCACCCTCCTTCCCCTGGCCTGGACAGACCTAGAGGAGTTTTGATTGTGACCTCTCTTTCTACCACCCTTTTACTTTAGGTATATGCTGCTGTGCATATTTTCCTGGATCAGGATGTAGGTCACCCTTCTCTTCTCCCTGGTTTATAGAGGTGGACTTTGTTTATAGTTATTCTGTTACTATTATAAGCTGGGCCTAGCTTACAAACGAGATCTGAGGTAACTCACGCCTAGCATTGTGGGATATAAGGGGAGCCTCGAGCGGTGGAACCAACTCTCGAGCTTTTAGAGTGGCAGTGGAGCCGAGGTCGGCTCCGAACCCATCCAGCAAGAAGAAGGCGAGAAGAAGACAACTAACATGGAACGTTATGGTAAGAACATAACTTCTATTTTTGTCGCCTTGTCGTGCTATTACCTTCATAGGCGCAAATCTAGACATAGTCAACATGTCTGCGAGACTAACAGACCAAAGAATAGCAGACATACGCAAACTGGTCTCCCTTCTCTTCCACAGCAACAGAGTCAAAGCCAGATTAGTTCTGAAAGTACTGGGGATTATGGCGGCTGCTATAATCCCCAGTACTTTCAGAACTAATCTGGCTTTGACTCTGTTGCTGTGGAAGTACTGGGGATTATGGCGGCTGCTATCCCTCTACTTCTATTAGCCAGATTCCACATGAGAATCCTTCAATGGATGTTCTTCACACAATGGTCGTACCAGCAACTTCCGATGTCCCACACCATTATGATTACGCAAGCATGCAAGAATCATCTTCTTTGGTGGATTTTTTCCCCTCAGCTCTTCCTGGGAAGACCCTTTGTTCCTTCCCCTCCGGTTGCTACTCTGACAACGGACGCCTCCCTGATCGGGTGGGGGGGGGCATTATCAGGGCAGAACAGTCCAGGGCATATGGCAACCAGACGAATGCCACTTGCATATAAATGTTCTAGAGATGAGAGCAGTGCTTTTAGCTTTGCAAGCCCTTCAAGACTCTCTTCCCTTGGGAACGATAGCAATCCAGACGTACAATATGTCTGTAGTGTGGTATATCAACAAACAAGGCGGAACCAGGTCCTATCCCCTATGTCGAGAAGCACTCAGACTGTGGCAATGGGCGATTTCTTCTCAGCGGTTTCTGATAGCAACGCACATCCCCAGGAAGTCCAGTCTAATCGCGGACAAGTTGAGCAAAGCTATACTCATGCCTCACGAGTGGTCTCTGAAAGATTCTATTCTGGAGAAAATTTTTCTCAAGTGGGGTCAGCCTTGCTGCGACCTTTTTGCTACTCCCCAAAACAGCAAGTGCAGAGATTATTTCACCCTATTCATAGGTTCATAGGTTTATACTAGGCTATCTGCCCTAAGGCATTTATAAGCCTAGCCCAAATTATTGTGGCTTACGCCACCCCTTATATGAAAAAATACTGTGCCCATTAGTTTGTTGTGCCTCTGTCCAGCAGTGACCCAGAGATGATTCCCGGGGTAAACCTACGATCTCCCATCCACAGGTCTAGATTTCTCTTGAACAGAGTCAGCGAGGTGCTCTGCCTCACATGGACCGGGATTTTATTCCACAGCATAGGGAGTCTCTGAGTGATAAATCTATCCCTCCAGCAAGTCCTATTTATATCCGTGCTAAGGTTTAAGTCGCTTGCTCTAGTGGTTTTGGTGGATTTGGATTTTTTGAGGTGGAGCATGTCCATTAATTCGGGTTGGATATGGCCTTGTATGTCAGGCACATGTCACCTCTGAGCAGACGGTATGCGACTGAATAGAGCTGGAGTTTCTTCAATCTGGCAGCATATGACAGATTTTGGAGTCCTTTATCCTTTTGGTGAGGAACTTTTGGGGTCTCTCCAATTGCTGCAGATGTCGGGTGAGATACATCCCGAATGGGGCATTGTACTCGATCATTGGTCTGATAAGTGAAGAGTACAGGGAACAATGACCTCACTAGATCTGGATGTGAATCCCTTCATGATCAGGTGGGCAATGTAGAAGGTCTTTCTAACCACTTTAGCAATGTGAGTGTCAAAAGAAAGGCCACTGTCAACCTGGGTCCCCAGGTCCCTGATAACCTCTTCTGTGCTTAGTGGATTGCCACCTATATGGTAGCTTGGGGTTACCTTGTTTTTCCCAAGGGTATGACTATACATTTTTGGCGTTTAACTTCAGGCCATGGCTCTGGCACCAGCTATCTGTTTCCGTGAGTCCCTTCTGAAGGATATCCGTGTCCGATGCACTTTCCACTATGGCCCAGTTTGCAGTCATCTGCAAACTTTGTCAGCCAAAGTCCTCCCATGTTGGCCTGTACTTCTGAGAAGTAGATGCCAAACAATAGCCAAGGACCGAGCCCTGTGGGACACCACTTGTGACCGGCTTGGAGTCTGACACAGCCAGCAACTCTAACCCTGTGGGTTCTGTCCTTAAGCCAGTTTGCAACCCATCTTGTGACATATGGGTTTACATTTAAGCTGGTAAGTTTTTCTACAATACCCGAGTGGGTGTTGTGTCGAAAAGCCTTTGCAAGGTCAAGGTAGGCTGTATGGACTGCCTTTCCTCATCAATGGCCTTGGTGACTATTTCAAGAAGTCGACCAAGTTCAAAGGCATGATCTTCCCTTGACAAAGCCAAACTGGGTCGGGTCCAATGTCTGCAAGTCCCTATATCTTTGTTTATGAGCTCCATTATGATCCTCTCCATAGCTTTGCAGACTAGACTTGTTAAGCTTATGGGCGGTAATTACCAGGGTCCGTAGGCGCCACCTTTGTGGAGTGGGACCACAGTTGCCGTCACGCCACTCCTTGGGCACGTATCCTGTGGTAAGGCTGAGATTAAACAGCTGCCTTATGCGGGTTTAATTCCTCATTTAGCTCGTGTAGCACACAGCCGGGGACACCATCCGGTCCCATTGATGCTGTGTTTTTAGCTTTAGAGAGAGCAGCTTTCACCTGCGCATTTGAGATGTCGGGAGGCTACACGGCTGGGATAGTTATCTCTCCTTTAGGGGAGAGGGGTGAAGTTTGCACTGAACCTGTCTGCCAGTATGTTGGCAATGTCTGTGGGTTCAGTGATTTTGTATCATTTTGGACTAATTCTGAGCATATCTGTGAGTTTCCACCCAGGTTCCTAACATAGCTGAAAAAGGCCTTATGATTGTCCTTTGAATCCATGGCAATTTTTCTCTCAAAATTGGCCTTAGTTGATTTTATGAGTGCTCGTATTTTTTACTAATAATGATCAAGGGTGACTTCCCTTTTATGGATTTTGTTCTATCATGTAATAGCTTTCTCCTCTTATTGTAAAGTTTGTTAATGGCTGGGATCCACCAGACTGGGCTTTGCCCTTTGTGGAAAGAGTCTTGGTTTTATTTGGGATTGCCTGATCCATGCAGTCCTGGAGGTGTTCATAGAAGGCATTTGTAAGGGCTTCCGCAGCTTGGGTTGTGGTTTCCTCTGACTCAGGGGCCTTGAAGGATACCACACCAGTCTTGAGTAGTGTGAAGTTTGCTTTAGAAGTTCTTCACTATGGTCTTTTGTTTGGGGTGGGGCGGGATGTGGATTTCCAGTGAGATTAGTTTATGATCAGATCTCACCAATGAGGGATATACTTCGTGTGGAGCATTTTGTCCCCATGTTTGTGACAATGAGATCTAGTATATTTTCTCCTCTCGTGGGAACAGTGACTAGCTGTTCCATGGCATTTGAATTTATGAACTCCAGGAACCGTTGGGCTAGGAAGTTAGGGCTTGAGTAATGTTCCCAGTCTATATTCGGGTAGTTGAAGTCACCCAATATGATGGTGTTTGGAGATACATTTATACCCTCCAGTGTCTTCAGGAAGGCTGTGTGGGGTTCCTGAGTTTGAGAGGGTGGCCTGTAGCATGCTACAATTTGTAGAGCAGTTTTGCCTATTGTTAGTTGCACCTGGATGGTTCCCGAAGCTTCATGCGTTGCCACCAACCTGGAGCTGTGAGTATCCTTTACGAATATGGATACACCCCGTCCTTTTGTGGAGTGGTCCGGGTTTTGGGGCCGGAGCATGATATGAGGTAAAACCTAATAGTGCCGGGTGCTCTCTCAGGAGCCTTGAACCAGGTTTCAGTTACAGCACAGACATCGATGTTCTCCATACTGAGAAGGGCCTCGAGTCGTGCATTTTGAGATTTAGACTTCTGGCATTGAGCAGCATTACCCTCAATTTCTTCCCATTTTTGTTTTCTAGGGTGGTAGGTTTAGAATATGAGCCTTGCCTAAAAAAGGCACTATGGGGGTGGCAAGAGCCTTAGCCAATATCCGAATCCCAGGGTGACAGGTGCAAGCCGTCCTTGACAGCGTGGCTTGTCAAGCATGTCATCCCAGGCAGACAGACACTGGATCCCCTTTGAATGACACCAGACATTAAGCCAATTGTTAAAGCTGATCATCTTGTCTCTATATTGTGGCATCATTCTTGGTGAAGGAAGGATACTGCTCAGGGTTAGGGTCATACCTGCCTGGGCTACATAATCAGAGAGCTCCTCTGTCTCTTTTCATGCAGTCCAGGGAGGTACGTCTCAGGTCGTTCACACCAGCATGGACAATGACTGTGTCATATTTGTACTTGCTGTGGAGTGACCCGAGTGCTTGTGTTATGTGGCGGATTCTAGCCCGATAGGCAGCTTACTGTGACCCGCTCCGTGCTCAGCCTGGTGAGTGGGACGCCAGTGTGTCTGACTATGGAGTCACCTATGACAAGTATGTTTGGTGTTGTATTTGGCCTTAAGGGCTGTGACTGCTTTGCACACTGCTTTTGTGGTTCATGTGTTGCTTGTGGGGTGTCTTGAGGTAGCAGTTGTTTGGGTGTCTGCTTTGGAGGCCTCTGCTGTTTAGGTAAATTTTACTCAGAGCCTCCAGTATGTCTTTGTGTGTTTATGTGTTTGATTCAGTGGAGTGGTAGCATTATGTGAGGCTGGTTTTGTGGTGTGTGTAGTTGCCTTCTCCTCCTGTCTGGTCTTGCCAGTCCTGAGTTGAGAGAGCTCAGCCTCCAGTTTGGCTAAATAGCTGCATCTCTCGCAAGTATTTGTGTTATGTGGGAGGAGGAGTGGGTTGTCTGTGTACATGAGGCAGTTATAACATTGCCTCAAGATTCCCAGATTCACCAGCTGGACCGGAGAGGAGATTGACAACTGACCTTTGGACATGCTAGAATAATATTGGGAAATCCTTAATTGAAAACAAGGGCCAGTGGGGAGTGAGGGTGTAGTGCTTTTAATTTTTAGTGCTGACTTTTATATAATTGCTTTAGTGAGCAAGTGCCAGGTAACTTGAGTGCAATGTGATACAAGTAACTAAATGCAAAAACGACAAACAGTAACTTTCTTTCAAGTGAAACAAGGAAATAAGTACAGTAAGCAATGCAGATATCACTAGTGATCCACAGAAGCTGAGAAGTTGCATTAGGTGAATTAGCTTCCAGGAAATAACAAGCAAACAAACAACAAGTATATAAACAAAGCTAGATTCAGTAGGCCTGGATCTAGTCTATGCTAGAGCAAACAAGGTGAACCAATTTCAGTAAGATACAGTTCAAATATTCAGGCACTATAAACCTTTAACCAGAAAATTCCCAGCTCAGAAGGGCAGAGTCCAGCCTCTTCTCCCACAAGAGTGCAGACCACGAACCTTCTTAATGTAAAATAACTGGCCTGAAGCCCAAGTGCCTAAACCAGAACTAATACACTTGGACACTGGGCTCTCAATCAGCAGTTCCCAACTTAGAAGGATGAAAGCTACCTGTCCTGCCACCACAGTGCTTGCCACAAACCTTCCGTTACCAGGCCAGCCCAGCAGAAGCGCTCTAGTCCAGATTTGGCCCCGGGGACTTCTGTATGCATTTCCTCCCTTCCCACTAATCTCTCAAGTGATACAGAAAGCTATTGCTCAGAAGGCCTCATTGATCCTCATTGCTCCTTACTGGCCTCGACAGGTTTGGTTCCCCTTTCTACTTCAGTTTCTGTTGGAGCAACCTTGGCATCTGGACCTAGTTCCAGATCTTTTGATCCATCATTCGGGTCAGTTACATCGCTCCCTCCCCTCTCTGAACCTCACTGCTTGGTTCCTCCAATTCCAACCTTAGCCAGGCTTCCTCAAATATCTCACTCTGTTCGAGATATTTTGATAGCTTCCCATAAATCTTCCACTCGGAAGATTTATCTTAGTAAGTGGAAACGTTTTGCCTATTGGGCTCAAGGAAGGGACATAGATCCCTTCACTGCTTCCATCCAAATAGTCCTTGATTTTCTAGCTGAACTCTTCCATGCAGGTTCATCTCCTTCTACTCTTAAAGTTCAATTGGCAGCTATTTCTAACTTTCATGTGGGCATCTCAGATTCTGCCATCATGTCTCACAAGCTTTGCAAAGCTTTTTTGAAGGGAGTTTTTCTTCTCAGACCTCCTATAAGAAATCCTCCTCCTTGGGACCTTAATTTAGTTCTCACATCTTTGATTCTTCCCCCTTTCGAACCTGCAGCTTCCTGTTCATTGAAATTGCTATCCTGGAAGACTCTCTTTCTGGTAGCCATTACTTCAGCTAGAAGGGTCTCAGAACTTCATGCACTCAGCAGTCGACCACCGTATCTATTGTTTCATAAAGACAGGGTGTCCTTACGAACCAATCCATCCTTTTTACCTAAAGTGGCCTCTGCGTCTAACCTAAATCAAAGCATTGACCTCCCTGTGTTTTTTCCTAACTTTTCTAACAGGTCTGAACAAAAATTGCATTGGCTTGATGTTCATCGTCAGTTAAGGTATTATTTGGATAGAACCAAACAGATCAGGAAAACTGACCAGTTGTTTGTCTCTTATGCAGAAGGCAGAAAGGGACTTTCAGTTTCAAAGGTATCACTCTCCAGATGGCTAACATCTCTGATTTCCTTTGCTTATGAAATTAGACACCAAAAGCTGCCTAACAAACCTAAGGCCCACTCCACCAGAGCTTTGGCTACTTCTATAGCCTTCCAAGACAGGCTGCCTATTGACACCATTTGTGCAGCGGCTACTTGGGCTACTCCTCACACTTTCATTTCTCATTATAAGTTGGATTTAGCTTCTAGACATAGAGCTAACTTTGGTTTCACTGTTCTCAAGAGTCTGTTCCGATAGGCCACCCGGGACAAGGTGCTAGGGACGCGGTCCCATCCAGCAAGAATGAAGGCGAGATGGACAACTTAACATATAGAAGTTATGTTCTTACCATAACGTTCCATGTTAGTTGTCTTCTCGCCTTCTTCTTAAGTCCCACCCACCTCATTCCCTAGCCTGGACAGACCTAGAGGAGTTTGATTGTGACCTCTCTTTCTACCACCTCTGTTGTATATAGGTATATGCTATTCTGTGCATATATTCCTTCATCAGGTTTTCAGGTCACCTTCTTCCCTTCCTTTTATAGAGGTGGGTTTTTCCCTTTTCCAGTGGTTCTGGAGTTATTTTTGGCTGGGCATAGCTTACAAACGAGATCTGAGGTAATACCGCCTAGCATTGTGGGTTATAAGGGGAGCCTCGAGCCGGTGGAACCAACTCTCGAGCTTTTAGAGTGGCCGAGTCGGAGCAGAGGTTGGCTCCGAACCCATCCAGCAAGAAAGAAGGCGAGAAGAAGACAACTAACATGGAACGTTATGGTAAGAACATAACTTCTATTTACTCAACCCCACGCTGCCCAGGCCCTAACCACAGATGCATCAGACTATGCCTGGGGTGCACACATGGACGGCAAATGTATTCAGGGCCACTGGAGCTCAAGTCAAATTCATCTGCACATCAACAGGAAGGAGTGGTTTCCATCTCTGAAATTGTAATTTTATTAGCCTTTTTGGGCTGATTTCTATCCCTTTCAACTTTCTGGCTTAAAAACGCGTGTGTTTGCACATTTTTCACATCGTGCAGCACTGCGAGGCTACAGTTAAACTATTCCAGGTGCCAGAAAGTCTGCTCTTCAAGTTTTCCCTTAAAACTAGCTGGTTTCTCAGTATTAGCACTAAAATCTGAACCCCTGTGACTAGCACTTGCGCTAGAACCTGCTGGAAAGCACTAGGAAGCCTGAAACTGATACAAGCACTCAGCTCTCCTTGTCAGTAAGGAGAAATTAGTCATAGGCACTAAACAGCCTGTAATTGCAAAGTACCTTGCAAAGGTAAGGGAAAACAGCTCTTAAACTTTACAAAAACACACCTAAACAGGCATGTCCAAGGGTCAGCTTCTGGTGATTTCTCCTGTCCACCTGGTGAATCTGGGCATACTGGGGCAATGCGGCAACTGCCTCATGTACACAGACAATCCTCTCCACCTACCACCCAACACTACAACCTGCGAGAAATGCACTTACATAGCCAAAATGGAAGCAAAGCTCTCTCTGGCCAAGGTTGTGCTAGACAGTCAAGAGGAGAAGGTTAACACCTGCATTACACCTCAAGCAACTCATAGCCCTTCAATACCCACACCATCAACACCCGCACATAGCAACACTAAACCCACATATGCGGTGGCCCTTAACATTAACCTGCCCAAGCAACAAGGACCTCCGAAGCCGAAACGCAAACACCAGTCACAACCAAAGTGACACTTAGCTCACAACACCAGTGTGCCACCCAACAACAGCCCCTAAGGCAAGACAATGTACCCAACACTTTAGTCATAGGTGAGACTGTAGTCAGGCACATTGACGTCCCACTCACCAGGCTAAACAAGGAGAAAATTACAGTCAACTGCCTGTCAGGTGCCAGGATCCACCATATAACGCATGCACTCAAGTCACTGTACAACAAGTGCAAATACGACACTGTCATTGTCCATGCTGGATTGAATGACTTGAGACGTACCTCCCTGGACTACATGAAAAAAGACAAGGAAGAGCTCTTGGATCATGTGACCCAGGCAGGTATGACCCTAGCCCTGAGTAGCATCCTGCCTTCGCCCAGAATGATACCACAGTATAAGGACAAAATGATTGACTTAAACAATTGGCTAAGCTTCTGGTGTCATTCAGAGGGGATCCAGTATTTGTCTGCCTGGGAAGACATGATTGACAAACCATGATGCTTTGCCAGAGATGGTCTGCACCTGTCACCCCTGGGATTCAGGTTACTGGCTAAAGCTCTTGCCACCCCTATAGTGCCTTTTTTAGGCAAGGTTCAAAGGATAAAACCACCACCGTAACAGATACAAGCATGCAAAATCTGAAGGTAATGCTACTCAATGCTAGAAGTCTAAACCTCAAAATGCACTCTCTCGAGGCACTCCTTAAAATGGAGAACATCGATATCTGTACAGTAACTGAGACCTGGTGCAATGCTCCAGAGAGCACCCCTGCAATACCAGGCTACAATTGTTACCACACTTTTCGACCACAAAACCAAGACCGAAACATTAAAGGTGGAGGACTGTCCATATTCAGCAAGGGTATTCACACCTCCAGGCTAGTTGCCCAACACAGTGCATCTGAAATTCTCCAGGTGCAACTAACACTAGGTAAGACTGCAATCCAAAATGTAGCTTGCTACAGGTCCCCCGCCATGCCCCAAGATTCTCACTACACCTTTCTAAACATACTGGAAAATATTAAGATACAACCAAACACCCTAATACTGGGTGATTTCAACTACCCTGCCATTAATTGGGAAAACTACTCAGACCAACTCCTTTTCCCAACGGTTCTTGGAATTCATAAATTACAACGCCCTGGATCAACTTAATCCATTGTCCCACCAGGGGCTCCAATATCCTAGACCTGGTCATTACCAACATGGGAGATAGATGCTCCACACCAGTGGTCACCCCCTCATTGGTCAGGTCTGACCATAAGCAAATCACCCTTGACATCCACATCCCACCCCCACCCCCAGTAAGGAAACCTCCTTAAAAAACTTCTCCAAAGCCAACTTCATGCTACTGAAGTCAGAAGTGACAAACTTCACAACACCCAAGCAGACAGGATCTGGAGGTTCGACTGCAGAATCCTACACTAAGGCACTGTACGAGCACATCCACTCGTTCATGAATCGTGCCATCCCAAATAGAACCAAGATGCTCTTCTCCAAAAAAAGGAAGCCAATCTGGTGGTCCTCTGCTATAAACAAACTAGACAACAGAAGGAAGAAACTGTTGCAGAAAAGAGGAAAATCCCAGGATGCAAAAAACTCCATCACCAGCCTCAGTAAGAAGCTGAAATCCCTCATAAAATCCTCAAAAGCTAGTTACGAAAATAAAATTGCCAAAGATTCCAAAGACAACCACAAGGCATTCTATAGTTATGTCAAGAATCTAAATGGCAATGCTCAGATCTGCTCTGAGCTACAACAGAATTGGCATTAAATATACTGATCCCAAGGATATTGTCAATATCCTGGCAGATCGATTTAGTGCCAACTTCACCCCCCTCTCACCCCCTAAAGGACCCATCTCAATACCAAAAGATTGCCAAATTCCGATAATCATGGCCACACAGGTAGAAACCGCACTCTCCATAGCTAAGAATACAGCATCCATGGGACCAGATGACATCCCAGGCTGTGTACTACATGAATTACAAAAGGAACTGGCACCTCACCTAAGTGTCATGTTTAATCATAGTCTCACCTCAGGCTTCGTGCCCACTGAGTGGCACACAGCTGCAGTTATCCTGCTCCACAAGGGAGGATCCATCTTGGATGCCGGGAACTTCCGTCCCATCAGTCTGACAAGCCTGATCTGCAAGGGCATGGAACGCATTATCATGGAACTTATAAACAAAGACATTGGCAACCTGCAAACACTGGACCCCACCCAGTTTGGGTTTGTGAAGGGCCAATCTTGTCTCCTGAATCTGATTGACTTCTTCGACTCGGTCTCCAGAGCTGTGGACGAGGGTAAGGCGGTCCACACAGCCTATCTGGACCTCGCCAAGGCCTTCGACACCATCCCCCACTCTGGAATCTGTAGATAAACTTACTAAGCTGGGCATTAATCCCTACGTCACTCGATGGGTTGCCAACTGGCTTACTGACAGAACCCAGACTGTAAAAGTAGCCGACTCCAAATCCAGCTCCAGGCAAGTGACAAGTGGAGTACCTCAGGGTTCAGTCCTGGGACCACTCTTGTTTGGCATCTACTTCTCTGAAGTACAGGCCAACACTAAGGGACTCTGGCTAACAAAGTTTGCAGATGACTGCAAACTGGGAGCTATTATTGAATCCCCAAATGATGTGGATATTCTACAAAAGGGCCTTACAGAAACAGATGCCTGGTGCCAGAGCCATGGCCTGAAGCTTAATGCCAAGAAATGTATAGTTATCTCCTTTGGAAAAAAACAGTTACCCATGAATTACCACATAGGTGGCAGGACACTAAACATCGAAAGTGTGATGAGAGACTTAGGGGCACAGGTGGACAGTGGTCTCACTTTCGATAACCACATCGCCACAACAGTTAGGATATCCTTCTATGTGGCACACCTCATCACTAAGGGCTTTTCATCCTGAAAAAAAAGAGGTCATTCTCCCACTGTACTCATCCCTCATTAGACCCATTATAGAGTATAATGCCCCATTTGGTATGTACATCACAAGACATCTGCAACAGCTGGAAAGGCCACAGAAATACCTCACTAAAAGAATCACAGGCCTAAAGCAGATGCCATATGCTGACCGTCTAAAAACACTCCAGCTATTCTCTGTGGCATATCGTCTACTCAGAGGCGATCTCTGCTTAACATACAAGGCCATGTCAAACCCTGAGCTGTTGAACATGCTCCACTTAAAGAAGTCCCAGTCCCTCAGAGCCACACGCTCCAGGGATCTAAACCTTATCATCACAATGAACAAAACATGCTGGAGGGATAGGTTCCTGACCAAGAGACTCCCCATACTATGGAATAGACTGCTCTTACATGTCATGCAGAGCGCCTCATTGGCTCTCTTCAAAAGGAACCTTGATGATTGGATGAGAGATAGGAAATTCACCCCGGGGATCATGTCAGTTGCCCTTCCAGACAGGGGCCCAGAGAAGTAAATATTGTGGGAAGAAATATCCAGGGAATTGTTATGGCTAGGCTTGCATAGACCTTAGAGCAGATAGCCTAGTACCAACCTATGAACCAAAAAACGATGCTGGCTGTACAGAATGCCCTGACAGCTTTCAGATCCCTACTCTTTCCAGGACAACTGCTAATAAAAACAGCACAGTTATGTCGTACATCAATAAGCAGGGGGGAACCCATTCTTACCCACTCTGCAGGTTAGCCATGGCCCTGTGGAACACGGCCTTGAACATTCAAGTCCATCTACAAGCTCAATTCCTGCCAGGCAAACAAAACTCACTGGCAGACGACTTAAGCAGAAATCTCCTAGACCCACACGAGTGGCAATTGGAGCCCAGCACCTTCAGCTTTCTGATTCAGAAATGGGGGACCCCGGACATAGATCTCTTTGCCTCCCCTTACAACCACCAGTTCAGCAAATTCTACACCAGGAGTACTCACAGCAAAGTCTGGAAAGTGAATGCCCTATCTTTTCAGTAGGTAAATCTCTCAATCTGTGCCTTTCCCCCGTCTCTCAAGAGTATTACTCTAGATAAAACAAGACAGGTCAAGGACAATTAGCATGGATATAAATAGGACGTGCTGGAGGGATAGATTTATCACCCAAAGACTCCCCATGCTGTGGAATAAAATCCCGGTCCATGTGAGGCAGAGCACCTCGCTGGCTCTGTTCAAGAGAAATCTTGACCGGTGGATGGGAGATCGTAGGTTTACCCCGGGAATCATCTCTGTGTCACTACTGGACAGAGGCACAACAAACTAATGGGCACAGTATTTCTAACATAAGGGGCGGCGTAAGCCACATAACTTTGGGCTAGGCTTATAAATGCCCTAGGGCAGTTAGCCTAGTATAAACCTATGAACCTATGAACAATTCTGATTGCCCCGGACTGACCACACCAGCACTGGTACCCACTCCTATGCAGCCTGACATCAGTGCCACCGTGGCACCTACACCAGAACCCAACCCTGCTCTCTCAACAGGAGGAGTAGATTTTGCATCCACAACTGCAAACCCTAAATCTTGCAGCCTGGCTTATTCCTTGAATTCTCCTCCAGCAACCCGAAGCAAGCAGGTGCTGGATGTCACTCTTGTAGCCAGAAGACCCAGTACAAGAAAATCCTATGCTGATAAGTGGAAAAGGTTCTGCTCACGGATTCAGTCTAAAGGAGAGGACACAACACTGCCATACTTACCTCTAATCCTGGATTACTTAGCAGATCCACTCCACAAAGGCCTGTCCTTCTCCTCCATTAAGATACATGCATCAGCCATTTCGGCTCATTACAACACTGAGCCACCTCTCTTCTTGCACCCTGTTATCAAACAGTTCCTTAGAGGGGCAAACAACTTAAGGCCACCAAGGAGAGCCCCCAAGGAGATCCCCCACCCTGCTTGGGACCTTAACTTTGTACTGGAAAAGCTCACCCCCCCCCCCCCTTTGAACTGTGTCAGCAGAGTTAAAATTCCTCTCTTGGAAAACAGCCTTGCTTCTAGCCATCACTTCAGCCAGAAGAGTGTCTGAGCTACAAGCACTTATGGCTGTGGAACCCTTCATTATTTTCCATGCTGACAGGGTTTCCTTCAAGACTAACCCTTCCTTCATACCTAAAGTGGTGTCCAGTGTTGCGCTCAACCAATCCATCCATTTGCCAACCTTCTTCCCTAATCCTCAAAATAAAGGGGAAAGAATCCTGCACTCCTTGGACGTGCACAGGCAGCTCAGATTCTACCTTGATAGGGCTAAGCCCTTCAGAAAATCTGACCAGTTACTAGTCAGCTTTGCAACACGGGCAGAGGGCAAGGCCACTTCAAAACAAGCTATTTCCAATTAGATAGCACACTGCATCCATTTTTGCTACAAGCACCATGGGAAACCAACCCCTCAGGGGGTCGGAACACATTCCACTAGGGCAACATCTACCTCTACAGCCTTTCTCAGGGGAGTCCCTACCAGGGACTTCCTGGAAGCTGCTACCTAGAGTTCTGTACACACCTTCACCAAGCATTACCACCCGCCTGTCCTTTCCAAACCCAGGGCAGGTTTTGCTACAGCAGTTCTGTAAGGCATACTAGCCAGCCCTAACTCTTCTTGTCTTCCTCCACCCTTCTTCAGCTTTGGGAATCCATCCAAGTGTGATGACTGCAACAGTGAAACACGAAGAACATAGTACAGTTGTGTACACTTACCATAAATGTAGATGTTAAGAGTGTATTCACTGTTGCAGTCCTGGTTTTCCTCCCTCCAGCCCCTGGTTTTCTATCTCTCTCATTCTCCTGTCTATGGCTATTACTCACCCCTTCTAGGGTATTGGTATTTACTTTTTACTGGTGGTGTTTTCCCACCATAACTTAGCTCCCTGTTTGGGGGGCTCCTGACATTTGGGGCAAGAAAGACTGATGTAATGGTGTTGGTTGCCTGACGTCAGACCTGGAATGACAGCATCTGATGCAGAGATACTAAGTCTCTGGTATTCGGGCCGACTGAGGGCTACCTGCAGGCAGATAACCCAAGTGTGATGACTCCAACATATACATTTATGGTAAGTGTACACAACTGTACTTTCCTCTCACCAGGATGCACATGAGAATCCTTCAGTGGCTCTTGTTCTCCCAATGGTCACTTCAAGAACTTCCGATGTCCCACCTGTTCAAAATAACGGAGTCATGCAAAAAGGACCTACGGTGGTGGATCCAGTACAACCATGTGACTATCGGGAGACCCTTTATTTCACAACAACCTGTTGCTACAGTGGACACAGATGCTTCCCAGATAGGGTGGGGGGGCATTATCTGGGCAGGATGGTCCAAGGTATATGGCAGGAACACGAGGCCCACTTGCTTATCGGTGTTCTAGAGATGAGAGCAGTGCTTCTGGCATTGCAAGCACTCCATGACTCTGTTCCACTGGGGACAATTGCCATACAGTCAGACAATATGTCTGTGGTTTGGTACATAAACAAGGAGGAACTAAATCATACCCACTTTGTCTTGAGACTCAGAGTTTGGTAATGGGCAATTTCTTCCCAATGCTTTCTAGTAGTAACACACATCCAGGGGAAATCCAGTGTGATAGCCAACAAGCTCAGCAGGGGAATTTTATTGCCTCACAAGTGGTCTCTGAACCAGATCATAACGGAAGAGATTTTCTGGAAATGGGGTCAGCCTTGCTGTGATCTTTTCGCCACTCCCATGAATGCCAAGTGCAGCAGCTACTTTGCCCTAATTCCCCCTCTGGGGGAGACACCGAGAGACCCACTTGTTCACGATTGGCCCTCAGGACTTCTTTATGCCTTTCCCCCTCTTACCCAAAGTCATCCCGAAAGCAAAATCCTTGTGAGGCAGGATGATGCTCATTGCCCCATATTGGCCTCGACAAATTTGGTTCCCCTTCCTATGGCTTCATCTTCAGGAGAAGCCGTCGACTCTGGACCCAGTTCCAAACCTGCTGACACATATGTCAGGTGCACTTCATCCTTCTCTCCACACCCTCAACTTAACAGGATGGCTGCTCCACTTCCCAATTTAGTCAGGCTTCAGAACTTCACTCCAGTAGTCAAACACATACTGATGTCCTCTCATAAAGTTTCTACTAGAAGACTATATACTAGCAAGTGGAAAAGATTTTCTCACTGGGCACAAAATGGAAATATTGACCCTTTTTCTGCGCCTGTTGAATCCATTGTAGAGCTCCTGGCGGAGGTTTGGCTGCAGCAACTCCTAGAGTCCAGCTGGCTGCAATCTCAAACTTCCACATTGGTGACCATTCTCCTAATTTAATACACACAGGTTATGTAAAGCATTTTTAAAAGGCGTTTCCTTATTGAGACCTCCTTTTAAGGAACCACTTCCTTTTTGGGATTTAAATTTTGTACTATCTCAACTTACATTGCCACTGTTCGAGCCTTCTTCATCTTGTGACCTCAGATTTCTTTCCTGGAAGACCATTTTTCTAGTAGCCGTAACATCTGCCAGAAGAGAGTCAGAGTTGCAAGCACGGTCTGTCAGACCTCCATATCTGAGCTTTCACAAGGACAGGGTATCATTACAAATGAATCCATCCTTTGTAGATAAGGTTTGCTCTCAGTCCAATATCAGTCAGTCCATTGAGCTGAGTTTTTCCGCAGTCATAGCATCAAGGCAGAGAATAGACTCCATCAGTTGTACGTGCGTAGACAGCTCAGATTCTATTTGCAAAGAACTAAAGATTTCAGGAAATCTGACCAATTATTCATCTCCTTCCCTGAGACAAAAAAGGGTGTGTCAGTTTCTAAAGTCACCCTTTCTAATTGGCTCTCAAATTTTATCACCTTTATCTATACCTCCAATAGTAGAGAGCTGTCATTCAAAGTTAGGGGTCATTCAACTAGAACATTAGCTACAACTTCTGCTTTTCAGGGCAGAATGTCAATGGATAGTATTTGTGCTGCAGCTACGTGGGACAATCCTCATATGTTTATCACTCATTACAAAGTGGATTTGGCCTCCAGGGACAGGGCCTCTTTTGGTTCCACTGTGCTCAAGGGTGTACTCTGGTGAGCCACCTGGGGAAAAGGTGCTAGGGACGCTGTCCCATCCAAGTAAGAATGATGGCGAGATAGGACAACATAACATAAAGAAGTTATGTACTCACCATGACGTTCCATGTTTGTTGTCCATCTCGCCATTCATTTTTATGACCCCTCCCTCCCCTGTCCAACGACTCCTAGAGAACCTGGTAGTGATCTTTCCTCTTTACATGAACTCCTTGACTCAATTTTTCCTTGATATGGGGTCATATATTTATATTACTCTTTAGTAAGTTAGCAGCAAACAAGATCTGGAGAGTTACACCACTTCATCATGGTATACCTACCTGCCACAAGCCAAGTTTAAGACTTCCAACTGTGTATTTGGCCAAGCATCGGCTCCGAACCCATCCAAGTAAGAATGAATGGCGAGATGAACAACAAACATGGAAAATTATCGTGAGTACATAACTTCTTTTTTTCTTGTTTTACTATTTTACTCATGACTAATTATTTATTCTTTGATCTTCTTACTACTCCTGTCACTTATTCTTTGGTAAGTCTAGCTCTGTTTTTCCATTTTTGAGTTATGGCTTTCTTTGATTAAAAAAAACTATCCACATCAATTTCTTTTCTTTTTAACCCATTTCTGTCCAAGACTGTTTCCCAGCAAAAGTTCATCTTTCTGTAGTTCCGGATTAGCGCCTAGCAATGCATCCTTTAAAGTTAATTCAGTCTTAAATCTGCTAATATTTCACATTCCTAAAAAAATGTGCACCCAGCTTGCATGTTGTATTAGACCACACATCCAGCAATGGCTTTCAGCTGCTGGGGATCATCCTCTTCATTCCTTCAGGGATGTAGAAATACTTATGGAGGCATTTCAATGTGAAAATACAGAATTTTCTGTTCCTTCTCTCCGCCTTTGGCAATACACAAATTTCTGACCATTCTTACCTAGATGTCCTTCAAGGATGCATCTGCAGTCCTAACATATGGGTTGTCCTGCCTCAGGCAGCCCTTCGGTCGGCCGGATTCCAAAGTCTGGGTCTGGCCTCGGCTGATGTCACACTTCACCCGACGTCATAGCTGCTGTTTATTGGGTATAAAGGCATCAGCCGACGCCATTTTCCTCAGTCTTTCTTGCCGCGCGGTGCCCGAAGCAGAAGCTGTTCGCAAGTGCCGGTCGGTCAGATCCAGAGATTTCTACTACCGAAGACTTCTAAAAAGCTTAGTACCCCGTTGGGGACTCTTTCTTGCCTCAGCCGATGTCAGACAAAGTAAATAATTGTTTAACTTGTGGGAAACAAATACCTCATAAGGATTTCCACTCTTACTGCCTTCCTTGCTTAGGCCCAGACCACGACGTATTTCTTTGATTAAAAAAAAACTATCCACATCAATTTCTTTTCTTTTTAACCCATTTCTGTCCAAGACTGTTTCCCAGCAAAAGTTCATCTTTCTGTAGTTTCGGATTAGCGCCTAGCAATGCATCCTTTAAAGTTAATTCAGTCTTAAATCTGCTAATACTTCACATTCCTAAAAAAATGTGCACCCAGCTTGCATGTTGTATTAGACCACACATCCAGCAATGGCTTTCAGCTGCTGGGGATCATCCTTTTCATTCATTCAGGGATGTAGAAATACTTATGGAGGCATTTCAATGTGAAAATAGAGAATTTTCTGTTCCTTCTCTCCGCCTTTGGCAATACACAAATTTCTGACCATTCTTACCTAGTTATCCTCCTCCATTTTTGTCCCTCAGTCACCTATGATTTTATCTAATTCACCCTCCTGCACCTCTTGAATTATTTAGTATAGTGTTATTGTAACAGCCCTTTCCAGTTTAGTTATTCTTCCTTTATCATTTTTCCCACCTTGTTTTGGTCATCTCTTGTTTTAAAGCTTGTTAATACACATACCCCTTTCCCCGTTTAGTGAGTATCTAGCCCGTGCCACTTCACAGCTTATTACTTCTCTGTGTTGCAATAGTTGGTTTCAGTATTTCATTTCTGTCCTAATTGTGTCTACCTCCATGCGGCCGCGGTGGTGCAGTGGTTAGTGTTGTCGCCTCACATCAAGAGGTTCTCCCGTTCGATTCTCTGCTGGGGCACCTTCTGTGTGGAGTCTGCATGTCCTCCCCGTGGTCAAGTGACGTTAAAGACATGCAGGTAGGTGCATGCGTGCGTGAGTGGGTGTGCCTTCTTTGAAGGTTGGATGTCGGGCTGGCAACCCGGCACCGTAAAAATCCACTGCCAATCATTAGAGGACTGGAGTTCCGCTGTGGCGACCCCTAACTGGGAAAAGCCGAAAGATTAGGTCTACCTCCATGCAGCTGTCATCTTCATTCTATCATCCAGTCCCCTATGGGAAGTTTATTGTAGCTCCATCCTTTCATTTTTAGGGGGTGAAAGACCTGGTTAACTGTTGTAACCAGCTCCCACCTGCATATTCCCCCAGATAATTTCTAACCAGTCCACTTCATGTACATGTGGCATGTGAGCCAACACCATTTGTTGCCATGTAGCATCATATTACCAAAGGCCACACAGTCCCCATATGTTTAACTTTCAGCCATTTAGTTTATTTAGGATCGCTTTAGTTGGGCATGCCCAGAAGGCCAGGGCTAAGTGTAGTACATGTGCAACAACTTGCCATTGTAGAACCATAACACTCTGATCTAAATCCAGATTGTTTGTTCCATTTTTGTAAGTTTTCAATGACAGCCATCATCTTTTCATATGATGTAACCAAAGACTGCTCGTAGGTCCCTGCTAGCCAGGTTCCCAATTACTTTAATGCTTTATTTTCCTGGATATTTCACCTTTAGTTTATCCATGTCCATGACATTTATTACCCACGTTTTACTTTTTCCCTTGTTTACCTTGTATCCCCCCATTTTCTCCAAAATTCTGTATGCAGGAGATGAGTGACCGTTAATATGATCTCATCTGCTTAAAGGCTGCTTTTCATCTCCTTTCTACCAAAGGTTTTACGTACAAGGCAAACTGCACCATGGAGAAGGGGTATCCCTGTCTCGTTGCCCTGCTAAGCTCAGTAGTCTCCTTAACACTTCCCATCATTTTTAACATGGGCCTCTGCTCCCTTATATCCAGTTGTGCAATAAAATTCTTTGGGAAGCCCTTATCTAAATCCCAGTCCATTCTGTCAGCCTTTGTTTCTCACATTTTTAATTATCTTTATTAATGATGTCAGATATGTTCCTCTCCTGAATAAACCAACACTGGTCTAAATTAGTTAACTTTGGTAGAATTCTAGCCAATCTTTTAGTCACATGCCTCTCAAACTCTTAGTGCAACAAATCTGGACAAAGGTAAAAGTAATGGTGAGGAAAGGCCCCAAAATAGGGACAGATTTTAAATAATACTCTTATAAGTTTGCTAGAAAAACAGGTCTTGAATTAAAATGCATTTTTCCAAAGGACAGGAAGTCTGAAACTGCTGTGTTCAGTGATTTCAGTCCTGAATGATTTGCCAGAAAAATAGAATGTTTATGAGGAACAGACCAAAAACATGAGGCAAAAATCTGGACAGTTGAGAGGTATGTTTAGCAATTATATTCATAAACACTTAATAAAGGTTTAAAATTGTAATGGGTCGATATGAGCCAGCCTTTATTTCCTCCCTCTTTTGGTAGAACCGATGTCACTGCTTTTTCACGGGACATTGCTACTTTGTGTCAATTTTAGAGGTTAAGTAATTTCACAAGTTTCATTCAAGGCATGCCCCCTCCCAAATTCCCAAACCTCAATAGGTATGCCATCAGTACCAGGAGATTTCATAGGTTCATAGATGTGTACTAGGCTAAACGCTCTGGAGCCTATGTAAGCCTAGCCCAAGAAGATTTCTTTTTGCGGTGTTGATGAAGCAACTCTGTTATCTCTTGCCTAGTAACAGCTGCTGTTAGCGTAGGGCTTTGCTCTTCATAAATACTGCCTTTGTTTAATTCTTTTAAGAATCTATGCATTTCTGATATTTGCTTCTCAGTTCTTTCAATCTGTTTATGTAAATCACCATAGTATTTCTCAAATTCCTTAAATACTTTCTTGGGTTTGTATACTTTTCCTTTCCTTCACTCTACTCCAGAGCTCATTTATTGCCCAGTCTACTTTCTCCATCCTTAATTTAGTGGCAAGTGTCCTCACTGCTTCTGGGGTAAATGCATTAAGTTCCTGGATACCAGTTCTTTTCACCCTAATTATTCTGTCTCTTTCAGTTTCTTCTTTGTCTCTTGTACACTTCTCATTTGTTCGTAGCCTGCCAGTCATTGTTGCAGCCCCTTAAATGCTCTTGCAACTCTGCACTAATTCCTTTTTCATTCTAGTCTTTCCTCGTTTAAATAGTAAGTTTGGAACCTCCACATTGGCTTTCCTAGACATTCAGTGCTTAATGTTGTGTGTGCTGTTAGGAGTGTGTGATATGAAAACATAGCCCTACTCTGACATATTCTGTCTGCACTAGCTAAGTGCCATTATTTTATAAATTCTTGACCAAGATCACCATTTTTTACTGTAAAATGTATAGGCCATATCTAGTCCTTTTATCATATTCTCCCAAACATATGCAAGTCCCAGTTCCTTAATAAATTTCAAAGTTTTTGTTTTTAAACTTTTGCTAGCATTCTTGCTCCAGCCTCTCTTGCTGCATTGTCTCTTCTAAAAATCGTAGACCAGCCTCCAGCCAGTATTAATCCCCCTCCCATTAAATGCATGATTCCTGTTAACAGATTCCTTGTAACTTTCCTGCCTGCCTTGTGTGGTATATAAATGGAGGTAAAGATTACCTTGGATCCGAAATATATACCTTCCCACCCAGCTGAATGCCCATCCTCTCCCACTAATATAGACTGTTCTGTTAGTGGTAAGTTTTTAGCAGACAGTATTATAACTCATCTTCCTCTCTCCTTGAACACAAGACTGAGATAATTGCGTGTAGCCACTTTTTTATTTTTTTATTTGTTGACCGGGAATGCCCAACTAGGTTCCACAGAGCCTGTTTTCAGCGGAGGCCCAGGGAGAAATGCTCCAGATGCATGTCTTTGGAATGTGGGAGGAAACCGGAGTACCCGGAGGAAACCCACGCGAACACAGGGAGAACATGCAAACTCCACACAGAAGGGACCCCAGCCGAGAATTGAACCAGAGAACCTCTTGCTGTGAGGTGACAATGTTAACCACTGCACCACTGTGCCGCCCTTTTTTGCACTTTAATCTATGTAAATGCATCTCTACAACACTGTTGTCTGGAATTTCTCTTTCCTAAGCAAACCAGTTATTCTTTCTCTTTTTTTTTTTTTTTTTTTTTTACCAAGTTTAACCCTTTCACATTCCAGTTTGCAGTAGTCATTTTAATCGTGGTGTTTTTAGCTTTGTGTAACTGCATCTTCATGCTGATCTTGCCATTTGTCCTTCCTCTTTACTGCCTTCCCCAACCAACAGTACTTCATGTCCCCCTCCCTTACAGGCTACATTTGTTTTTGATTATTGCTTCATTCTGCAAAACTTTCCTTTCATGGGTGTGTATTTTAGGAAATGGAATCAATAGCATCAAGGGTAAAAAAACTAACCAAATTTTCTGATTTCACCCCCGTGTAAACTATATGCAAAATATTCAGCTGTAGAGGAAAGGACAGTTACCCTCAGTCAGAACTTGAGAGAGATGCCTCACTATCTCCCCCCACAGTGGGTGTGAGCAACATGGTTGCTGTTTGAGAACCTCTTGCCTTTGTCTTCCCTTAAATGAGAAAATGTACACAGTCTCTTAAGCCCTTATCATTCTTTATTTGGTTCATCTCAGGGCAGTCACTTAACACTGTATCATAATTTCCTAGGTAGTAGCCAGTTTTCCTACAGTCCGGAATATTAAATTAAATTAAAATTCCTCTCCATTTGTTCCATGTCTCACTTAACGTGTATCTTCTATACATAACCATTTGCAGCCCCCCAACACTTTTTTTCTTTTTCCCATAGTTCACTGCTGTTTGTTTTAACAACATAGCTGTAGACTAGCAACTGCTATTATTTCCAGTCATTTCTTTCCCTGTATCCCCATCTGTTTGTTGTAGAGAACAAGTCCTATGCTAGAGACTGCATGTTTTCTGCTGCTTGTTTCACTTGTGTTTTTTCACCCTTAGTCCTCCTCTTGTCAGTTACTCTCATGTATATCCAGACTTCTGAGTCTCGCATGACTTCAGCTTGTGGATCTGGTAGCGTCTAGTTTGTCATAAGGTAGTAGCGTTGTCTCTTCTTATTGCTTTCCAGCAGTTTTTGTACTTTTTCTTGTCAGGCATCAGTAATGTAGGTGGGAGTAGGCAATATGCTTCTGCAACCTTCTGCCTGTCAGCTCATTAGCTGGTAAGAGATTGAGTCCTTGCAGTTATACCCAGAATAGCAAGATAACAGTTTTCATACTTTTGCTACAGTTTTATTTTTCATGTATTCATTCTTAACTGTTTGGATAGTCCTGTATACTAGTCCATCGGTTTGGAGGGTGATGTGTGTGGATGTGTCATTACATATTTGAATTGCCATTCGTAAGCAATTCTTCTGAATTCATGACTTGTCTCTTGCAGGCCAATACCATATATGAGAACCGCAAATATCCCCTCTTAAAACAAATTGCACTCATTTCTTTGTCTTAATTTCATGAGACTTGAATAATGATCCACATATGATATGCATGCCTTCTCTGACAGAATAAATCTGTAATCAGTCTTCTACATGCTTGCTTTAGAACTTGCTATCCTAGCCCATCTTCCTTTGGATTGTTCTGGTAAGCATGCAGAAAAAAAGTCAGCACTACCTATTTTGAGTTGACATTCTTGGCCAAAACATCACACCTCTTGTTTGGTACTATTTCCAGTTATGATTTGTGTATTCTGTCTCGCATTTGTGTTCTAATTTGATTGGGACCTATTGTTTTGTGAGCCTTTGACACAACTTGTTTATTCCTTGAATGAAAAGTAAGGCTGACTTTCTTTCCTTATTGATAAATTCTGCTAGGGTCATCTTTTCCTTTCAGCACTTGTTTCTAAAGAAATATTACCAAAAGAGTCTGTAGTTCTTTATCCAAATCGTCATGCTTCTCTGGTAAATAAACATTTCTTTCCTGACATGTAGTTCTTTGCCTGATCTGTGTAACACTTTTAGATCATACTTCTGGAGATTGAATAAAATACTCTGAAGTGTTGGCGGTGCCTTCTGTAAAGACTTTCTGAATATGCATTGCAAGGTCTTGAAGTCTGTTTAAACTTCTGTACCATAAGCGTATTATAAGTAAGGGTGTTCTTTTGCTAGCCTTGTCTGTTGGGCTTGCTCTGAGTTGAACAAGGTTGTAATCTTGTATTACTTGCTGACTTGTGTAAGCATCAAATCTTGCGTTTTGATTTGCAGGAAGGTAGTTAGGAGTGGTGTGGAACAGACTGTGGCCACTCTTGTCACAGGAGGTTCTCACACAGCCTCAAACGCAGAAGTTTTACAGATGAGTATGCCCAATTATGATTGCTGGAAAAGACATACTAAACCAAAGGCTCATCAGGGAGAGCTTTTTATCTTTTGATATTTAAAGAATGTTTATTTTCCATTTGTATATAGTTTATATTTTGTTTATAATCACAAGATCAATGAGTGCTCAGTTGAAAAAGGGAATGTTGAGACGAGAGCACTGAATGCGAAACATACCAAAGTCCATAATATCAAATCACGGGGTTGCCCCAGTACTCCTCACCTCCCATAGGGCCCATGTTAACACTTATTTCCGTGTCTGTTTTTTTTACGATTTATCATATTTTGGGGGTTCATTCACTTTGGTGTTGTTTTCTATACTCATAGGTAGGTACTAAGCTATTGGCCCTATGACCTATATAAGCCTAGCCAAAAAGGTACCCTGGCTTTCACCATCCAAGAAAATTATTTTCCTGTGCCCCTGTCGAGCAGAGCCACAGAGGTGATCCCTGGGGTGAATTTCCTATTTCCCATCCAATCATCAACATTTTTCTTGAAGAGTGCTAATCAGGAGCTTTGTTTGTTATAGATAGGTAGTTTGTTCCAGAGTATGGGAAGTCTCTGGGACAGGTATCGATCCCTCCAGCATGTTCTGTTTATTGTAGTGACAAGGTTTATGTTCCTAGAGTGTGTAGCTCGGTGGGCTTGGGATTTCTTTAAGTGGAGTATGTCCAACAGCTCTGGGTTTTGACATAGCTTTTGTATGTTAGGCAGAGATCGCTTCTGAGTAGGCGATATGCGACGGAGTAAAGCTGGAGTTTTTTCAGACGGTCTGCGTAGGGCATCTGTTTGAGGCCGGTAATCCTCTTTGTAAAATATTTCTGCGGCCTTTCCAGTTGTAGGTGTCTTGAGGTACATACCAAAAGGGGCAAGTAAGTGACAAGTAGAGGGGAACAATGACCTGTTTTTTCCTGGATGAGAAACCTTTTGTAATCAGGTGTTCCATGTACAAGGATTTCCTGACTACTGTGACGATATGATTATCAAAGGAGAGACTGCTGTCCACCTGTGTCCCAAGGTCTCATCACACTTTCGGTGTTAAGTAGACTACTGTGTGGTAGCTCATTGGTACAGAGTTTTTACCAAAGGGAATGACAGTGCACATTTTGCATTAAGCTTGAGGCCATGGCTTTGAGACCAGGCATCCGTCTCTGAGACGCCCTTTTGTAGGATGTCTACATTGTTAGAAGTTTCGATTATGGCTCCTAGTTTGCAGTCATGCAAACTTCGTTAGCCAAAGATCGTCTGTGTTAGCCTGTACTTGAGAAAAGTAGATACCAAACAGGAGAGGACCCAGGACTGAACCCTGTGGTACTCCACTTGTCACTGGTCTGAAGTTGGATTTGGAGTCTGCCACTTTCAATGTGGGTTCTTTCAGTGAACCAGTTGGCAACCCATCTTGTGACGTAGGGATTTATACCTAGTTTAGTGATTTTGTCTATAATTCTAGAGTGTGGGGATGGTGTCAAAAGCCTTGGCGAGCGCTAGATAGGCTGTATGAACCACCTTACCTTCGTCTACGGCTTTGGTGACTGCTTCAAAGAAGTTGATCAGGTTCAGGAGGCTTGGCCTGCCTTTCACAAACCTGAACTGGGTGGGGTCCTGAATTTGGAGATTACCAATGTCTGCGTGTATAAGATCCATGATGATATGTTCCATGGCCATGCAGACAAGGCTCGTTAGGCTAATGGAGCGGTAGTTCCCTAGGGTCCATGGTGGCTTCCCCTTTGTGGAGTGGGATAACCGTCGCTGTGCGCCATTCAGTGGGCACAAAGCCTGAGGTAAGGCTATGATTGAACATAGTGCTTAGGTGGTGTGCCTGTTCGTTCTGTAGTTCGTGTAGAATGCAGCTTGGGATGTTGTCAGGTCCCATGGATGCTGTGTTCTTGGCTTTGGAGAGTGTGGTTTTTACCTGTGCAGCCATGATTACAGGAACTTTGCATTCTTCCGGTGTAGAGATGGGCCCTTTAGGGGGTGAGAAAAGGGTAAAGTTAGCACTGAACCTATCTGTCAGGATGTTGGCAATATCAGTTGGTTCTGTATATTTACTGCCATTGTGCTGTAACTCAGAGCAGATCTGAGTGTTGCCATTTAGATTTTTGACATAGCTACAGAATGCTTTGTGGTTGTCTTTAGAATCAGTGGCAATTTTGTTTTTGTAACTAGCTTTGGAGGATTTTATGAGGGATCTCAACTTCTTACTGAGGCTGACCAGGGAGTTCCTCCAATCATGGGATTTTACTCTTTTTTTTGCAACAGTTTCTTCTGTTGTAGAGTTTGTTTATGGCAGGGGACCACCAGATTGGCTTCCTTTTTTGGGGGATAGCATCTTGGTTCTGTTAGGGATAGCACGATCTATGCACTCGTGTAAGTGCATTTATGTAGGATTCAGCAGTCGTACCTCTACTGTCCATCTGCATGGGTGTTGTGAAGTTTGCCACTTCTGTTTTAAGAAGCGTGAAGTTGGCTTTGGAGAAATTTTTTACTTTGGTTTCCCTAATGGGGGTGGGATGTGGATGTCTAGGGTGATTAGCTTGTGGGTCGGATCTGACCAACAATGGTGTGGAACACCGGTCACCCATGTTGGTAATGACCAGGTCTAGGATATTGCTGCCCCTGGTGGGGTTGTAGATAAGTTGATCCAAGGCATTGGAATTTATGAATTCCAGAAAACGTTGAGCGAAAGAGTTGGTACATGAGTAGTTTTCACAGTTAATCGTCTGGTAGTTGAAATCATCCATTAGTAGGGTGTTGGGTTGTACCCATATATTTTACAGTGTATCAAGAAATGAGGAGTGGAAATCCTGGGGCATGGTGGGGAATCTGTAGCAAGTTACAGTTTGGATTGCGGTCTTGCCCAGAGTTATTTGCACTTGGATAATCTCGGATGCATTATGCTGAGCAATTAGCCTGGAGGTGTGGCTATCCTTAATGAATATGGACATGCCTCCGACTTTAGTGTTTCGGTCCAGGTTAGGTGGTCGAAAGGTGTGGTGTGAATTATAGCCTGGTGATGCAGGCGTGCTCTCTGGAGCCTTGAACCAGGTCTCTGTCACTTCACAGATGTCGATATTCTCCATTTTTAAGGAGTGCCTCGAGTGAATGCATTTTGAGGTTTAGACTTCTAGCATTGAGTAGCATTACCCTCAGATTTTGCTTACTTGTACCTGTTAAGGTGGTGAATTTGTCATTTGAACCTTGCCTAAAAAAAGCACGATAGGGGTGACAAGAGCCTTAGCCAGTATCCGGAATCCTAAGGTCAACAGGTGCAGGCCATCTCTGGCAAAGCATCGTGGTCTGTCGATCATGTCATCCCAGGCAGAGATACTGGATCCCCTTAGAATGACACCAGAAGCTTAGCCAACTGTTGAAGTCAATCATTTTGTCCTTGTGGTGTCATTCTGGGGTGATGGCAGGATGCTACTCAGGGCTAGGGTCATACCTGCCCAGGCTACAAGATCAGAGAGCTCCTCTATCTCTTTTCACGTAGTCCAGGGAGGTACATCACAGGTCATTCACACCAACATGGACAATGACAGAGTCATATTTGTACTTGTGGAGTGACCTGAGTGCGTACGTTATGTGGTCGATCCTGGCACCCGACAGGCAGCTGACAGTAACTTTCTCCTTGTTTAGACTGGTGAGTGGAACATTGTTATGCCTTATGGACTGTGGTTGAGTGGCAAACTGAGTTTGTGGGCTGTGTGTCATTTGGGTTGTGTTGGGGGGGTGGAGGTTGCTTGCTTTTCTACTTAGAGGTCTCTGTTGCTTGAGCAGATTTTTATTGAGGGCCTCCGCGAATGTAGGTGTGTGTTTCGTGTTTCTATGTGTGAGTTTTGGTAGTGTAGGTTTTGAGGTGCTATGTGATGAGTGTAGTGTGGTGCAAGTGTTTACCTTCTCCTCTTGGCTCTCTAGTCCAGTCTTGGGTGAAGAGAGCTTTGCTTCCAGTTTGACTTTATAAGTGCATCTCTCACAGATTGTAGTGTTGGGTGATAGGAGGAAAGGGTTGTCTGTGTACATGAGGCAATTGCTGCATACACCCATCTTGACATTCCCTGTTTAGCAGAGCACTCATCAGTTTTCTATAGTAAACCTTTTATTCACTTTTGGTGCTACTGATTTAAAATTAAACTCAAAATACTTCTTTGTGTATGGTGTAGATTTGTACAGTTTGCCATTTGTTACAAATGAACAAGATAAGGAACAGAACTGTTGTGCTTAGTATGGTCTCTTATCTGCGAAACTCGTACAGACCCACATGCATGACAATTGCTATCAGTTTCAGAGCAATCTTGCCTGTTGTATGCCATCGCTGGTTTACTTTCCCTTCCTCATGTCATGTGGCTATGCTTCTGGTGTTGTATAAGGTAGTGTATTCAAAAAGAGGGAACTGTGTTTTTAACTATATGTGGGAAAAAAATATATATATAGCTATAGCTGCATATTCATTAAAATTGCACCTTTTTCAGAATTTATGCAAAAATACAGTGCTTCTCCAAGGTTTGCAACACCGATGAACTTTTTTATTCTTGTTAAAAAAAAAAAAAAAAAAAACTACAGGAAGGCATTTTAAGCCTTTCATTAATTGGAGATGTGCAGTGCAAGCCTATTACTCATTTTTTGTTTGTATTTCACTTTCTTGTAGAAAATGACAGAGGAACACCTTGGAAAAGAGAAAGTAGCCCTGCAGAAAAGCCTGCTGTATTATGAAAGCATTCATGCTCGACCGGTAATAAAATGTTTTTGCCATAATGATGTCTTGTATTGTGTAAAATTGACTCTTCTGTGTTTTTAGTATAGAGGAAAAGAACTAAAACTAGTATTTTAAAAACGTGTACAAAAAAAATGAAATGTGGTGGAAGATAGAAGAAAGGGAGCTCGGAACGTAATTTCTTGGTATCAGGTAGTATAGTTTATTATTTTACTTTTTTTGTCTTTTTTTTTAATATACACATATGCATCAGACATTTCAACTGCTAGAACTCGCACCTAAATGGGATTTGTGAAATATAAAATCACATTAGTTGAGGTGCATTTTTTGACTGTTCTGCTCACTATTTTTAAACTTCTGAAGGCAAACATCAACCCTTTTTGTCCAACTTTCAGAGTTTTACAGAAATTAGCCATAGTGGATCTGGAGTTCTGTACTAACTCAGGATATTGGCCTGAGGCGTGGCTAAAAGAGGAAGAAGCAAACACCATTTTTTGATACAAGAAGTGATAGTCACTCCTTAATCCAGTCCCCTCTTCTGTGATTTCGAGGGTACAATAAGTTTCCAGTTTGGAAATTTTTTTGTTTATTTTAAGGGGAGTAAAATTCATTGTAATTTTGTCAGTTTGTTCTGTGGACTTCTGCTTTCTGAAAATCATGCCATACCCAGAAAAGCTTTCTAATATATGTACCATGTGGGAGTTGAATTTCCTCTAAACATTTTTATTTGCTATGCCTTTTTTGTCTGGGTTGGATGGAAAAGCACCAGGTTTCCACTGTTTAATTTCTCTACGTCTTCAGTTTTTTTTTTTAATGCCATGACAGGAATAGACCACATTCTTAAGTCAGCACATAATTAAAGATGTCCTTCCATATAACTGTTACAGAATTCTTTACTTAAGGGATATCTGGCCAAGGATAGCCCAGCATCCGGCCAGTATACCAAAACCTTCAGCTCTTAGTTTGTCACACACATGCTGCCCATGCAAGACATGGGGCATAAAGGTGATGTACAAACGTAATTGCTCAACTTCTTTGCCGTCAGTCCAAATGCCATTGTTATATGTCAGAATTACCACCCTTCTGCTGTGCTTGTTACCATGCCAGTTTTCAGGTAAGTGCCCCGTTTGGGTTTCTTCTCTTTTTTTAACTATTGTATGGTATTGTGTTCATGCCATCCAGAAAGGGGGATATGTTAGTATAGGAGGCAGATTCCCCATAACGACCATCACTTCCAGTGTGTTTTTTGCTTGGGTGCTTTCATGATTTTATGCAGTGCTCTTCTTGCCAGGCATTTGTGCCTAAGACATTGCATAGTCACCTCTCCTCCTTGTACATATATCTTGAGAGCCATCGACTTAAGTTGGTTCAGAGTGCTGTGGCAGAATCCTCCCATGCTGAGGGCCATCCGTCTGCCAAGAAGAAGGCCAAAAAAGTTAGGCCCAATCTAGTTGCAGTCCATCTTCCCGCAGACATCTCTCTAGAGGGTAATGAAAACCCTGAAGATCATCTGGTACTTGCTTCAGATTCCTCTGCTGCGACCCTGTTGGAGGCTGGTATGGATCAGAGTTCTCTCACGTTCTTGGTGGCTTTTCCTGCATCTGCACCTAATGTTGAAGGAAAATCTCTTATCCAAGGGACCAAAGACGATTCCTCAAATTTTAGTGAGTGTGGAAATTCCTACCAATATTATTAATTTGGGTCAAGGGTTTGACCATCCAAAAGTTTTTTGGCAGACGACACGCAGAAAAAAACCCAAAAAAACTAAGAGTATTTCCCCTGTTAAGGATCCCCAATGGGAATGACAGGATTTCACTCCGGGTTTGTTTAATGCTTAATTAACTTGAAGCCTCCTCAAGGGGTGCCCTGTTCCTGCACCCCCAGGTCTTCCACTCATGTTGAGAGGCCTATGGAACTGGATTCCTCAGATGTAAATTTGGAATCTGAGGAAGAATCACTGGCTTATTCTTCCCAAAGTCCCCCCCCCAGACTATGTCTCAGAGGAAGAGAATTCTTTGAGTCCAGACCCACCCTTGGAAGAGTTGTCCTTTTTGGGATACTATTGCCTGCATGATGGACTACTTTAAGTAGGATTGTTCCCAGGTCTCTGACATTCAAAAGAGGTGGTATGAGCTCCTAGAAATGGAGTCTTCTACACCATCAGCTGCTGCTCCTGTTCTGGCTACCCTTTTGGATAATTTTTCTGCAGTCTCCGTAGCCTGTGACTCTCCGCCTACTGCTTCAAAGAAGCCTGATAGGTTCTACAAGGTGACTGAGGACTGCAAATGTCATAAGTGCCTCTGCTGATCCTTCTATGGTATCATTTTCTTCTGACAAATCCTCTAAGTTGCCATCTACAGAACTCCTTTTTTCTGATAAGGATAGGCTATGAAAAAATTAGACAAGAAAGTTTATACAGCTGCCACCTTGTCCTTCAGGACCATTGACTACCAGACACCTGACCAGGTATGTTTTGGCTCGCCTTTGCCAGGTTTCTAAGGTAGTATCTTACCTTTCCGATTTGAAGGGAAGGCTTCTGCCCTTTCTTTGTTAGGGTCCACTTCTCAAGTTGCCCATTATTCAGTAAAATGCATCCATGATGCAGCTGATGCCTTTTCCAGGGCTGCTACCATTGGTTCAGTGAGGCATTATTCCTGGCTGCATCTTCATGCTTTGCCTGATGATGTCAGGGCCACGTTTTTGGATGCTCCTCTAAATAACGAGTCTGTGTCCTTCTATTCCTACGTTGCAGTATTCTAGGTGTGGGATTTCCTGCCCTCAGACGACTCGAACGTCGGCTTCTATACAAAAGCTTCAGCTTGGCTGCTGCAGTGTGTGTGGGACGTCACACATAGGGCCATAAACCAAGGGGGCTTAAATGTGACGTCTGCATGCACAATCCTCAGAACTTTTCAGCCACAGACTACATTCACATCATACAATCGTTTTCTTCACAGGACATCGCATCTTAAAGATAAGCAGCCTGTTGGGTTTCAAATTTTCTTATTTTTGACGATTGTTTTGGCTAACGCAGTGTTGTTGTAACCTTTAGCTGATGTCAGGAAAAAAGGAAAAGTGCCAGTGCGGATGCCAGATATACCCCATAAGGACACCCATGATGCATGTTTTTTTGCCTAGGCCGGGAACATGATCACTCCTGTGCTGTCAGTTGTTTGTGCTGAAGACCTTGCGCAGCCGTCTAGTCACGTTAAATCTCAACCTCGAGAACCATTGCTTCAAACGGTTCGCCCTTAGGATGGATCCTGCATCGTAGGCTGCACCTGAACCTTCGCGCAAGAAGGCCAAGGTTCCTAGGCCGCCTTCGCCTGCTGCTCCACTTCCTGACACACCGCCAACTGCCGATCTAGGGGTTGAGGTGCACTCGGATGATCCGTCGACTGCAGCAACGTCCCTCGAGGAAGTGGTTTTGTAGCCGACAACCGGCACGTCCTTGGAGCTCACTCAGACATAGACATCTTTCAAGGTCGAGGGGGAACCAGTTTCGGTGGTACCTCTGGCAGGAATCCAGACTTCAGATGTGTTAATCTCCAGACCCAACGCCAGCCCACTCTCTACTTCCTCTCTGGCCAAGAAGAAGCAGAAAACTAAACATACCTCTTCCTCTTCAGAAGTCACACTGGATTGGCAGGCCTTCACTTCCTCTCTCATGCAGGCTTTCATGGCCCTTAGGCTTTCAGCCTCAGCCACTTCCACCCTGCCTCTTCTGAGCCTTAGGCCTGTCTCTGCTTCTTCCCGCCCATCCATAACCCCTCAGGTCAGGGTAGAAGAACATGACTCTTCTTTCTCTCATCAGAGGAGTCCATTTCTTATGTCTCCCAGATTGCCTCCCCCCAGGAGTATTACTCTTCGAATGAGGTATCTGTGGAGGGGGACCATCACCAAGATGAAGGTTTACTTTAAATGGGACACTTCCCAAATGACTGACACCCAAAAAAGGTACTTTGAACTGCTGCAAGTGGAATCACCCTTCCCTTCAGCAGTTCCCCCCATTCTGCCTGCTTATTTGGATGCCTTCAGTGCGGCCTCTAAGGCATCTGACTCCGAGCCTCCAGCCACTAAACTTTCTGACCACTTCTATAAAATACCAGAGGACCACAAATTCTTGTTTAAGCCACTCTTGGCGGACCCAGCTGTTATTGCCACCACAGCAAATAAGCAATCTAGACTGCTGCAATCTGCCTCCCTACTACCCAGTGACAAAAACCATAAGTGCATGGATAGGATGGGGAAGAAGGTGTACACTTCTACTTTAGCTTTCAGAGCCATAAATTATCAGACCCACATGGCCAAGTATGCATTAGACTTGGTCTCTCAAGCCTCCTCCATTCTGGCTTCCTTGCCTGACAGTCTCAGCAAGATGGACATCTCATCCAAACCTTCCTTGGCCCAACAGGTAGCCAGGCATTCCATAAGGTGCAGCTACAATGCTGCAGAAGCATCCATTAAGTCTGCCGCATCTGCCTCAACCCTCAGGAAGTACTTATGGCTAAGACTCCAGAACCTCCCCAGGGACTTCAGGGCTAAAATCCTGGATGCCCCTCTGGAGCACAATGTGCTGTTCGGAAAACAGTCCGCTGACCTTTTAAAAAATCTACAAGAAAAAAGCAAAGAACTCCAGGACATAAGCACCTGCTGGTGTCACCCATACCCAAGTATTATAGGCACTACCCTGCTAAAGCCACCTTTGTAAGACTTACTCCACAACTCTCCTCATCCAGGAGAGGGGCCAGACCTACTAACTCCAGATCCACTGCTCCACCACAGCAACCCAGACAGCCCTTTCAGGACAGAGGAGGCCCCAGTAATGTGTGACTGCCTTGCCCACCTCCCCTTCTCAGCCTGCCTTTCCCACTGTCTCTCCCTCTGGCAATCCATCACTTTAGACCAGTGGGTCTTAAACATTATCCAAAAAGGGTACTTCCTATCCTGGAAAGAGAAGCCACCCAGAAGAGGCATCCCTTCCCTCCCCAAAAACCAAGGCCTATCAGATGCCACATGTTCTGGCAGATCTACTACAGCTAGGCACTGTAGAGCCTGTTCCTCCAGGACAAGAAGGAAAAGGGTTTTACTCCTATCTGTTCCTGGTCCCCAGAAAAGATGGCCCCTGGAGACCCATCTTAGATCTGTCCTTTCTAAACCTACATCTTCAGGCACCCTCCTTCAAAATGCTGTCTCTCCCCACCTTGCTGCCTCTCATTCCAGCCAAGGCCTTTATGGTCACCCTGGACCTAAAGGAAGCCTATCTGCACATACCCATCAGGAGTTCCCCCAGACAATTCCAGTGTTTCTCTGGCCCTTCCTCTCATTTCCAGTTCACTTCCTTGCCCTTTGGTTTATCCACGGCCCCCAGGGTCTTTACAAAGTGCTTAGCCCCAGCCATTCCCTTCTGTAGAACTCAAGGGATACAAATTTACCCTTATCTGGATGACATCCTGATTCTGGCAGAGTCCAGGGATGCTCTATTAAAGCATCTACATTTCACCATGTCCCTTCTGCAGAATCTTGGATTCACCATCAATCTCCCCAAATCTTCTCTGATCCCAAGCCAGGACAAAATTTTCCTCTGCTGCAGAATCACAAGAGACACAATGAAGACCTTTCTACCTCAGGACAAGGTTCTATCTTTATCTTCCCCCTACCAGGAAGCTCTACTATCCCAAAAGGTGACGACAAGGCATTTTCTTCGTCTCCTGGATTTGATGGCAGCAACCATCCCCATGCTGCCTCTGGAAAGAATGCACATGCGCATGCTGCAGTGGTTCCTGATAAACACCTGGTCCCAGAACCTACATCCTCTAGAGCAGGCCATCCCCCTCCTTCCCTGTCTGAAAACAGAAATCAACTGGTGGGCCCAGCAAGTGAAATTAAACCCAGGGCTCCCACTACAGCCCCCACCCCAACCCAAGTTCGGCATACAGATACATCAGATTCAGGTTGGGGAGCAAGTCTGGGCTTTTACAAGATTCAGGAAAAATGGCATCCCTGTCTTCAGGCCAAACACATCAATATCAGGGAAATTACAGCAGTTTTCTTAGCCCTACAGATCTTCACCCCACTTCTGGTTCAAGGGGTGCTCCAGATTATCACCAACTACACCATAGTGATGTGAGCTTAGGAAGGAAGACTGTCTCTTCAAGAAAATTGGGATTGGGACTCAGAAGACAAATGGGTGTTGGATATCATTCACCACGGTTACAGATTTGTTTCATACATACCCCTTTCAAAAGGCATGCTGAAGCGTTCCTCCTCCACAAAAGGCTCACAAGCAAGTTTCTCAGTTACTCCAGATGGGGAGGCCATTCAGCCAGTCCTTATCAGAAAAGGGCCTAAGTTTTATTCGCCTGTCCTTATTCCAAGAAGGGGAAAGAGGAACTCATTTTGGGGGAAATTCTGGAACACTCTTTCTGGACATCTTCAAGTTCAAGATGTTGACGTTACAACAGCTTTACCTCAACTGGGCAAAGATCTGGATGGTAACTTCAGATCTCCCAAGGAAGCTTACCTTCATGTTTATATAAGGCTAAGTTACAGGAAGTATAAGCGGTTCGAGCTGGAAATTCTCATTCTCAGTTCAAGTTCTCTGCCTTTGGCTTTTGGACTGCCTACTGCGTTCACAAAGGTTCAAGCTACTGGATAGCTAGTTCAGGCAAAGAATTCAAATCTGTCCTTACTTGGACTGCCTGATTCTGAAACAGACTACTGGACCTTCACTCTGGAATATGATTCTTCAATTCTAAGATGCTAAGGGTATTCTATTATACGAAATAAAGTCCAGTCTGTGCCCTCTCAGGAACATGCTTTCTGGGTGTGAAGTCCAATATTACAGCTCCCAGAAGAATGGCCACCCACAACAAACAAAAGAGTCAGCAACTTTATGCATCAACTACCCCGACAGTCAAAAGTTATTTGCACTTTACTTCCAGCAACGATAGGGTTCATGGCATCTTTGTGTGTTACAGGTGCTTCTAATTCCCAATGCATATATGAGGAAGCTACAAGGGTCCTCAGCTTCCCAATGGACACAGCACTACCATAAAGCTATGGTATCTCAAAATGTATGGACAGCCTTCAAAAAGAATTTTTGTGGTGGGCTCAAGGAATGTCCTTCAAACAAAGGGACTCTCTGTGACTTGCACAGAATGTCGACAGATTTTTAACGACAGGTCACCTCGGCCATTGCTTGGAAGGCTCATCTAAATGGAAGTGAGATACAAGACAAGTGGCCTGCCAATCTAACAGAATCCCATATCAAGTCAGAGGAGATATTGGCAGTCCGGATAAGCATTAATATGAAGCAGAGTTTACTTTCTCCAGGGCAGGTGTTGATTCTCACGACAGACACAAACCAGGGCAGGTACATCAACAAGCAATGCGGGCAAGCAACACATTCTTGGCAAGCAATGATTTTATTCTTGACTCGCTAGCTGGCAGAACTCTTCGAGCAAGGTTTCTGCGGGGCACAAGAACTCCTTAGTTTTCACGTTAAGAAAGCAGAGAAAAAGCACATCTTACGGTGGAAACTGGAAGCAGATGTGTCATGGATCCTCCAGTGTCATAACTGATAAAGACATAGATCAAAATGCTTCTCCCACAAACCACCAGCTACAATGTAAACAAGGGTTCATCACACAAAGCACCTTTCAAATGCTCTGTGCTTCAGTTGGGTTTCATCACACAGCTTGAAAGTTCCAGTTGCCTCTTCTTCCAAAGGTACTCCTTCAGGTGCCTTTCTTTTCTCCCTCCATGATGGCCTAAGCTCCAGAAGGTCAGACCGGCCCAACACTGGTATTGATTACTCTGAGGAGTCTCGTAAAGGACTGGTACCATCCTTACGGAGTCTGGTAAGGAAGCCTCCATGGCTTTTTACCTCATCTCCTCATCTGGCATTCACTCTCTTCATCTAATCATCTGGCATATTCTGTGTTGAAGCCACAGCAGGTCATCTAACATTTCCTGGCATAAGGAGAAGATTATGGAAGCTAGGTCTCAAAGTACAAAGGAAAGTGTTAATTGAAAAATGGAAAGCTGAGATTTTTATTTTATGAGTACAGAAAAATGGAAGAGAGGAAGCATTTTTTACTAATTTGGTGTGGCTCTTCCAATATCTTACTGAGTTATTGTGTAAAAGGTTTGTCCTTCTTATTTTACAAGATTCATGCTTTTAGCAATTTCAGATCCCTAAGATTGTGACCCACCATTGTTTTCTCATCCTGATGCTTGAGACCCACATTCTTTTGGGGGCAAAGAATACTTGGTTTCTTCCAAGAGTAGAGCTCCTACTCCTGCCCACGATCTCAATTTTACTCCTTCAAAACTGACTCTACAACCTTTGAAAACTGCGGCCTTTGCTGGCAGATGAAAGCGGCTGCTGCTGAATTGGAAATCTGTTGGCTATTACTTCTGCAAGAAGTTATTACTTCAGTGGCCCACGCCCCATGGCAGTAGAGCCATGGCATTTTCCATAAGGATGATTTTTCATTACGTAACAATCCTTCCTTTATGCCTAAGGTGGTTTCTAGCCTTGCTTTATGCCAAACTATGCATTTACCTGTTACTTTTATGCAGAGATTCAAATGCAGGGGAAAAGATTTTGCACTTTAGAAGATACACACTTTATTAACGTTGTGTTAAGCAGGACTATTTAGATTTCAGGCAGATTCAGCAGTTGTTTTGCAGTTGTTTGTTTGAGTCATTTTTTGAGAAGCCCAGGTCAAAACAAACTAAAACTAGGTGGATTAGCTTGGACTTTTTTTTTTTTTATTATTTGCATGGCCCATTCATGATTCCAGCTGGATTGAAGGGGAGATCACATATGCTACCAGGCCACTAACAGCATTTCTAATTTCTAAGGGGTAAGGATATTTTAGGCAACACAGCAACTTTACTTGCATACTTGCATCTAAGCATTATCACCTATCTATCTACTTCACTTCTAGGAGCTGGTTTGCCACAGCTGTTTTAAAGGCATGTTGCAGCAGCAGCCTGTCTTTATATGATTTTTTATCCTTACCTCTGCTTTGGGATCGGGATCAATAGTAAGACCTGCAGCAATGAGGCGAAGAACACTGTACAGTTTGTACATACCGTGAGTGTTACAGATCCCCATTGCTGCAGTCCTCCCTCCCTCCCTTCCCCTCTGTGTTTCCCTCCTATTCTGTGGGTGTTAGGGTGTGCTTAGGTGGTTGTGTATGCAGAAATATGTTTGTATATATTTTTGTATATATTATTGTATTTATTTGTCTTTTAGGGATGTTGACATCTGGGGCAAAAGACTGAGGATATGGCGTCGGTCATGCGCATTGCCCTGGGCGCGCATTGCTGGCGTCGGTCTAATGCGCCCTGGACCCGGCGTCGGCCTACTCTGGTATTGGCGGGCCGAAACTGTACTGTACCTCAACAAGCAAGGAGGAACAAAGGCCTATCAGCTGTGCAGTCTATCCCTGCTGATCTAGAACTTAGCATCCTGGCTCAACTTAGTCCTGCAGGCGGTCTACATCCCCTCACAGGGCAACCACTAAACAGATCTTTTCAGCAGGACATCCTCGCTTCAACACGAATGGATGCTGAATAGGGAGGTGGTCTTAGACAGTCAACCGGTGGGGTGCTCCACAAATAGACCTGTTTGCCTGCCCCCAGAACAGGCAACTGCGGAACTTCTGCTCAAAAACCCACTCCCTTCTAGCGTGAAGAGTGGATGCTTTCAGCATCTGTTGGGAGGGGAAGTTCTTTTATGCCTTCCCCCCATTCCCACTGATTTAGAAAGTCCTCCTGAAAATTCAGGAGGACAAAACAAAAATCTTGTTAGTGACTCCCTATTTGCCAAGGCAGCACTGGTTGCCCACTACTTCACAAACTAGCCAAGGGCAATCACTTCAAGTTACCCTACAAGTTGGCCTACTGTCACAACACAAAGGAACTCTCCTACACCCACAGGTACAGGTCCAAGACAAAGGAACTCTCCTACACCCACAGGTACAGATGTTGTCTCTGACTCTGTGGGTGATAAACTTTTAATTCCTTTCAGACACCACTACTCGGAGGATGTGCTTTCAATCATAAGGGAGACAAGGAAACCTACCACCAGAAAATCTTACCTGGCTAAATGGGAAAGATTTGCAAACTGGTGTCTGCAAAAGGGAAGGGACCCCAGCTCCGTCAAGGTTCCACTGGTTCTAAACTACTTGTGTCAATTGATAAAAAGTGATCTTTCTTACTCTTCTGTAAAAGTACATCTCTCAGCCATATCAGCCTGGCTGCCCCCGGAAGGTCTTGCTTAATAGTGTCTTGTACATGAGACCACCTAGGAAACCTGTCCCTCTCCCTTGGGACCTTAACTACATCTTAAAGAAATTAACCCAACATCCCTTTGAACCTGCCGGTCCGTCCTCCTTACAGATGTGTACATGGAAGGCAGTCCTTCGGTGGCTATCACTTCAGCCAGAAGAGTATCAGAACTGCAGGCTCTAATGGCCTGTTGCCCCCTATACTGCCTTCCACAAAGACATGGTGTCCTTGTGATCCAACCCCTCCTTTATGCCTAAAGTGGTCAGTGATCTCTCTCTTAACCAATTCATTCATCTTCCCACCTTTTTTCCCTCACCCCCTAATGAAGTGGAGGGGATACGTCACTCCCTGGATGTGCACAGACAACTTAGATTCCACCTGGACAAGACCAAGGCCATCAAAAAGACTAACCAGCTCTTTGTCTCCTTCCGCCCCATAGCCCTGGGCAAGGCAGTCTCCAAGCAAACCATTGCATGCCGGATCTGGAAAGCTATTTGCTTCTGCTACTCTCACCACGGAAAGGACCTCCTAAGGGGAATCGAGGCCCATTCCACTAGAGCTGTGGCCACCAAGGGCCTTCATGAAAGACCTAGAGACAGCATCCATTTTGGAAGCAGCCACCTGGGCCACTATCCACACCTTCACCAAGCATTACAAATTGGACCAAGTTTCCAGAGCGAGGACAGGATTCGACAGGGCAATCCTGCAGGGTCTTGTAGAACCCCCTGCATCTACCACCACCCTCTCATCCTCTTAAGCTGTGGTAGGCTCCCACATCTAGAATACTGCAGCATGGGAATAGAAGGACATAGAATAGTTGTGCAAAATCTTACCATAACCACAGATTCTGTTCCATGTTGCAGTATTCCTTCCTGCCCACCAGGTCTTATACCTCCTACCTACATTTCAGTAGGTCTCCAGGTCACACACCTGTAAACAACCGGTACACCTCCTGCTGGGCCTTATTCTCTGCCTGCTGGCCTTCAGTTTCTGAGGATTGTGCGTGCCGATATCATATTTTTAAGGCCCGTTGGTTTATGGCCCTACTTGTGATGTTCCATGCATACTACAGCAGCCAAGCTGAAGCTTTTTTTATAGAAGCCAATGTACGAGTCGCTTGAGGGCAAGAAATCCCACACCTAGAATACTGCAACATGGAAGAGAAGGACATCTGTGGTTATGGTAAGATCTTACACAACTATTCTTTTTAGGATTGCTACTGATTTAACTCCCTCCAGGATAAGGGTAAGGTGTTGCAGGAACTTAAGCATGTGTTTGTCTCCCCTATTCCCAAGTTTCAGAAGAACTATCCTTCCAAGCCTGCCATTGTTTGTAGACCGACACCTCTCCCCAAGAGTAAGAAGAATTCTAGGTGTGTTCTTCCTGCCAAATGTACTCAGACTCCCTTCTCCCAGAATCTTTTTCAGGATAAGCCTGGTTCTATTTGCTGTTTAACCTTCCTGTCCCCTTGGCCAGGTCTCCTTATCTGTCCTGCTCTTTGTCTCTTCCAAATTGGCTTTGGATCACCTCAGATTCTTGGGTTTTGTCAGTTATCCATCAAGAGACATTTCATTGTTTGGAAGCCTCTTCCTTCCTCTTCAGGCTTTCCTCGAGAACAGATTCTTCATTTTCCAGAGGTTCTGCAGTCTCCCTTGGATCAAGGCATCATTCAGCTTGTTCCTCCCACCCAGGTGGGAAATTGGTTTTAAAACCAAATGTTTTTGGTTCCCTGGAAGGAGGGAACATGGAGACCAGTTCTGGATTTTTCTCTGCTTAACACTTTTCTCAAGATCCCTTCTTTTTAATGTTGTTCCTTTGGACCTTGTTTCCTGTTCTGCTTCCCCAGGCCTTTCCGGTGTTTCTGGATCTCAAGGATGCATGCCTTCACATTCCCATTCATCCTCTATTCTGGAAATGTTTACATATCTGTGTTTCTTCCTTGCATTTTTCAATTCTCTGCTTTGCCCTTTGACCTTTCTACTGTCCCAAGGGGATTCAACCAAATGCATCACTCCTTTCGTTGCTTTTTGCAGGCTGAGGTATTCAGAGTTTTCCCTATCTAGATCTGCTTATTCAGGCTCCTTCTCCCATCAGTCTTATTACAGGATCTCCAGTTTACCACTTGTCTTTTACACAGTCTGGGCCTCACTATAAACCTCCAGAAGTCAGTTCTGAATCCTTTCTAGGATCATGTTTTGTTTGATGCAGGCTTCAGAATGTTCCCATGCTGGCTTCTCTTCCTGACGCCACGGGGGGGGGGCACACTGTCCTGTCTCCTTTGCAGACTGTCTCTTCAGGTTTGGGATCTAGCTGTCCAGTATCAAGTGACTCTTAAGGCAGTTTACTTTGTGCAAGCACAAGCTAGTGGCAGACTCTTTGAGGCAGTCCAGAACCCAGTATCATAAACAGATGCTTCACAGAGATGTGGGTCTGGACATTGTCCGTCAGTGGGTACTCCTTAAGTGGATCTCTTCATCTCCTCTCTAAACAGACAACTTTCATTCTTCTTTTCCAAAGGTCCATGTCCTCTGACTTGGAAAGTGGATGGCCCTGCCTTTCCTTTGGAAGGGGATATTTCTGTACGCTTCCCGCCCTTTGCTCTTTTATCACAAGTTCGGCACATGATCCGACAGTACTCTTCCAAAAGCTTGCTGATGACACCTTTTTGGTCCAGATAGCATTGGTTCCCCCTTTTGTCTCACTTGCTCAGGGGCAGTTACCACAAGTTACCTCAGTGGTGGATCTTCTCACATAAGCCGAGGGATCTCTTGTCCATCCTTAACTGTTCATTCTTCAGCTGAGAGTATGGATGATAAGGTTTTAATCTCTTAGGCACCTTTTTTGCTGAGGACTTGCTTCGGGTTCTGCATGAGACCAGGAAACCCACTACCAGAAAATCCTTTATGTTGAAATGGAAAATATTTTGTTTGGTGCCTCTTTGGCCATCTGGATACCCTATATGAGGGGGGGTTCTCTGGCTCTTTCATGCTTGTGCAGTCTTCTCCATGCTGGGTTGGCATATTCTTCAGTTAAAGCTCACCTATCAGCAGTTTGTTCTTGTCTGCCTTTGACTTCTCCTCTGACCTCTAGGTTTGAGGTCAAAAATTTGTTAACGGTATCTTTCATATCTGGCTTCCCAGGAAGCATATTCCACCTTCTTGGAACTTCAGTTTTGTGTTTAAAATTGACTTGGACTCCTTTTGAGCCTGCTTCTTCAGCTTCCTTACAACATTGTACTTTGAAGACTACTACTTCCGGCTCTTGTCTGCCAAGAAAGTGTCTAAACTTCAGGCTGTCATGGATATTCCTCCTTTGTTAGTTTTTCACAGCAATAGGGTGTCTTTTTGAAACAATCCTTCTTTTATGCCCAAGGTGGTAAATGAGTTTTCCCTTACTCAGTCTATTCATCTTTTTTTTTTCTTTCTCTATAGTCTGCACCTTTGATTTGCATAGACAGCTTAGATTTTATTTAGATAAAACTAAAGATCTGAAGTAGGACTTCATTTTGTCTTCAACCTGTGGGTCTATGGATCTGACATGGCCGCATAACCAGCATCTGATCCGAGCTCCAAGCTGCTCCCCTTACCCATAATGCCCCCTGTCTCCATTCCTTCAAATCTCATTGCTCGCTGAATAGCTTGCTCTGAGCGATTTTTGTGGTGAGTAGTTGGTCATTTGTGATCTCCCTTCTTCCCACACCACCCCTATCCACATTGGGCATCTATACATTAAAAAAAAAAAAAAAAAAGTCGTCGTCGTTTCCCCCTCTGGCTTTCCTGCCTTTAACCTTTTGTGTTAGCGTGTGTGTGTGTGGCTTTGCATTTTGTGTTCCCATTTAGGAGTATGACTGATACCCCTAAGCCTGGATTCAAGAAGTGCTCAGAGTGTGACCATAAGCTCTACCCCCTGCCCTATCTGCATGGGATTCAACCCACAGGCTCTTATGGACAGGAGGGATAAGCTGATTCTGAAGGGTTTGCTCCCTTTCTCAGGGACGACTGTCCCCACACCTCCTGCTTCGGCCACTTCTACTTCTGTCTCTTCTCCTTCCCAGCCCTCTGGGACTCAAATTCCCTCCAAGAGGTCTGGGGAAGGAGAGAAGCACCATAAAAAGGACACCCAGGAAGCGGTCTCAGGACTGCTTGGCTCCAGTGAGGCCTCCTCCTAAGTCTAAGATCCCCTCCAGGCTTAGTAGTTACCCGACTTCATTGTCCAAGGTTCTCCCCTGAGTCAGAGGTGTCTCTGTCTCCTTTGAGGGCTTCCCCTCATCGGTACTCACGTCCAGTGTCTGTGGCCTCCTCCTCCTGGTCTATCTGTAGCCTTAGCAAGGCAGAGATGGACAAGATGATGCGGAAGTTCATCTGCACCCAAATCCAGGTGAGAGTCTTGCCAGCCCCCCCTCTCCTTCTGGAGCAGGGAGCTCACAACCTTTTTCACCCCCAGTAACTCCTTCTCTGATCCGACCGTCTGTTTCATAATCTTTGGATCCAAGGACTCTCAAGGTCAGGGGGTCGGCGCCAATGGTACCTTGTACCATGACCCCGGCCATTGCAGTGAGTGTGTCGGATCCAAGCTCTCTGAGCAGTAGCCTCGGCATCTGATCCATGGTGGTGCTGTCGGCTTTTGTTTGTTGGAGTGCAGTCTTCCCATCGGCATCTCGGCTCCTGCAGTCTCGTCTCCTACTCCCCCATCAGATCTGAGGGGGATGGCTCCAATGCTTGCTTCTCAGGACGTCCGCTCCCCATCAGCCTTTGACGTGTTGGAGAGGGTTCTCTCGAGTGTGTCGAGTCTCCCTGACCATCTCTTCCTCTGACTCCCTTGGTTTTGGGTATGGCCCCGACCCTCCTGCCATCTCAGGAACAGCCTGGGCCTGGTTTGCCTCAGGAAGCCCCCATTCAGGAGCAGCAAGAGATTTGCGATTTCCCCCCAGAGAGTCCCACTGAAGAGGCTCCACGCAAACGGACATGCAAAAGGAGGCACTTGGACTTCTCCCCATAGTCCCTCACCGAAGACACTGACTTGGAGGATGGGGAAGGTGTGCCCCCCCCCCCCCCGATCACCCCTGAGGATGTCTCCTTTGGAGACATCATGGAACTCCTTCGCCAATAGGGGGGGGGTCCATCCAAAAACCAGCTCTGGACGAGTCAGTGTTCCTAGAGGCATTCGGCTCAGGGCCATCTACTTCCTGGATATCCCATCCTGCAGACCCGCTTGTGGACCTCATAACGTCTTGGGCATGAAAGGAACTGGACACCATGGAGCCCATCCCCAAACACCCAGATATGGTCTTCGGCTCCCCACCAGACAGGACTAGTTGGAGCAAGCGGTCCTCAGTGGATACTATGGTGGCAGCAGCCACCGTGAAGAAAGAGCTCACTCAGGAGAGCTCTGTGGTCCATCCTCCTGACCAGGAGTCAAGGACCATGGACCATCTAAGGACGCAGGTGTACGCTTCAGCAACCTTTACTATAAGAGCTCTGAACTATATGGTGCACATCATTCGGCTGCAGCAAGACCTAGTTAGAGGTTGCTGAGTCGCCCCTGGATGCTAGCAGTCCAATGGTTTCTACTAGACCTTCCATTGTCCCATCCAGTCCGTATATTCCAGGTTTGCAGGGACTCTCTTCAGTGGTGGATTCTTTCCCTGAACCTTGTCAGGGGACATCCCTTTCTTCTGTCCTTTCCCAAAACTACAGTGACCACGGATGCCTCCCAGCTAAAGTCGGGGGGGGGGGGCTTGGCCAGGGAAGGGCAGTCCAAGGCACGTGGTCCCTTTTCGAGACTGCTTTTGCATATCAACTTCCTGGAGATGAGGGTGGTTCTTCTGGCATTGCAGGCCCTTCATGCCCATCTTCCTCTAGGGACTATTGCAATCCATACAGACAGTATGTCTATAGTCTGCTGTATTAACAGAGGAACCAGGTCTTTATCCCCTTTGCCACGAAGCCATGTGAATGGGCGATTTCCACCATCCGTTCTCTGGTGGCAACTCACATCATGGGACAGTCCAGCATTCTAACAGACAGGCTCAGCAGGACTGTTCTGGTGCCTTGCGAGTGGTCTCTGAAGTCTTCAATAGCAGAACAGATCTTCTCAAGTGGGGTCACCCTTGCTGCGAGCTCTTCCCATCTCCTTCCGACGCGAAATGTAGCGGGTTCTTCACTCTGAGCCCCTTCAGGGGGAAGGTTCCCAGAGATGCACTGGTTCATGCTTGGCCTCCCAGTCTTCTTTATGCCTATCCCCCATTACCTCTCATTTCAAATTTTCTTCAGAAAGCTTGCAGGCTGGGGAACACTGTGATCTTTATTGCCCCATTCTGGCCTCGCCAAGTCTGGTTTCCCTCCCTTTGATCTCTTCTAGTAGTTCCACCATGGACCTTGGATCTGGTTCCGGATCTCATTTCACATCCCTTACGGATTCCTCACCCAGACCTGGACAGTCTGAAACTCATCGCTTGGCTGCTCCAGTTCCCCTGATTATTAGAACCTCCATTTTGGTGGCTGCTCACTAATCTTTCACTAGAAAAGTATATCATAGCAAGTGGAAAAAGTTCTCCATATTGGCCTCTCAGTGGGATTTGGATCCCTTTACGGCTCCTGTCTCTACAGTATTAGAATTTTTGGCGGGGATCTTTCGACAAGGGGCTAGTTCCTCTACAGTTAGTCCAACTGGCTGCTATTTCTAATTTTCATGTGGGGGTGAATGTCTTCACTAGCTTCTTCTAGACTTTCTCCCTCAGGGGGAGTCACCCAGGGACACGCTCTGGTTCACGATTGGCCCTCCGGTCTGCTTTATGCTTTCCCTCCGTTTCCTTTGCTGTCACAGGTAATTCAGAAAGCACAATCCTTGGGAAGCAGAATCATTCTTATTGCTCCACACTGGCCTCGCCAAGTTTGGTTTCCCTTTCTTCAACAATTCATTGTGGACACTCCTTGGACTCTGGACCCTCAACCAGATTTATTGACACATATGTCGGAGCAGTTCCACCCCTCCCTGATGACCCTCCGGTTGACAGCCTGGCTACTCCAATTCCATCGTTAGTCAGATCTCATAATTTCTCACCAGAAGTGGTTCATATATTATCGTCCTCTCATAAACCATCCACTAGAAAGATTTATTCTAGCAAATGGAAAAGGTTTTCTATCTGGGTACTTACCAGAGGCATTGATTCTTACACAGCTCCAATCGCTTCAGTCCCTGGAGTTTTTGTCTATGCTTTTCCATCAGGGTTCTGCATCAGCCACCATCAAAGTTCAATTAGCAGCAATCTCTAATTTCCATGTAGCGAATGAGCCTAGTCTCATGATGCATAGATTATGCAAGATGTTCCTGAACGGTACTCTGTTGCTCCGTCCCCCGGTGTCTGAACCAATCATGCCCTGGGATCTCAATTTTGTTCTACAAGCCCTTACCACCTTTCGTGCCTGCAGCTACCTGCGAATTGAAATTCTTGACCTGGAAAACAGCTTTTTTAACAGCTATCACTTCAGCAAAGCGAGTTTCAGAGATTCAAGCCCTCTCTATCAAACCTCCGTATTTAATCTTCCATAAAGACAGGGTCATCCTTAGACCAAACCCTTCATTCCTTCCTAAAGTGGCTTCTGTGTCTAACCTAAATCAATCCATTGAGTTGCCTGTCTTCTTCCCTCACTTTTCTAACAAGGCAGAATTCAGGTTTCACCAGCTGGACGTACATAGACAATTATGTTTCTATTTGCACCGAACAAAGGATGTCCGGAAGTCTGACCAACTTTTTGTTTCCTTTTCGGAAAACAGAATGGGTTCACTGGTCTCCAGGGTCACCCAGTCTAGGTGGATATCTAGTTGTATCTCGTTCATCTATCAAGCAGGAGGTAAAGATCTGCCATTTCCGGTCAAGGCTCATTCTACTCTGGCGGTGTCTACATCTACAGCCTATCAAGCCAGATTGTTGATGGATGATATGTGTTGCAGCTACTTGGGCTTCTCCTCACACATTTGTTTCTCATTACAAATTGGACGTGGTCTCCAGGGGCAGGTCTTCCTTTGGCTCCACAGTTCTCAGGAATATTTTCCTATGAGCCACCCAGGATGTAGGTGCTAGGGACGCTGTCCCACGGGTAAGAATGTAGGCGAGATAGGACTACATAACATCAAGAAGTTATGTACTCACCATAACGTTCAATGTATGTAGTCCATCTCGCCTCACATTCTTACTTACCCTCCCACCTTCCCCCTTCCTGGAGGATTTGGAGGTTAGGTGGTTACCTGCAGAGTTTCCCCTGTTTAGCTTATTCTTTACCTGGATGTGATGTGTGCTTAGAGTATAAATGTGGTTCGCAGCAAACTAGATCTGGGGATATGGAGCGGTGCACCATGGGATACCTGCTTAGCCCAGCTAGTGAGAGATTTCGAGCTAGTAAAATCGGCCGAGTCAGAGCCGATATTCGTCTCCGAACCCACGGGTAAGAATGTGAGGCGAGATGGACTACATACAGCGGACATTATGGTGAGTACATAACTTCTTGTTCTACTACCTCAGTTGCCTCTTCTGGTGTCTTTCAAGGGTCTGGATACTGATTCTGTCCTTGAGGCTGCTACTTGGTCCTCTGTTCATAATTTCAGTAAACATTAAGTTGTATGTTATTACGAGGATCAGAGCAGGTTTTACCACGGCTATCCTGCATGGGTTTGTGGAGGGTTCCTCTGTGCCTTCCTTTACCCAGGCTTTCTCTTGAACTTTTATATCTCCCTTATGTAAGGTAAACTGCAACATTGATATGGAAGGACATAGTAGTTGTGTAAAATCTTACCATAACAGTAGATGTCTTCCTTTTCACTGTTGCAGTATTTGGACCATTACTCATTCCCCTTGACTCTTGCCTTGTGATGTTCATCGTGCATACAGCTGCAGTCATAACAGATGGGTTCTCCTGCTGTCAGGGGGGTCCTCAGTCGGCCGAATTCCAAAGTCTAGGTCCGGCGTCGGTTGTCGTCGCTTCTTCCCTGACGTCAGTGCGCCAGGGGTATAAAAGAACCAGCCAACGCCATTTTCTTCAGTCTTTCTTGCCGCGCGGTGCCCGAAGCAGAAGCAGTTCGCAAGTGCCGGTCGGCCAGCTCCTGAAATTACGAAAATTTTGCAACCGAAGTCTTCTTGAAAGCTAAGTGCCCCGTTGGGGAAACTTTTCTTGCCTCAGACCGATGTCAGACAAAGTTAATAATTGTATTTCTTGTGGGAAGCAAATACCGCATAAGGATTTTCATTCCCTCTGTATTCCTTGCTTAGGCCCAGACCACGACGTCTCGGTCTGTCGTTTTTGTGCTACATTCAACAAACGCACCATTAAGCGTCGGGCAGAGTTCGCCCAGCACTATTTTGGCAAAAAATTTAACTATATTATGTCGTCGGATACTCCGACTCCAGTTTTGTCTAAAAAACGCAAAGATAAGGACCTACACACGAGGTCCGCGGCCTCTACCGACACCACGCCAAAGCCGACTACAGGTGGTCCGGTTCTCAGCGAGGCGCCTATGCAGTCCCTGCCTACTGACGACACTTCATTGGCGGTGTCTTCTGTGCCCGAGGTCGCAGGCTCCTCGGCCCACACCCCGACTACAGATACCGAAGCCACTTTTGGTGGTGAATCTCAAAATTTAGACAGGTCTGCCACCTCTCAAGGTGTCTTCAGACCTTCCTCTTCTTTTTCTATCAAGGCTTTCACTAAGTCTAAAGCAGCCATGCATTCTAAGAGACGAGCTCCACAGGGCCTTTCTCCAGGCCCCATGCCTAAAAAACAGATGCTCAAAACGGCTGAGGATTTGATTACTCTTATCAGGGGTTCTCAAACACCCCCCCCCCAGACAAAAGGCCCAGAGTGGAGGAAGAATCCCCCTCCTCTGACCAGGCCTCCATTATTTCAGAGCACGCTGAACAGGAACATTCTTACTCCCCTTTTGAAGATTCTTATGCTGAGGAGTCCATTCCCTCTGTCTCTCCCCCCCCCCCCCCCAGAGGATTTCTCATTTGGGGAAACCTTGCATACCTTAAGGGAACACTTCCACTGGGAATTCCAAGAGTACTCAGATTCCAAGAAAAGGCTTAGGGATTTTCTCTTGCTACCCCAGCACAGGCCTCTGGCTATACCTCCTGTCTTAGACATACTAGATGATGTGTACTCGGAGGCCTGCCTTAACCCGGATTCTTTACCTCCAGCCCCAGTCAAGCCTGACAGGTACTACCGGGTTCCTGACTCTCACCAATTTTTATACAAAAGCCATGCGGCTGACCCTGAAACTATCTCACAGGGCCCCAAGGGGTTTAAGGCCTCCACTGCTAAAAACCCATTACCTTCCGAGAGAGATTCCAGATCCTTAGAAAGGTGGGGAAAAAAGGTATACACCTCGGCCACCTTAACTATGAGGGCATTAAACTGCCAGTTCCATGTGCTAAAGTACCAACTGTTTCTGTTATCACAGTTGAGAAGTAAAATGTCACAACCTGAACAACCAGACTTGAAAGAATTGCAGGATTTGATGCATAGTGCAGAACAAGTGGGTAAACATGCCTTGCAATGTGGTTTTGATGCTCTAGAGGCCTCATGTAGAGCTGCTGTTACAGGATCAGTCATACGTAGACATGCCTGGCTCAAGGAGCAAACCTTACCAGATCATGTCAAAGCTAAATTACTAGATGCCCCTCTACAAAAGGATGTATTATTTGGTGTTAAAGCTGAGGAGGTATTAAAGAAAATGGAGGAAAAGGCTAAATCAATGCAAACAGTGAAAGATTTTCTACAGGTTCAACCTCCACGTTTCAGTAGAAATTGGCCTTCCAAAAATTGGTCCTTTCCAGCCACGGACAGACCCCAAAGAGGTAGATACAGGCGCCCGAGGGGCAGAGGGCAATCTCAAGGATCGTTTAGAGGCAGACAATGGCAAGCTCCTACACAAAGAGGTGGTGAGGATAGTTCGCAGCCATTCAGAAAGCAAGCCCAATGACTTTCCACTTTGCATGCCAAGCAAGGCTCAAATGGCAGCACCCTTAGGCGGAAAACTGGCATTATTTTCAAAAAAATTGGCATATTGTCACAAAAGACAAATGGATCCTGGACATTATAAACAGAGGCTACAGATTCCATTTTCACACCCTTCCAAAATGAGAGGCATGCCAAACCTGCCACACAATCAAAGGGCAGAGGCACAAAGACAAATTTCAGATCTCATGGACATGAAAGCTATTCAAGAGGTACCTACTCACGAACAAGGTCAAGGTTTTTATTCCAGACTATTCCTGGTACCAAGGAAGGGAAAAGATTGGAGACCTATTTTGGACCTATCCATCCTAAACACATTTTTACTGCACCAAAATTCAAGATGCTCACATTACAGCAGCTTCTTCCCATGCTGGGCAAGGAGTCTTGGCTGGTAACATTGGACCTCAAGGAGGCATACCTGCATGTCCCAATCAGACAAAATTGCAGAAGATACCTCAGATTTCTTGCAGGTTCAACCCATTATCAATTCTCTGCATTGCCCTTTGGCTTATCTACTGCGCCCAGAGTATTCACGAAATGCCTGGCATCAGTAATTGCCTACTGCAGACTTCAAGGGATATAAATATACCCATATTTGGACGACTGCCTGATCCAAGCGGACAGCAAGCACATACTTCTGAAACATCTGGCTTTTGTAATACTGTTGTTGAATTCTCTGGGATACACAGTCAACATAAAGAAATCAAGGCTAATACCCTCTCAGAAAATAATTTTCCTGGGTGCCAACTTGGACACAAACACCCAGATGGCCTACCTCATGTCAGAGAAGCAGGGGCAACTAACTCAATACTTCAGAACACTAGTAAATTTCACCAGGCTGACTGCAAGGAAAATCCTGCAGGCTCTGGGATTCATGGCATCTTGCATCCTACTAATCCCATGTGCAAAGCTGCATATGAGGAAGCTTCAATGGTACCTGAAGAACCTATGGTCTCAACACAGCCACAGTTTGGAAACAATGATACCACTAATTCCATGTCTTCAAAAGGAATTTCTGTGGTGGGCTCAAGCATGCCAAACAAACACATTTCTCCCTTTTTGCAAGCCTCAAGCAAATCAAGTCATCACAACAGACGGCTCGGACTACGCATGGGAGGCGCACATGACAGATCGGTGCATTCAGGGCACATGGTCCCAAAAAGAAAAGCACCTTCACATCAATCAAAAGGAAATGCTAGCAGTAATAAAGGCTATTATAGCTTTCAAAGACCTTCTGCATCCAGGTCAACTGTTGATAAGGACAGACAACACCACAGTAATGTGGTACATAAACAAACAGGGAGGAGCCCATTCATACCCCCTATGCAGGCTGGCCATGTCACTTTGGAACATGGCTCTGGAATTACAAATCAAACTTCAAGCACAGTACTTGCCAGGCAAGGAAAACACACTGGCAGACAACCTAAGCAGAAATATGACAGATCCACACGAATGGAAGTTGCATCCTCAAGTTTTTACAGAGATAATTCAAGCATGGAGAAGGCCAGACATAGATCTCTTTGCCTCCCACAAAAATCACCAATTGACAAAATTCTGCTCAAGGATTTTTCATCCACAAGCCTGGAGAGTGGACGCTGTCTCTTTCAGTTGGACAGTTTATGCCTTTCCACCGCTTCCTCTGCTGCCCAAAGTTCTATTAAAAACCAGAGCAGACAGACCAAAGATGATTCTCATTGCTCCAGACTGGCCAAGACAGCACTGGTACCCACTCCTGAGGAGCCTGACGCATTCCCCTCCATGGACCCTACCACTAATGCCTCCTCTTCAGCTGAAAACACTCAATCTGGCCGCATGGAAGATTCCTTAACATCACAACAGACCATACTCTCCAAGGAGGTGCAGGATGTCATTTTGGAGGCCAGAAGGCCGTCTACTAGAAAAGCTTACTCCGCAAAATGGAAACTGTTTTGTGCCTGGAATGAGAAAAAAGGCCAGAATCCTGTAAAACTGAATTTACCTCAAATATTACAGTATCTAGCTGAGCTGCTAAGCAGTGGACTTTCATTCTCCCCCATCATAATCCATGCCTCAGCCATTTCTGCAGAATACAACACTGATCCACCTTTATTCTCTCACCCCCTCTTAAGACACTTCCTCAGAGGGGCTAAGAATATAAAACCCCCAAGGAAACAACCAATACCTGCTTGGGATCTCAATTTCATTCTAGAAAAGCTGACCTTGCCTCCTTTTGAGCCAGCTGCCTCAACAGATTTGCAGTATTTGTCCTGGAAAACAGCTTTCCTTCTGGCTATCACCTCAACTCGTAGGGTATCGGAACTACAAGCCCTCATGGCTGTGCAGCCTTTTATCATCTTCCATCAGGACAGAGTTTCCTTACGAACCAACCCGTCCTTTATGCCAAAGGTGGTATCGAGGGTAGCTTTGAATCAGGCTACACACTTACCTACCTTCTACCCTAATCCTCAAAACAAAGGAGAGAGGCTACTACATTCCTTGGACATCCACAGACAGCTCCGTTATTATTTGGACAGAACAAAGCCTTTCAGAAAATCAGAACAGCTCTTTGTGTCCTATGCTGTAGGAGCTCAAGGGAAGCCAATTTCCAAACAGACAATCTCAAAATGGATAGCCCACTGCATACGCTTTTGTTACTCTTTTCATGGTAAAACTGTACCTGCAGGCATCAGATCTCACTCCACAAGGGCCACAGCTACCTCTGCAGCCTTCCTCAGAGAAGTTCCTACCAAAGATATTTTGGAAGCAGCCACTTGGAGTTCTGTGCATACCTTCTCCAAGCACTACCACCTACCATTATACTCCAAAACTAGAGCAGGCTTTGCCACTGCAGTCTTGCAGGGCATTCTTGCTCCTCCTAGTTCCACCTAGTGCCTATCACCCCTTTCTTAACTTTGGGATTCTATCCATCTGTTATGACTGCAGCTGTATGCACGATGAACATAGTACAGTTTTGTACCTACCATAAATGTAGATGTTCGAGTGCTAATACAGCTGCAGTCCAGGTTTCCCTCCCTCCTTCCCCTCTTGGGACAGGCCTATTGGCTAACACCTCCTCATACAACCTGATTGGGGTATTCTTTTATGGTGTATTTGCTTGCAACTACTGTATTTTCATTATATTGCATTGCTTTATTACACAAATTTATGTATTGCCTTCCTTCTAGGGACACCTGACATCTGGGGCAAGAAAAACTGAAGAAAATGTCGTCGGCTGGTTCTTTTATACACCTGGCGCACTGACGTCAGGGAAGAAGTGACGACAACCGACGCAGGACCTAGACTTTGGAATTCGGCCGACCGAGGACCCGCCTGACGGCAGGAGAACCCATCTGTTATGACTGCAGCTGTATTAGCACTCGAACATCTACATTTATGGTAGGTACAAAACTGTACTTTCTGGTTCCTCTCTTGGCCAAGGACCCCTTCTTCCTGTATTTTTCCTTCTGAATGTACTTATTCCTCTTTGTCCTTGAGGGTATTTTGTTCCTCCTGAAGCTTTTTCAGTTTTGAGTGATTGTGTCCATACATCACCTTTATGCCCAAAGTCTTGCATGGGGAGCACACGTGTGATGTATGGTGCCTATAAGAGCTGAATGCTTTGGTATACTGGCCGGGTGTTGGGCTATCCTTGGTAGGAGATCCCTTAGGTGAAGAATACTGCAGCAGTGAAGAGGACATCCACTGTCCTGGTAAGATTTAAGTCAACTATACTTTCTTAAAATCAGATGTTATGTTATCCTGTCTTGCCGTCGTTCTGACTGGATGGGTTCGGAGCCGATCTGCTCTTGACTCAGCTGAATACACTAGTTCGAAGTCTCTAACCCCCCAAAAATTTTTTTTTCCCGGGGCCCAAAAAAAAACCCCCAAAATTTAAAAAGAAATTTAATCTTTTAAAACCTGGACCGGTCGGGGTTTAAATTTTTTGGCCCCCCCTTTTAAAAACCGGGGTTTGGGCCGGGGCCTTTTTTTTCCCCATTTTTAAAAAAAAAAATTTTCCAAAAGAATTTTTTAAAATTTTCAAAAAAATTTTTACCCAATTTTTTCTAAAAAGGGGCCCCCCGGGGCCGGGCCCCCCCAAGGGGGCCCCCGTTTTTAATAAAAAAATTTTTGGGTTTTTTCTATTTTCCAGTTCGTTTTTTGTGGGAAACCGAAGTGGAATTAAACAAGGGGCCCCCTTTTTCCCTGGGGTTTTTTCAGGCCACTTTCTTTCCCCCCCAAAACCCCTCCCAAAAAATTTTAAATTTTTAAAAAAAAAATTTTCTCCCCCAAAAAAATTTTTTTTCCCCAAGGCTAATTTTGCCCCCAGAAATTTTTTCCCCTTTTTTTTTGGGGCGGGGAAAATTCTCCCCCGGGGGGGGGGCCCCTTGGGAAACATCCGGGCCGGAAACCAAAGAAAAGGTTGGGATTTTCTTCTAAAGGCTCGGAAATTTTGTTTGGAAATAATTTGATTTTCCTTTGTTTATAGGTCAGGACAAAAAGGGTTCGACCCCCCCTTTTTCCCTCCTAAAACCCCCCCAAGCCCTTTGGCCCCCAAAATTTCCCCGGGGCCCCGGGTTTTTTTGGGGGAAAAAGGAAAACTTTTTTTGAGGGCCAAAACCCTTCATCCCTTGGGGCTTAAAATTTTTTTCCCCCTCCCAAAATTGGGGGGGTTTTTTTTTCCCCCGGTCCAAAAATTTTATCTGGGGGTTTGAGCGTTTCCCCTTTTAAAAGCCCTTTTTTTTTAACCCAAATTTTTCAGAAAAAGGGCCCCTTTTAAAAATTTTTTTTTTGGGTTTTGTTTTTTTAAAAAAAATTTTTAAAAAAAAAAATTTTTTTAACCCCAAAATAAAATTTTTTTTTTTTTTAAAAAAAAAGGGAACCGCGAAAAAATTGGGAAAAAATTTTTTTTTTTTTTGGGGGGGGTTTTTTCGGCCCTTTTCCCCAAAAAAGGGGAAAAGGCGCTTAAAGGGAATCCCAAACCCAAATTTCCCCAAAAAAAAGAATTTTTAAAAAAAGAGTTTTTCTTTTTAAAAAAAGAAGGATGTTTTTAGGGAAACAAAAGGAAAATTTTTTGGATGAAGGGTTTTTTCCCAGGGTTTTTTTCCGAAAAATTTTTTTTTTTTTTTAAAAAAATTGGACCAGGTTTTCCAAAAAAAACCCGCCCCTTTTGTTTTTCAATTTTCCCCCCTTTTTCCCGGGGGGCGGAAAAAAAGGGGGTTTTTCCCAAAAAAAAATGAAGGAACTTTGGGTTTTTTAAAAATTTTTTAATTTTTTTTTTTTAAAAAAAAACCTGTGGAAGTTTTGCTTGGGTTTTTCCCATTTCCCCCAAAAAAAAGGGGGTTTTGGCTTTTTGGGGGGAAAGGGGGTTTTTTCTCAAAAGGGAAAAAATTTTGGGTTCCCTTTTCTTTTTTGGGGGGAACCCTTGAAAAAATCCATTGGGCCCCCAAATTTTAGACCTTTTCAAAGGGAAGGAAATCTTTGGGGGTTTCCCCCCTTTTCTTTTTAAAAATTCCCCCCTCAAGACTTTAAAGGTTAATTTTAAACCCCCGTTTAAAAAATTAAAATCCAGGCCCAAGGGTTTTTTTAAAGTTAAAAAAAGGGGGCCCCCCTTTAAAATTTTTTTTAAAAAATTCAAAAGGGGGGGTTTTCCCCCCCCCCCTTTTTTTAAAAAAAAATTTTCCCCCTTAAAAATGTGAAAAAAGAAAACCCCCGATTTCCCCCCAAATAAAAACAAAAAAAAGGGGTTTTTTAAAAAAGGGGGTTTTTCCAAAGAGGGGTTTTTACCCAACAAATCATAAATTTTTGGACGGCCCTACAAATTTTAAAACCCCAAATTTTTGTTTTAAAAATTTTAAAAAATTTTAAGCTGGCCAAAAATTTCCCCCCCAAAAATTAAAAATTTCCCCCCCCGGGGGCCCCCAAAGGTTTTTTAAACGCCTTAGTTCAAAGGGTTTCCCCCCTTTCCCTCCCCGGGAAAAAACCGGCCCGGGGAAAGAATTCACCCGATCCAAGCCCCTTTTCCCCCGGGGCCACCCCCCAAGGCCCAAACCCCCAAAAAACCCTTTTTTAAATTTTCCCTATAGGGTTTTTTTTGGGGGGGCAAAGGGGAGGACGGGAGGCAAAACCCCAAAAATTTTAAAATCCTTTTTTTTTTTTTTGGGTTTTTAAAACTTTTAAACCAAAACAAATTTTTAGGGGCTAAAAAAAACCCCCCATTTTAAACATGGGGGAAAAGGGGTTTTTTTTTTGAAGCCTCGGGTAAATATAAAAAGGAAAAATCCGGGGGAAAAATTTTAAAACTGTTTTTTTTCCCGTTTTGGGATTTTTTTTAAAATTTTTTTTTTTAAATAACTCATTGGCAAAAAGTTTTTTTTCCCATTTTATAAAACTTTTTCCCTTTTCCCAAGTTTTAGGGGGGGGGTTTTTTTATCCCATTTTTACCCTCCCCTTTTTTACCCCGGGGGTTTTTTTGGGGTTTTTTTTTTTTTTGGGGACCCCCCTTTTTAAAAAAAGCGGCCCCTTGTAGTTTTTTAAAAAAAATTTTAAAAATTTTTTACCCACGGTTATTTTTATGGAAAGCCTCATGCAATTCAACAAGGAAGGCTACCTCTGCAGCCTTCCTCAGAGAAGTTCCTACTAAAGATATTTTGAAGCAGCCACTTGGAGTTCTGTGCATACCTTCTCCAAGCACCACCACCTACCATTATACTCCAAAACTAGAGCAGGCTTTTCACTGCAGTCTTGCAGGGCATTCTTGCTCCTCCTAGTTCCACCTAGTGCCTATCACCCCTTTCTTAACTTTGGGATTCTATCCATCTGTTATGACTGCAGCTGTATGTGCATTATGAACATAGTACAGTTTGTACCTACCATAAATGTAGATGTTCGAGTGCTATACAGCTGCAGTCCAGGTTTCCCTCCCTCCTTCCTCTTGGGACAGGCCTATTGGCTAACACCTCCTCATACAACCTGATTGGGGTATTCTTTTATGGTGTATTTGCTTGCAACTACTGTATTTTCATTATATTGCATTGCTTTATTACACAAATTTATGTATTGCCTTCCTTCTGGGGACACCTGACATCTGGGGCAAGAAAACTGAAGAAAATGGCGGCTGGTTCTTTTTATACACCTGGCGCACTGGCGCCAGGGAAGAAGCGACAACCGACGGACCTAGACTTTGGAATTGACCGACCGAGGACCCGCCTGACGGCAGGAGAACCCATCTGTTATGACTGCAGCTGTATTAGCACTCGAACATCTACATTTATGGTAGGTACAAAACTGTACTTTCTGGTTCCTCTCTTGGCCAAGGACCCCTTCTTCCTGTATTTTTCCTTCTGAATGTACTTATTCCTCTTTGTCCTTGAGGGTATTTTTGTTCCTCCTGAAGCTTTTTCAGTTTTGAGTGATTGTGTCCATACATCACCTTTATGCCCAAAGTCTTGCATGGGGAGCACACGTGTGATGTATGGTGCCTATAAGAGCTGAATGCTTTGGTATACTGGCCGGGTGTTGGGCTATCCTTGGTAGGAGATCCCTTAGGTGAAGAATACTGCAGCAGTGAAGAGGACATCCACTGTCCTGGTAAGATTTAAGTCAACTATACTTTCTTAAAATCAGATGTTATGTTGTCCTGTCTTGCCGTCGTTCTTACTGGATGGGTTCGGAGCCGATCTTCTGCTCTTGACTCAGCTGAATACACTAGTTCGAAGTCTCTAACTTGACTCATGGCAGAATAGGTATCCCATCATGCAGAGGTGTAATGCCCCAGATCTCGTTTGACACTTTACGAGTTTGGATGCTCTCTCCTTGGCCATTGCTAAGTTCTTTAAAAATTTATTTTTTTCCCTTAATTTAGCAGTAATATTACTTAGTAGTAGTTTAGTTAGTGGTTGTTCCATAGTTTACTGTGTACTGTAGTTACGACTGCTGTTTAGTCTTGCTATTGTGTGGTTGTTTGTTGGCCGTTATTAGTCGCAAGGCCTTTTTTTCTATATTTCCCATCTTTTTTGTAGTGGTGTACTTGGGGATTACAGTAGAATAAATTAGTGTGTATTCTCTTTCTCTGTTTTATTGTCTTGTTTTAGCTAGAGAGTTAATTTCCTGTTTTGTGTCTTCCTCGTTTATAGCTCTACTAGGTCCATTTAAGTTAGAGCCCCCCCCCCACCCCCACCCGACCCTCCCTCTCTCAATTTAAAACATTGCTAAAAACTCACCTAATAAACAAGTGGCTATGCCCCTGCAATACCCCTGACTAGACTAAAACCAGCACTCTAAGTTAATATTGCTCATAACCCTACCCCCACTTACCAAGCTTATCATACCACGGCTGACTTGTATCTGTCAAGTTACCACTGTTAACCATCTATCACATTCTACATCTACTACTGCCTAATTACTTCTAAACCCACTTTATTGTAAATAAGCTACTGTCTGAATACTATCTAATTATACCTAACTCCACTACTGTGGTGTATACTCTGCTGTATGTTAGCTTTACTGTTTATGGTATAAAATGACATTCATTACAGTGGTTTACATATGAAATCAGTTTTCTTGTAGAAATGTACTATTACTATATTTTACTGTGTAAATGTCACATATATTATTGTTTGGTAACAGTGAAGCTTTTCTCCCCGGGCCTCTGCTGAAAACGGATATGTATCCATAGGTTTATAGGTTCATACTAGGCTATCTGCCCTGGGGCAATTATAAGCCTAGCCCGATTCTGTATGGCTTACGCCACCCCTTGATTTGAGTATACTGTGCCCTTTTTAAGGTTTAGTTTACTGCGCCTCTGTCTAATAGTGAGACTGGAGTAATCCCTGGGACAAACCTACGATCCCCCATCCACTTATCGAGATTCTTTATGAAGAGATTCAGTGAGGTGCTCTGCCTCACATGAACTGGAATTCTATTCCAGAGCGAAAGGAGCCTCTGGGTTATGAACCTGTCCCTCCAGCAAGTTCTGTTTATTTCTGTGCTGAGGTTCAAGTCCCTCGAGCGTGTGGCTCTAAGGGATTTAGATTTACTGAGGTGGAGCATGTCCATTAATTCTGGATTTGACATAGCTTTGTATGTCAGGCATAGATCGCCTCGAAGTAGGCGGTATGCAACTGAGTAGAGCTGGAGTTTTTTTAAACGAACAGCATATGGCATCTGTTTGAGACCCTTGATCCTCTTGGTGAGATACTTTTGGGGTCTTTCTAATTGCTGCAGGTGTCGGGTAAGGTACATCCCAAAAGGGGCATTGTATTCTATGATGGGCCTGATGAGGGATGAATAAAGGTGCACAATTACCTCTCTTGATCTAGATGTGAAACCCTTCATGATGAGGTGGGCTATGTAGAAGGTCTTTCTAACCACTTTGGCAATGTGGTTTTCAAAGGAGAGATCAACTTGGGTCCCCAGGTCCCTAATAACTTTCTCTGTACTTAATGGGTTTCCGCCTATGTGGTAATTTGTGGGCACATTGCTTTTGCCAAAGGGTATGACTATACATTTTTTGGCATTTGGCTTTAAACCATGGCGCTGGCACCAGTTATCTGTCTCTGTGAGACCTTTTTGAAGGATGTTTGTGTCAGCTGGAGAGTTGATTATGGCGCCCAGTTTGCAGTCGTCTGCGAACTTGGTGAGCCATAGTCCTCCCATGTTTGCCTGTACCTCGGAAAAGTATATACCGAACAAGAGTGGTCCCAGGACAGAACCCTGTGGGACGCCACTTGTGACCAGTTTCGAGTCTGACATGGCTCCAGCAACTCTCACTCTGTGGGTTCTGTCTTTGAGCCAGTTTGCGACCCATCTTGTGACATAGGGGTTTATATTTAAGCTGGATAGCTTATCTATGATGCCCGAGTGGGGTATTGTGTCAAATGCCTTTGCAAGGTCCAGATAGGCTGTGTGGACTACCTTCCCTTCATCTATGGCTTTGGTGACTGTTTCAAAGAAGTCAGCCAGGTTCAAAAGGCAGGATCTGCCCTTGACAAAGCCGAACCGGGTAGGATCTAGTGTCTGTAGGTCCCCAATGTTTTTGTTTATGAGCTCCATGATGATCCTCTCCATAGCCTTGCAGACTAAGCTAGTCAGGCTTATGGGGCGATAGTTTCCAGGGTCCGTAGAGGCTCCACCTTTGTGGAGTGGGACCACTGTTGCTGTACGCCATTCTGTGGGCACATATCCTGTAGTGAAGCTGAGATTGTATAGCTGTTTTATTTGAGGGATTAGTTCCTCTTGTAGTTCATGTAGGAAGCAACCTGGGACGCCATCTGGTCCCATGGAAGCAGTGTTTTTTGCTTTGGAGAGGGCAGCCTTCACCTGAGCATGTGAGATGTTTGGGAGGCAGCCCTCTGCCGGGATAGATACTTGCTCTTTTGGGGGGGGTGGAGAAGTTTGCACTGAACCTGTCTGCCAGGATATTGGTGATGTCTGTGGGTTCAGTGTATTTTTTGTCATTTAGAATCAACTCAGAACAAGTCTGGGAGTTACATCCCAGGTTTCTAACATAACTGAAAAAAGCCTTATGATTTTCTTTGGTGTCCTGTGCAATTTTTCTCTCGAAGCTGGCCTTGGAGGATTTTATGAGGATCGTAATTTTTGCTAGTACTGATCAGAGATGCCTTCCCTATTAGGGATTTTGCTCTATCATGTAGTAGCTTCCTCCTTCTGTTGTACAGTTTATTTATGGCAGGGGTCCACCAGACTGGGCGCCTGCCTTTGGATGATTGGGTCTTGGTTTTGTTTGGGATAGCATGATCCATGCATTCCTGGAGATATCCGTAGAATGCATTTATATAGGATTCTGCAGTTTGGGCTGTAGTTTCCACTGGCCCTGGGGCCTTGAAGGATTCCACTTCGGTTTTGAGAAGTGAGAAGTTCGCTTTTGAGAAGTTTTTCACTGTGGTTTTCTGGGCTGGGGGTGGGGTCGGGATGTGGACATCCAGTGAAATTAATTTATGGTCTGATCTTACCAATGAGGGATATACTTCTGGTGTGGAGCATAGAGTCCCCATGTTGGTAATGATCAGGTCTAGTATGTTGATCTTGTGGGAGTAGTGACTAGTTGTTCCATAGCATTTGAGTTTATAATTTCCAGGAATCTTTGGGCTAAGGTGCTGGGGCTTGAGTAGTGCTTCCAGTCAATGTTTGGGTAGTTGAAGTCGCCCAGTATAATGGTGTTCAGAGAGATCTTCATGTTCTCCAATGTTTCCAGGAAAGCCAAATGGGATTCCTGACTTTGAGAGGGTGGTCTGTAGGATGCTATAAACTGAAAAGCAGTCTTGCCCACTGTTAGTTGCACATGGATGGTCTCCGATACTTCGTGCAAAGCCACTAACCTGGAGGTGTAGATATCCTTGATAAATATGGAAACTCCCCCTCCTTTTGTGGTTCGGTCTGGGTTTTGGGGCCGAAAAGCATGATATGAGGTATAGCCTGGTAGTGCTGGGGTGCTCTCTGGAGCCTTGAACCAGGTTTCTGTCACTGCACAGATATCGATGTTCTCCATACTGAGGAGAGCTTCGTGCGTGCATCTTGAGGTTAAGACTTCTGGCATTTAGCAGCATTACCCTTAGTTTCTTGTTCCTTGTGCTGTCTATGGGGGTGGGTTTGACTTTTGAGCCTTGCCTAAAAAAGGCACTATGGGGGTGGCAAGAGCCTTTGCCAATATCCGAAAGCCCAGTGGTGACAGGTGCAAGCCGTCCCTAGCGAAGCAACGTGGCTTGTCGAGCATGTCATCCCAGGCTGACAGACACTGGATCCCCTTTGAATGACACCAAAATTTTAGCCAATTGTTAAAATCGATCATTTTGTCTTTGTACTGTGGCATCATTCTAGGGGAGGGTAAGATGCTGCTCAAGGTCAGGGTCATAGCAGCCTGGGCTATATGATCAGAGAGCTCCTCTATGTCTCTCTTCATGTAGTCCAGGGAGGTACGTCTCAGGTCATTCACACCAGCATGTACAATGACTGAGTCATATTTGTATTTGCTTTGGAGTGACCTGAGTGCTTGCGTTATGTGTCGGATCCTAGCACCCGACAGGCAGCTCACTGTGACCTTCTCTTTATTCAGCCTGGTGAGCGGGACGTCGGTGTGTCTGACAATAGAGTCACCTATAACAAGAGTATCAGGTGTGTTATTCAGCCTTAAGGGCTGTGGCTGCTTGACACGCTGACTTTGTGGGTTATGTGTTGTGTGCGTTTTGTTTTGAGGTAGCGTTTGCTTGGATGTCTGCTTTGGAGGTCTCTGTTGCTTAGGTAGATTTTTATTTAGAGCCTCCGAGTATGTTTTTGTGTATTTATGTGTTTGGTTCGCTGATGTGGGACTATGTGATACTGGAATTGTGTTGTGTGAGGTTACCTTCTCCTCCTGACTGGTTACACTAGTTTTGAAATGAGAGAGCTCAGCCTCCAGTTTGGTTAATAGTTGCATCTCTCACAGTCAGACTTTCCTGGTAAACAAATGTAAAATAAATAAATATTACATGTGCTGTGTTATAGTATTTATCTAAACGTTTAAATATTTTGCGTGTGTTAGCTTTCTTTCTTATAGAGGTGTGTTTAGGCTTTACTTTTTTGCTGTACTAGTGCTGTTTCCTCCTTAAAATGTCAAAGGAAACTAAAGAAAAGGAACCTAAGCCTTCGGGTTTTAAAAAGTGTCAGAAATGTTTTCAGAAGATGTCCATCACTGATGGACATAACATTTGTATTTATTGTTTGGGGCCATTCACCTCCAAGAGACTTGCACATTCTGTCATTCTTTCAGCTCACTTGTCTTGCAGGAAAGAAAGAACAAGCTGATTTTCAAAGGGCTCCTGAAACCTTCCTTTGATGAGGCTCTACAGAGCACTTCTTCAAGTAGGTCCCCTTCCTCTAAAAGTGACAAGACTACAAAACGAACATCTTCTGCTTCTTCGGCTCATTCAGAGCCACCGCAAAAACTGGCGAAGACTTCTGATGCATTGACCTCAGCTCCACAGCCCTCAGAACTGAGAGAGGTCATAGATTTGGACAAATCTAGTCCTTCTGCTCCACAGCCTTCGGAGCTGAAAGACTGTTTTTCGGAGCCAGTCCACTGAACTGTTACCAGTTTCTCCCACCTTGAGATCGCCCATATTGGAGAGATTTCGCTCACCAACCCTCTCCTCCAGGTTCTCTAGGAGCTTATCGGACAATGACATGGACAGGGTGTTGTGCAGAGTTTTGAAGTCGCCGGCTAAATTATTTTCTGCTCCAATCCAGCCAGTTCCAGAGCCATCCAAGATTATTACATCCACGACAGTTCCTTCTCCGAGCCTAGCTGGACCTTTGGAGCCAGGATAACGGGTACCGCTTGGTGTAGATTCTTCCGTTCTGAGACCCCTTCAGGAGATTTTTGGAACTGGTCACTGCTCCCACACATTTGGCGCTGTCCGGAGTGTCTAGGAGCTGAAGTTCTCTGGTCTGCTCCGGGGGGGTTACTCAAACTAGAGTTTCTTCGGTTCCAAGTTTACCTCTCAGAGCTTTGGCTCTGTTGAGCTCGGCTTTTACATCAGCCTCGGAGCTGATCTCTGTGGAGCTGGGGATTCCATCTGTTTCCTCTGAACTGGAGGTGTCCTCTGAGCAGGGAGGGGGTCTGCCTTAGAGCTGAGGAGTGTGTGCTTTCCCCACCTACAACACAACACAAGGATACTGGTATTCTTCCCCCCAAAGCACTGGCCTCTGTTTTGGCACCACCCCATCCACAGGACAGCAGAGATTCAGAGCCTCAGGCAGCTCCAGTGGGTAAACCCCATGCTTCCGAGACTTCCCCAGAATACCCTACTGAGGAGGCTCCTCGAAAGAAAACATGCAAGAGGAAACATATAGACTCCCATGACGAAGCCATCACCTCTGACACCGACCTCGAGGAGTCAGAAGGGTCCCCATGGTCATCCTCTGAAGATCTCTCCTTTGCAGATATCCTAGAGTTCCTGAAACAGAGAGGCGGCTGGAAATCCATCAACCCTTTTGATGAGGAGTTGATGTACCCGAAGGCTTTTGGCTCTCAACCTTCAGCCTCCTGGGTCTCTCCACCTTTTGACGAGCTATTGGAGTTGGTTAGTCGAAAGGCGTAGGAGTCACCAGACACTATGGAACCAGTCCCTCGGAGGTCAAATAAGTTGTTGTCAGCACCTTTGGAAAAAGAATTTCTCACAAAATGCATTCCTGTAGATGCTATGGTGGTGGCAGCAGCCACCAAGAAGGAACTTTCTGAAACATCCTCATCTGTCTGTCCACCAGACAAGGACTCCCCGTCGATGGACAGATACAGGAAGCGTGTTTTCTCGTCGGCGACTTTGACCTTTAGATCGCTGAACTACCTTACGCACTTTACAGGACTACAGAGATCTCCTGAAGGAGTTAGGAGATGCTCTTCAAGATTCAGTGGCTGCTGAGGTGTCAGAAAGGTCACCTGTCAACTATCTACCTTAAATTCCATCGTTAATTCCTCCATGAGACTAATATCCTATGAGCAGGTGGAGCAAGCAAGGCGGTGGGTTCAGGAGTTTAACTGAGGAGGTACTCCTGGATGCGCTTGTGTAACTTTGCGGAGCCTTCAAGTCCACTATTACCAATGACCCTTTTGCTGGTTCCTCACTTTTTGGACCTAATGTCAAGGACACACTCACCAGATGCGAGCAGGAAGGGAAAACTCTCTCTGCCATTGGAGTGCATTTTTCCGTACCTTCAAGACCTTACCCTAAAGGTCTGAAGAGTGGAAAAATATGGTTCTAAAGATCCCAGGGAATTTTTCAAGACACACAAGGTGAACCCTTCCCCAGGGACAGAGGGGGGGCAATAATGATGACCTAGAGGCAGAGGAGGTCCACAAAACCAGGATGACTATGATTGCTTTCACGGCCAGCCCTACCAGTGCTCCTGAAAGGAGGCATGTCTGCTCTACTCTGGAGGCAGTCAGGGAGACACATATCTTTGTACCCAGAAGCCTGGCGAGATATCACAAGAGACAAGTGGGTACAAAGTATTAATATCTAGAGGCTATTCCATTTCCTTTTGCCATCCTGTCCCACAGATCAGAACAATCCTGGATGTTCCACCCAGTTAGAGGGAACAAGCAACTGTAGAAATTCAGAAGTTGCTAGTCAAGAGAGTCATCCAAAAAGTCCTTGCAGACCAAATAGGATTCGGAACTTTCTCAAGATTCTTTTTAGTGCCAACAAGAACAGTGGACTGGAGACCAAAGAAGTCCAAGTTCTGAATGGTGACACTGCAGTCAGTTCTTCCCTTTTTAGGGAAAGATGATTAGATGTGCTCAATAGACCTCCAAGATGCGTAATATCATATAAAAATGGACAGAGCATCAGAGAGTCACTTATGCTTCCGGCTGGGAGCCAGTCATCAGTTTCGAGCTCTGCCCTTTGGTCTCACTACAGCCCCCAGTGTATTCAAATGCATGGCAGTAGTCGCGTCTCACTTGAGACGTCTGGAATTCCAAGTGTTTCTGTACTTAGATGACTGGCTCCTAACTGCCACCACCAAGCATCTACATCAGCAGGCAAGAGACACCAGTCGTCAAACTTGTTCTCGGTTAGGGATTACAGTCAATTTACAAAAATCTGCCTTGTTGCCCTGTCGACATATTACATTCATAGGCGCAGATCTCGACACCGTCTCCCTGATGGCATGACTTCCACCATACAGGGTTTCTGTTCTCAGACAACAAATAGCCAACCTTCTACCCGTAAACAAAGTGAAGGCAGAGACAGTTTTGAAAGTCCTAGAACTATGGCTTCAACGATCACCTTAGTTCCCGTAGCCAGAATGCATATGAGAATTCTTCAGTGGCTCCTTTTTGCTCAGTGGTTGTTAAAAGAACTTCCCATATCTCACCAAGTCTGAATCACCGGGTCATGCAAGAGAGATCTCCTATGGTGGCTTCAGTACGACCATGTGATTATTGGGCAACCTTTTGTGCCATGACCGGTAGCTACAGTGACCACAGATGCTCCCAGGTAGTGTGGGGGGGTATTATCTGGGAAGGACTGTCCAAGGCACATGGCAAGAACATGAGGCTCACCTGCGCATCAGTGTCCTAGAGATGAGTACAGTGCTTCTATCATTGCAGGCACTTCAGGACTCTCTTCCACTAGGAACAATTGCAGTCCAGTCAGACATGTCAGTAGTCTGGTACATAAGCAAGGAGGAACCAGATCGTACCCCCTTTCTCGAGAGGCGCTGAGAGTAAGGCATAGTCTGGTACATAAGCAAGGAGGAACCAGATCGTACCCCCTTTCTCGAGAGGCGCTGAGAGTAAGGCAATCGGCGATCAGCACCACATATTCCGGGGGAATCCAACATGATAGCAGACAAACTCAGCAGGGAGATTTTAATGCCTCATGAGTGGTCTCTGAATCAAAAGATAGCGGAGGAGATTTTCCGAAAATGGGACCAGCCTTTTCCGCGATCTTTTTGCCACTCCCATGAATACTGAATGCAGCAGCTACTTTGCCTTAATCCCCCCTGTGGGGAAGAGATAGAGAGAAGCACTTGTTCACGATTAGCCCTTGGGATGTCTGTATGCATTTTCCCCCTTTCTTCTCATACCCAAAGTCATCCAGAAAGCAAACTCCTTGGGAAACAGGCTGATTCTCATTGCCCATTACTGGCCTCGTCAGATTTGGTTCCCCTTTCTCTGGCCTCACCTACAGGAGAAACCGTGGGTTCTGGACCCAGTTCAGACCTTCTGACTCGTATGTCAGGAACTCTACATCCAGCTCTCCAAACCCTCAATTTGACAGCTTGGCTGCTCCACTTCCAAACTTAGGCTTCAGGACTTCACACCAGCAGTAAAACACATTTTGGTATCCTCTCACAAGGCTTCTACCAGGAAAGTTATATGTTAGTAAATGGAAGAGGTTCTCCTACTGGGTACAAGCAAAAAATATTGATTCCTTCTCTGCCCTGATCAGTTCAGTTTTGGAATTTCTTGCAAAACTTTTTCAGCAAGGCCCTGCCACAGCTACATTTAAAGTGCATCTAACTGCAATATCTAATTTCCACGTTGGTGAATTTCTCCTAACCTGATTTCACACACATTGTGTAAAGCATTTTTAATAGGCACTTGTTTATTGAGACCTCCCGTAAAAGAAGCTCCGTCTCCATGGGATTTGAATTTTGTACTGACTCGCCTTACATTACCTTCTTTCGAGCCCTTATCATCTTGTGATCTCATATTCCTTTCTTGGAAAGCTATTCTCAAAGTAACCATTACATCTGCAAGAAGAGTCTCTGAGTTGCAAGCTGTATCAATCAAGCCACTATATTTGATTTTCCATAAGGATAGAGTATCTCCACATACTAATCCATCCTTTGTGCCAAAAGTTTGTTCTCAGACCAATCTAAATCAATCTATAGACCTCCCAGTGTTTTTTCCCAATCATAGCAACAAGCTAGAGTACAAACTTCAATTGGATGTGCATAGACAACTTAGATTTTATCTACATGAACCTAAAGATTTCAGGAAAATAGATCAATTGATGTTCATTGTGTTTCAGTGTTGCAGTCATTACAGTTGGGTTATCCTGCTGGCAGGCTACCCGCAGTCGGCCTGAGTTCCAAAGTCTAGGTCTGGCGTCAGTTGCTGTCGCCTCCTTCTTGACGTCAGTGCGCTAGGGGTATAAAAGATGCAGCCAACGACATTTTCTCCAGTCTTTCTTGCCACACGGTGCCCGAAGCAAAAGCAGTAGTCTGCAAGTGCCGGCCGGACGACTCCTGAGATTTTCAAATTCGAATTTCAGATCCGAAGTCTTCATTAAAGCTAAGTACCCCGTTGGGGAAACTTTTTTCTTGCTCCAGACTGATGTCAGAAAAAATTAATAATTGTATTTCTTGTGGGAAGCAAATACCTCATAAGATTTTCATTCTTACTGTATTCCTTGCCTAGGCCCTGACCACGACTTTGCTAGTTGTCGGTTTTGTGCTAGATTTAACCAACGCACTATTAAGCGTCGGTACGATTTTGCATTTCATTATTTTGGCAGAAGATTTAACTATGTAATGCTGTCGGAGCAACCGACTACCGGAGTTTATAAAAAGCGCAAAGAAAAGGACAGGCATCTGAGGTCCAAAACCGATGAGGCTTCCACTAGGCCTGTCGCCGGTTCTCAGTGAGGCGCTTTCGCAGCCCCTAACGCCCGCTACCTCAGAGCCACAGGCCAATTCCGACTCCCACGTGGAGCCGACTTGGCCGCTGGAAACACAAGGTATTGGACACTCTGAAACTATTCCCTCAGATGGGACCAGAGCCACTGAGCAGGCATCGGCGTGTTTTCAGGCCTACACAATTATATGTAAAAACCATCTTCAGCTTCAAAGGCAAAGACTAAAGCAGCTCTAAAGACAAAGAAACAAGTACTGCATTCTCCTGGACAGGCCTCCATGCCTAAAAACAGATGCTTAAAATGGCCGATAGGAGGCCTAGGCAAGAAATAGAATATGCATCTTCAGATCAGGTTTCCATTTCTTCTGATTCCTCTTCTGACCAGGAATATTCTCTTCCTCCCTATGAGGATTCTGATGCTGAAGAATCTATTCCTTCAGCCTCTCCTCCTGAGGATTATTCTTTTGGGGAAACCCTGCATACTATGAGGGAGCATTTCCACTGGGAGAGCCAAGATTACTCAGAATCCAAGAAAAAGCTCAGAGACTTCCTTTTATTACCTCAGCACAGGCCCCTTGCTATTCCTCCTGTTCTGTTTTAGACATTGTAGATGTATTTTCAGAGTCCGGACTGTCTCCTGACTCTTTGCCACCAGCTCCCGTTAAGCCAGACAGATACTACAGGGTTCCTGATTCACATACATTTCTTTATAAAAACCCTGCTGCAGACCCAGAAACAATCTCTCAGGGTCCCAAAGGGGTCAAGGCGTCCACTGCAAAGAGCCCTATACCCTCTGATAGGGATTCAAGGGCCCTGGACAGATAGGGGAAAAAGATTTATACTTCTGCTACCTTGGCTATAAGAGCTTTAAATTGTCGATTTCATATGCTTAAATATCAGCAATGTCTAATGTCACTGCTTAAACAAAAAATGTTGACAAATTCAGAATGTGCAGAAAACAAAGAAATACAGGATTTATTGCATGCAGCTGAAAAAGTAGGAAAGCATACTTTGCAATGTGGTTTTGATTCTCTAGAGGCCTCTTGCAGGGCCGCTGTTACAGGTTCTGTCATTAGGGGACATGCTTGGTTAAAAGAACAGAATCTGCCCGGTCATGTTAAAGCAAAATTATTAGATGCTTCATTACAACATGATACCTTGTTTGGTGTTAAAGCAGAAGAGGTTTTGAAGAAAATTGAGGACAAAGCTAAATCTATGCAGACAGTCAAGGATTTCTTACAGGTACAGCCTCCCAGATTTAGCAGGAACTGGCCTGCAAAGAATTGGTCCTTTCCAGTGTCAGACAGGCCACAAAGAGGTCGATACAGACACCCCAGAGGCAGATCACAGCCCCAAGGCTCATACAGGCCTAAAGACTGGGGTGCTTCAACCTCCAAAAGCGGAGAAGAAAAATCACAGCCATACAGGAAACAGTCTCTCTACTGTGGTGGTGGTGCTATGGTGGCATTGTCGTCTCACAGATAAACGTTGCCCGTTCGATTCTCAGAGCGTCTTCTCTGTGGCGACATGTGTGAATGGGCGTTCCTTCGTTGAAGGTTGTGCGTTAGGCCCAGCAAGCCAGCACGTAAAAATCTACTGCCAATCATTAGCGGACCGGAGTTCTGCTGTGGCGACCCTTTACCGGAAAAAGCCGAAAGACACAAACAAGCATACAGGAAACAGTCTCAATGACTTTCCCCTGCCAGCACCAAGCACTTATCTTCTGGCAGCTCCTTTGGGGGAAAAACTAGCACTTTTTGCTCCAAATTGGCATATGATCACTCAGGACAAATGGGTCTTAAATATCGTATCCAAGGGCTACAGGTTCCATTTTCACACCCTGCCAAGGCCAAAACGGTATGCCAGACCTGCCACGCAATCAATGGGCAGAGGCACAAAAACAAGTTTCATCCCTCATGGACATGAGGGCCATTCTGGAAGTACCACAGCAAGAGCAGGGACAAGGATTTTACTCAAGGCTATTCTTGGTGCCCAGAAAGGACAAAACCTGGAGACCAATACTGGACCTGTCTATCCTGAACACATTCCTGGACATTCCAAAATTCAAAATGTTAACTCTGCAGCAGCTTCTGCCCATGCTGGGCAAGAAGGCTTAGCTTGTGACTTTAGACCTAAACGAGGCATACCTGCATGTCCCAATCAGACAATCATGCAGAAGATACTTCAGATTTATAGCTGGCTCAATGCATTACCAATTCTCTGCACTGCCCTTTGGCTTATCTACTGCGCCCAGGGTCTTCACAAAGTGCCTGGCACCATTAATTGCTTTTTGCAGACAAAGAGGAATTCATATATATCCTTACTTGGACGACTGCCTTATTCAAGCAGAGAACAAGGACACTCTACTACAGCATCTGGCATTTGTAAAAACATTACTAGCAGGCCTAGGGTACACAGTAAACGAAAAGAAATCAAAACTCGTACCCTCTCAAGAGATAATATTCCTGGGTGCAAGCTTAAATACAACTGCCCAGATGGCTTATCTCACACCAGACAAACACAGACAACTGACTACTTATTTCAAAATGTTGGTAACAAAGACCCATTTATCTGCAAGAAAAATTCTGCAGGCTTTGGGCTTCATGGCATCCTGCCTTCTGCTAATTCCATATGCAAGACTGCATATGAGGAAACTTCAATGGTATCTAAAAAGTGTTTTGGCTCAACATTGCCACAGCCTGGAAACAATAATTACCGTCATTCCCTGCCTGCTACAGGAGTTTCGATGGTGGGCAAAAGCCTGTCACCACAACACGGGACAGCCATTCACCTTACCCACAGCCAGGCAGACATTGAAAACAGATGCATCAGATTATGCCTAGGGGGTCCATATGGCAGGAAGATGTATTCAGGGCACATGGTCCGCAAGTCAAATGCATATACATATCAATCAAAAAGAGATGCTAGCAATTCAAAATGCCCTGACAGCCTTCAAGGATCTACTTCATCCAGGACAACTACTGATAAAGATGGACAATACCACAGTCATGTGGTACATAAGCAAGGGTGCACACATTCCTACACCCTCTGCAAACTAGCCATGAACTTGTGGAACATAGCATTGACTTACCAAGTACATCTGCAAGCACAATTCCTGCCAGGAAGGATAAATACTCGGGCAGATGAACTAAGTAGAAACCTAATGGATCTCCACGAGTGGAAATTGGATCCATAAGTCTTCAGCATGATAACAAAGAACTGGGGATGCCTGGACATAGACCTATTTGCCTTTCCTCACAATTGTCAACTACAAAGATTCTGCACAAGGACTTATCACAAGCAAGCATGGAAAGTGGATGCTCTGTCTTTCAACTGGAAAAACCTAACAGTATATGCCTTTTCTCCTCTGCCTCTCTTCCCCAAGGTCAGACAAGAGAAGCCAAAAATGATTCTGATTGCCCCAGACTGGCCCTGCTAGCACTGGTACCCAATCCTAAATAGCTTGTCCCAATGCCCAGCTTGGACACTACCTCAGATTCCTCACTTATTGACTCAACAAGACAGTCAGATACTGCACAGCCAACTCAGGACCCTAAACCTGGCAGCATGGCGGTTAATGTAGCCATTCAAGACACACCTCTTTCTAAAGTAGTTATGGATGTTATTTTGGAGGCCAGGAGGCCTAGCACCAGAAAATCTTATGCAGAAAAATGGAAGAGATTTTGTGCTTGGAGCCAGGCACAATGTATTGACACGATTGTTCCAAATATTCCTCAGATTTTGCAATACTTAACTGAGATGCTGGATAAAGGCCTTTCCTTTTCATCCATTAAAATTCATGCCTCTGCCATTTCAGCTCATTACAATACAGAACCACCTATTTTTTCTCATCCATTACTAACGCAGTACCTCAGAGGGGCCAAAAACATAAGACCCCCAAGGAGAGCACCAGTACCTACATGGGACCTTAACTATGTCTTGGAAAAACTTACACTGCCTCCCTTTGAGCCAGCCTCTGCAGCTGTTATAAAATTCTTATCCTGGAAAGTAGCTCTGCTCGTAGCAATAACCTCCGCTAGACGAGTCTCAGAGTTACAGGCACTCATGGCTGTGGAACCTTTTATCATTTTCCATCCTGACAGGGTTTCTCTGAGGACAAACCCTACATTTTGACTTGCCAACCTTTTACCCAAACCCACAGAGTAAGGGTGAGAGACTTCTGTATTCTTTGGACATTTACAGACAGCTACGCTTCTACTTGGACAGAACCAAAGCTTTCAGAAAGACTGAACAACTTCTAGTAGCATATGCTGCAGGATCACAAGGAAAGCCTGTCTCAAAGCAGACTGTTTCAAGTGGATAAGCCACTGCATTCGTTTCTGCTATTCACAGCATGGCAAATCAGTGCCTAAGGGTATTTGGCCACATTCCACCAGAGCAGCAGCCACTTCAGCAGCCTTCCTCAGAGGAGTACCAACCAAAGACATCTTAGAGCCTGCAACTTGGAGTTCAGTGCATACTTTTACAAAGCACTATCACTTACCTCTCTATTCTAAATCCAGGGCAGGCTTTGCCACTGCAGTTCTGCAGGGCCTGATAGCCTCTCCTAATCCTATTTAGCACCAGCCTCACAACCATAGCTTTGGGATTCAACCCAATTGTAATGACTGCAACAGTGAAACACGATGAACATAGTACAGTTGTGTACACTTACCATAAATGTAGATGTTTGAGTATATTCACTGTTGCAGTCCAGGTTACCCTCCCTCCATCCCCCTTTTCCTTGCTTTGACTTCTGTACTTCTCTATTCTATACAACCTATGTGGTGTATTTGCTTGTAGATGAAGGAAAAGTTGTTGTTTGGTCATGCATGCTTTTTGGCATTAGTGAGCCTATCATTTTAGGGGCACACGACATCTGGGGCAAGAAAAACTGAAGAAAATGGCGTCAGCTGCATCTTTTATACCCTTGGACAGCAACCGACGCCGGACCTAGACTTTGGAACTCAGGCCGACTGCGGGTAGCCAGCCAGCAGGATAACCCAATTGTAATGACTGCAACAGTGAATACACTCGAGCATCTACATTTATGGTAGGTACACAACTGTACTTTCATTTCCTTCTCTGAAGCAAAAAAGGGTGTGCCAGTTTCAAAAATTACACTTTCAAATTGGCTCTCAAAGTGCATTACCTTTATATACACCTCAAATAATAGTAATTTACCATTCAAAGTTAGAGGCCACTCAGCCAGACCATTAGCAACATCCTCTGCTTATCTAGCCAGATTTTCAATGGGACAGTATTTGTGCTGCTGCTACGTGGGCAGGTCCCCATATGTTTATTTCTCATTACAAAGTTGATTTGGCCTCCAGGGACAGGGCCTCCTTTAGTTCCACTGTGCTCAATGCTATGCTCCCGTGAGCCACCCAGGGAAATGGTGCTAGGGACGCTGTCCCATCCAGTAAGAATGAAGGTGATATAGGACAACATAACATAAAGAAGTTATGTACTCCCCATAACTTTCCATATTTGTTGTCCATCTCGCCATTCATTCTTACGACCCTCCCACCTTTCCCCAGCCAAGGACTCCTAGAGGTGAGGGATGTTCATCGTGTTACACTGCTGCAGTCATTACACTTGGGTTCCCCAGTCGGCCAGAGTTCCATAGTCTTAGTCCGGCGTCGGTTGCTGTCACCTCCTCCCTGACATCAGTGCGACAGGGGTATATAAGATGCAGCCGACGCCATTTTCTTCAGTCTTTCTTGCCGCGTGGTGCCCGAAGCAAAAGCAGTTCGCAAGTGCCGGTCGGCCGACTCCTGAGATTTTCATTTCCGAATCTAGAACCAAAGTCTTCTACAAAGCTAAGTACCCCGTTGGGGAAACTTTTTCTTGCCTCAGTCCGATGTCAGTAAAAGTTAATAACTGTATTTCTTGTGGGAAGCAAATACCTCATAAGGATTTACATTCTTCTTGCATCCCATGCCTAGGCCCAGACCACAATGTCACTGGTTGTTGGTTTTGTGCTAGGTTTAACAAGCGCACTATTAAACGGTTTGATTTTGCCCGATATTACTTTGGCAGAAAATTTAATTATACGATACCGTCGGAACTTCCGCCGACCACAATTCATAAAAAGCACAAAGACAGGCATCCGAGGCCCAAAACTAACGACGAAGCCTCTTCTAGGCCAGTCGCCAGTTCCACAGTTTTCGGCGAGGCGCCTTCACAGCCCCTGATGACTGCTTCTGCCGAACCACAGGCAGCCACCGACTTTTTAGTCAAGATGGCTGGGCCATCGGACTCCCAAGCTGTACAGACTACCAAAACCGACCCTGCAGTGGGATGCGGTGTACATGAGTCACCTGCAACTTCAGAGGGTGTCTTCAGACCTAGTCAGCTTAGCCTTAAACCCTCTTCTAAGTCTAAACCACCTCTTAAATCAAAGAAATCACAGTCTTTAGGACAGGCCTCCATGCCTAAGAAACAAATGCTCAAAATGGCCGAAGATGTGATCACTGTGATCAGGGGGTCTCATCCCCCCCGATAAAAGGCCCAGACAGGATGTGGATTATGACTCCTCCGACCAGGTGTCCATTTCCTCAGAGTCTTCCTCAGACCTAGGTTATTCTTTACCCCCTTATGAGGATTCAGATGCTGAGGAATCCATTCCTTCAGCCTCTCCACCAGAGGATTACTCATTTGGGGAAACTTTACACACCATGAGGGAGCATTTCCATTGGGAAGGCCAGGATGTTTCTGAATCCAAGAAAAGGCTCAGAGAATTTCTACTTTTGCCTCAACACAGACCCATGGCTATTCCACCAGTATTGGATATTGTGGATGATGTGTATACTGAATCCAGCTTAAAGCCTGATTCTTTACCTCCAGCTCCAGTTAAACCAGACAGGTATTACAGAGTCCCTGACTCACACAAATTTCTGTACAAAAGCCCAGTGGCAGACCCAGAAACCATTTCTCAGGGACCCAAAGGGGTCAAGGCCTCTTCAGCAAAGAACCCTGTTCCCTCCAACAGAGACTCCAGAGCATTAGACAGATGGGGAAAGAAAGTATATACATCTGCAACTTTAGCAATGAGAGCTTTGAATTGCCAATTTCACATGTTAAAATATCAGCAATTTCTGATGTCTCGGTTGAAACAAAAAATGTTTTCAGATACAGATCCTCCTAATTTTAAGGAAATGCAGGATTTATTGCATGCTGCTGAACAAGTGGGAAAACATACTTTGCAATGTGGTTTTGATTCTTTAGAGGCCTCCTGCAGAGCAGCAGTTACAGGCGCTGTCATTAGAAGACATGCATGGTTAAAGGAACATACATTACCAGATTATGTTAAAGCAAAACTACTGGATGCACCTTTACAGCATGATGTCCTATTTGGAGTTAAGGCAGAAGAGGTACTAAAGAAAATGGAGGATAAGGCAAAATCTCTGCAAACTGTGAAAGATTTCTTACAGGTACAGCCGCCTCGATTTAGCAGAAACTGGCCAACCAAAAATTGGTCCTTTCCAATTACAGACAGATCACAAAGGGGCAAATACAGACGTCCAAGAGGTAGAGGACAACCACAAGGCCCTTTCAGGCCTCGACAGTGTGGTTTACCAGGCCAGAAAGAAGGGGAAGACAGGCAACAACCTTACAAAAAACAGTCCCAATGACTTCCCACTACAGCTGCCAAACATTTCTCTCTTGGCAGCCCCTTTGGGAGGAAAACTGACCCTTTTCTATCACAACTGGCATATGATCACCAAAGGCAAAAGGGTTCTCAATATCGTTTCACAGGGTTACAGGTTCCACTTTCACACTCTGCCAAGGTTAAAAGGAATGCCGAATCTGCCACCAAATCAATGGGCATAGGCTCAAAAACAAATTACAGCACTCATGACCATGGGAGCTATTCAAAAGGTACCTCCACAGGAACAAGGACAAGGATTTTACTCAAGACTCTTTCTGGTACCCAGGAAAGACCAAGCCTGGAGGCCCATTCTGGATCTTTCGTCTCTAAACACATTCCTGGATGTTCTGAAATTCAGAATGTTGACATTACAGCAGCTTCTTCCCATGCTGGGCAAGCAAGCTTGGCTTGTGACCTTGGACCTCAAGGAGGCATACCTGCATGTCCCTATCCGACAAAACTGCAGCAGATACCTCAGATTCATTGCTGGTCCAATGCATTATCAATTCTCTGCACTGCCCTTTGGCTTATCTACTGCGCCCAGGGTCTTCACAAAGTGCCTGGCACCAGTAATTGCATTTTGCAGATAAAGAGGAATTCAAATTTACCCATACCTGGACGACTGCCTAATTCAAGCAGGGAGCAAAGACCTTCTCTTAAAGCATCTGGCGTTTGTAAAAAAGTTACTATGTTGCCTGGGGTACACAGTAAACAAAAATAAATCAAAACTAGTGCCCTCACAAGAGATAATATTCCTGGGTGCCAGCTTGAACACAACGGCCCAGATGGGCTTATCTCACGCCAGACAAGCAAGGACAATTGACTCAATACTTTCAATTGATGGCAACAAAGACCCGACTCCCTGCAAGAAAAATTCTGCAGGCCTTGGGCTACATGGCATCTTGCATACTACTAATTCCATATGCCAGACTGCATATGAGGAAACTACAATGGTACCTAAAGAGTGTATGGTCTCAGCACTGTCAAAGCTTGGAAACAGTTATACCACTAACCTTGCCTTCAGAAGGAGTTTCTGTGGTGGGCTCAAGCTTGTCACCTAAACAAGGGACAGCCTTTTACTCAATCCACACCCAGGCAAACACTGGCAACAGATGCATTGGCTTACGCCTGGGGAGCACACATGGCAGGAAAATGCATTCAGGGCAAGTGGCCTATAGAACAAAAGCATCTGCACATCAACCAAAAAGAGATGCTAGCTGTACAAAATGCCCTCATAGCATTCAAGGGCCTGCTACATCCAGGACAACTGCTACTAAAGACAGACAACACCACAGTCATGTGGTACATAAACAAGCAAGGGGGCACCCATTCCTACCCCCTCTGCAGACAAGCAATGACTTTGTGGAACACAGCCATAAACTATCAAGTTCATCTACAAGCACAATTCCTGCCAGTTGAGAAAACCACACTGGCAGACGACTTAAGCAGAAATATCATGGATCCCCACGAATGGGAATTGAATCCAGAAATATTCAAAATGATAACACAGAAATGGTGGAGCCCGGACATAGATCTATTTGCTTCACGAAGGAATTGCCAGCTACAGAAATTCTGCACAAGGAGTTACCATCCACAAGCATGGAAAGTGGATGCCCTCTCATTCAGCTTGAAAAACCTAACAGTATACGCATTCCCACCACTGCCTTTTCTTCCAAAGGTACTCATAAAAGCCGGGCAAGAGGAGCTAAAAATGATCCTAATTACACCAGACTGGCCACGCCAGCACAGGTACCCAATCTTAAAAAACTTAGCACAAGGACCACCCTGGATTTTGCCTCAAACACCACATCTGCTCTCTCAGAACAGCAATCAGATTCTCCACAGCCAGCTAAGGACCTTAAACCTCGCTGCATGGAAGATACCTTAACAAAGCAAGCAATGCCTCTCTCCAAAGCTGTTATGGATGTCATCCTGGAGGCCAGAAGACCTAGTACCAGGAAAGCATATTCGGATAAATGGAAAAGATTCTGTTCCTGGAGCCAGGCTCACAGCCTTGACCCTGTTGTACCAAACATTCCTCAGATACTGCAATATTTGACTGAGATGCTGGACAAAGGCCTGTCCTTTTCATCCATCAAGATCCACGCCTCTGCCATCTCTGCTCATTACAACACGGATCCACCAATTTTCTCTAATCCTTTGCTAAAGCAGTACCTCAGAAGGGCAAAAAACATAAGACCGCCCCGTAGAGCACCTGCTCCAACTTGGGACCTCAACTTTGTTTTGGAAAAATTAACCTTACCTCCTTTTGAGCCAGGTAGCACAGCAGAATTAAAATATATCTCTTGGAAAACTGCTCTGCTCCTGGCACTAACATCAGCACGAAGAGTTTCAGAATTACAGGCACTAATGGCAGTGGAACCTTTCCTCATTTTCCACCAGGACAGGGTGTCCTTAAGAACTAATCCTACTTTTATGCCTAAGATGGTTTCAAGTGCGTCTCTAAACCAAACTATTCACTTGACAACTTTTTATCCAAAACCACAGAATGAAGGGGAGAGACTACTGCATTCATTGGACATTCACAGGCAGTTACACTTCTACTTGGACAAAACCAAAGCTTTCAGAAAATCTGAGCAATTATTGGTAGCATATGCTGCAGGAGCACAGGGAAAAGCCATTTCAAAACAGACTATTTCTAAATGGATAGGACATTGTATACATTTCTGCTTTACGCACCATGGAAAACCTGTGCCTACCAGCATTAGATCTCACTCCACCAGGGCAACAGCCACTTCTACGGCCTACCTCAGAGGAGTACCTACCAAGGATATTTTGGAAGCAGCAACATGGAGCTCTGTGCATACATTCACTAAGCATTACCATCTGCCTCTATACTCCAAATCCAGAGCTGGCTTCGCCTCTGCAGTGCTGTAGGGCCTCATAGCCACCCCTAATGCATTATAGCACCAGCCACCCTTCCTCAGCTTTGGGCTTCTACCCAAGTGTAATGACTGCAGCAGTGTAACACGATGAACATAGTACAGTTTTGTACCTACCGTAAATGTAGATGTTCGAGTGTTCACACTGCTGCAGTCCAGGTTACACTCCCTCCATCCCCTCTTTATTGCTGGTACGTACCAAGTCTTCTACCCTTTACTACCTATAGGGGGTATTTGCTGGTAACTAAAAGTTGTACTTTGCTTTTCTTATTTATGTTTTGTTAGCAATTTGTATTGCCTACTTATTTGGGGGCACCTGTCATCTGGGGCAAGAAAAACTGAAGAAAATGGCATTGGCTGCATCTTTTATACCCCTGTCGCACTGACGTCGGGGAGGAGGCGACAGCAACCGACGCCGGACCAAGACTTTGGAACTCAGGCCGACTGGGGAACCGCCTGATGGCAGGATAACCCAAGTGTAATGACTGCAGCAGTGTGAACACTCGAACATCTACATTTATGGTAGGTACAAAACTGTACATGTAATGCAATCCTGTCTCGCCTACATTCATAACTGATGGGCTCGGAGCCGAGAATCAGCTCCGACTCGGCCGATACACTAGCACGGAGTCTCTCATTGGCTGGGCCCAACCCCCTTATCCCAGGACGCACCACACCCAAACCCCCAGATCTCGTTTGCCGCTTCTGAAGTAACGACCTGGTCTCGACTTGGCTGTGGCTAAGTACCCTTCCTTTTTTTGGTCTTTTTGGGTCGTTTTTGCTCTTAGCTTAGAAATTTTATAACCAAACAGCTGTTTTAATAGCTATCTTCTTCTGTACTACCCTGTGATTGGCTGTGTTTGTTTTTGGTTGTTGTGTAATTCCTTCTGTTTGGCGGGCTAGGCCCTTTTGAGTTAGAGGGCCTTTGCCCTATTTCTTGTCGAGCGTTTCAGTTAGAGCTCTTCCCTCCCTTCCCTCCTTGTGTTTCGAGTGCGTTGTGAGTCATGTCTGGCAAAGAAAAAGAGCATAAGCCGTCGAGCTTTAAAAAATGTTCAAAATGTGGCTATAAAATGTCATTAACAGATGGCCAATGCCATCTGTGGTTATTGCTTAGGGGCTAAACACTTGCAAGAATCTTGCAGTGTTTGCCATGCCTTCTCCTCTCGTATACTACAGAAGAGAAAAAATAAGTTGATCCTGAAAGGTTTAATAAAACCAGCCTTTGAGGAAGCTATATCTTCTTCTCCCTCTTCGAAATCGTAGAAAAAGAAGTCTTCGGCTCCGACAAGTCAGTCAGAGCCGCCTGAAAAAAGAACTAAATCTTTGTCCTCTTCCTCTGCTCCACTGATCTCGGAGCCGCAGGATAGAGGATCTGTGTCTGGGTCTTCTTCCTCGACTCCATTGGTCTCGGAGCCGCAGGATAGAGGATCTATGTCTGGGTCTTCTTCCTCGACTCCATTGGTCTCGGAGCCGCAGGATAGAGGATCTATGTCTGGGTCTTCTTCCTCGACTCCATTGGTCTCGGAGCCGCAGGAGAGAAGATCTAAGTCTCGGTCTCCTTCCTCTGCTCCATTGGTCTCGGAGCCACAGGACAGAGAATTTCAATCTGGGTTTTCCTCGGCTCCATTGGTCTCGGAGCCGCAGGTGAGTGTTTCGGCTCCAGGGTCGGTTTTGTCGGGTCCTGAACTGTCGGTGCCGAAGGGGGTCTCTGTTCTAGTCGAGTCTTCCTCGGCTCCGATCCTTCTGGAGCCGATTAGGAGTCTACATTCCAGCATTGCCTCGGAGCCGGTAGAAAGAGTTTCTCACCCCCCCCCCCCAATCTGTTTCCTCCAGGCTTTCAGATTCGGATTTAGATAGGGTGGTCCAGAGGCTCCTCCAGTTACCTGTCTTATCTAAATTATTTTCAGCTTCAGCCCAGCTGCCGGAGCCAACCATTTCGATTCCGTTTCTTACTCCTCCGACAACCCTGGTGTCGTCGGAGACAGAGTTCTCAGAGTCGGGTGAGGTTCCTGAGTCGGTTCCGAGACCCACTGCTAGTCTGTCAGCACAGTCTTCAGCTCCAACCTTTTCTGTTCCTTCCAGGGGTTTCGGTTCTCGGGTGTCCTCGGCCAAGCCCGAGGGGGATTTGTTGGTCCTTCTGGTTTTGGCCCCGAGTCTCCCGCTTGGCGCCTTGGCTAGGGGCACCCCGACACCGGTCATGGTCTCACAGGCGGGCCTTCAGATTCTGGTGGACCCACCTGCGAGGCTATGAGGAGTGCGCTAGACAAATCTCTTGTGATTTCACTGGAATCTGCGACTCCTTCCCTAGACACGGCGACTAGAGTTTCTGCTGCCCCCCTGTCTTCGGACAGCGCGGCTCTGAGGCCTGAGGATTCCTCCATGTGGGGTCCCCCTTTTTCCGAGGAGCCTTCAGAGTCTTTGCCTGAAGAGCCCCCCAGGAAAAAGTTGTGCAAGAGGAAGCACATAGACTCCCCAGATGAGTCTGTCACCTCGGACACAGACCTTGATGATGTGGAAGGGTCCCTGAAGTCGTCCTCTGATGATGTCTCATTCTCCGATGTCCTGGAGATCTTGAGACAGAGGGGCGACTGGCCGTCCAAAACCCCTTCTGCGGAGGAGTTGGTCTTCCTCAAGGCCTTCGGAGCCCAACCCTCCGCCTCCTGGATGTCTCCACCCTTTGATGAATTACTGGACCTTATTTGTCGAAGGGTGTGGGAGCACCCTGATTCTGTGGAGCCAGTTCCTTCTTGCCCCAACAAATTTTTATCCGCGCCCCCTGGCAAGGAGTTTTTAACCAAGGGAGTTCCATTGGATGCTATGGTGGTGGTGTCTGCCACCCAGCAGGATGTGGCAGAGGCATCTACGTCTATCCATCCTCCTAACAAGGAGTCCAGGAGCATGGATAGGTACGGGAAGCGTACCCTGACTTCAGCGACCTTTACCCTGCGGTCGCTGAATTATTTGTATCATTTTACGAGGCTCCAAAGGGATCTCATAAAGGAGTTGGTAGATACCCTGTCAGGTAACATGCCTGAGGCATTGACGCAGTCTGTCAACGCCCAGCTGTCTACCTTTTCGTCGACTGTTAACTTGTCCATGAGGCTCATATGGTATGCAGCCGAGGGGGCGAGTAGGGCAGCGAGTTCAGGCATAGCCCTTAGGAGGCAAGCCTGGATGCGCTTGTGTCACTTTGCGGAGGCTTTCAAGTCTTCTTTCACAGGCGCTCCATTCGACGGGTCCTCTCTCTTTGGACCCAAGGTGAAAGACACACTCACTAGATGCGAGCAGGAAGGTAAGACTTTATCTGCCGTTGGGGCCCGTTTTTCGCTCCCTTCGAAACCTTATCCCAAGGCGCAGAGGGGAGGAAAGATGTGGTTCAGAAAGTCCCAAAAGTCTTTCCCTGCCCATCAGAGTGACCCCCCCCTTCCAGAGGCAGAGGAGGGGGGAATTATTCTGGTAGGCTTTGCCCTAGAGGTGGCGGAGGCCCCCGCAACACAGGAGACTGTGAATCCTTTCGTGGTTCCTCCTTCCAGCGTCCCTGAGGGACTGCCCAACTGTGCGTCTCCGGAGCCAGTCGGGGGTCGATTTTCGGAGCATCCAAGGGCCTGGGGTTCCATCACTCAGGATCAGTGGGTGCTTTGTATCATCGCCGGAGGTTACACCATTCCCTTTATCCATCCCCCTCCACCATCAAGGAAAATCCCAGACGTGCCACTCACTCAACGGGATCAAGCAGCCATAGAGGTCGCAAAGCTGCTCGGAAAGGGAGTCATCCAGCCAGTCCCCGCAGACCAGACTGGATTAGGAACTTACTCAAAGTTATTTTTGGTGCCAAAAAGAACAGGGGACTTGAGACCCATTCTGGACCTCAGCCACCTAAACTGCTTCGTAAAGAAGTCCAAGTTCCGGATGGTCACGTTGCAATCCATTTTCCCATTGCTGGAAAAAGGAGTATGGATGTGCTCCATCGATCTCAAGGACGCCTATTATCGCATCAAGATAAACAAGGCATCCAGGATACATTTACGCTTCCGCCTAGGAGCTGGTCACTTCCAGTTCCAAGCCCTGCCCTTTGGTCTCACCACAGCCCCCAGGGTGTTTACCAAATGTCTGACAGTGGTGACTGCTCACCTGAGACGTCTGGGATTCCAGGTGTTTCCGTATCTAGACGACTAGCTCCTCTCCGCCCCCACCAAGCATCTTCTTATTCAAGTTGAGTGCTACCATCGAATTGGGACATCTATTAGGAATTGCATTCAACTGGGAAAAGTATGTATTGCTGCCATCACAGCGTGTTGCCTTTATAGGCGCAGAGCTAGACTCTGTCGAGATGCGAGCATTCCTTCCAACAGAGTGGATAAAGATGCTACAGAACCAAGTCCTAGACTTAATACCCTGAAGCAAAGCCCCAGCCAGGATGGTCCTTCAGCTTTTGGTGTCAATGGCGGCCGCCATTCTTCTGGTCCCTCTGGCAAGATTGCACATGCAAATTCTCCAATGGCTCCTGTCGACCCAGTGGTCGTACCAAGATCTGCCCTTGTCCTACCCGATTCTCATTACGGATACCTGCCGGCGAGATCTTTGTTGGTGGCTCCTCTCCTCCAACCTGAACCAGGGGCGACTCTTCTGCCCCCCTTCCCCCATTGCCACAGTGACCACGGACGCCTCCCAGATAGGGTGGGGGGGGCATTATCTGGACAGGACGGTTCAAGGCACGTGGCAGGATCACGAAACCCACTTACACATCAATGTCCTGGAGATGAGGGCAGTGCTTCTAGCGTTGCAGGCACTTCACAGCTCTGTTCCCAAGGGTACCATCGCAATCTTCTCAGACAATATGGCGGTAGTATGGTACCTGAACAAGCAGGGAGGAACCAAGTCTTATCCTCTTTGCAGAGAAGCCATGAGAGTTTGGAACTGGGCGATCGCTTCCCAGAGATTTCTAGTGGCAACGCACATTCCAGGGAAGTCCAATGTGATAGCAGACAGGCTGAGCAGAGTTATTCTGATGCCTCACGAGTGGTCCCTGAACGAGCAAGTAGCGGCTCGGATCTTCTCCAAGTGGGGGTTTCCCTGTTGCGACCTTTTCGTCAGCCCCTGGAATGCGAAGTGCAGCAATTTCGTCTCCCTGATCCCCCCCCCCCGGGGGGGTCACCCAGGGACGCTCTAGTCCACAATTGGCCCTCCGGTCTGCTCTACGCCTTCCCTCCGGTCCTACTACTGCCAAAGGTGATTCAGAAGGTGATCTACTTGGGAAGCAACATGATTTTGATTGCACCACACTGGCCCCGCCAAGTTTGGTTTCCTTTCCTTCGGAAATATGCAGCGAAGGATCCTTGGATTCTGAACCCAGTTCCAGACCTCCTGACTCTTCAGTCAGGTCAGGCCCATCCATCACTGCGAACTCTCAAGCTAACGGCTTGGCCGCTCTACTTCCGACCTTAGTCAGACAGCATATCTTTTCGCCTGAGGTGGTCCGGATTCTGTCTTCTTCTCACAGAGCTTCCACTAAGGAGATATATTCTAATAAATGGAAAAAGTTTGCCATTTGGGCCCAGCAGCACAACCTTGACCCACTGACAGTCCCGGTGTCCACAGTATTATATTTTTTGGCAACCCTTTTTAGACAGGGTTCCGCTGTCTCCACGCTTAAAGTCCAATTGGCAGCGATTTCTAATTGTCATGTTGCCTTTGAGCCTTCACAAATGAGTCATAAGTTGTGTAAGGCCTTTCTTAAGGGAGCTTGGTTGCTTCGCCCCCCGGTGTCCCAACCTGTTTTGCCATGGGATTTGAATGTAGTTTTAGGAGCCTTGACGTCTCATCCCTTCGAGTCGGCAGCCACTTGTGAGCAAAAGTTCTTATCTTGGAAGACTGCCTTCTTGGTAGCTATTACTTCAGCCAGAAGAGTTTTGGAGCTTCAAGCCCTCTCTGTTAAGCCCCCTTATCTGATCTTTCACAAGGATAGAGTATCTCTAAGACTAAACCCGTCATTTCTTCCGAAAGTTTCTTCTGCTCTTTTTGTGTAGCAATCTATAGAGCTACCAGTTTTCTTTCCAAAATTTTCTAACAAGGCAGAATACAGACTTCATCAGATGGATGTGCATAGACAACTGAGGTTTTACTTGGATAGGACGCAGCAGCAGAGGAAATCAGACCAGTTGTTTGTGGCCTTTGCAGATAACAGGATTGGCAAAGCAGTAACTAAGACCACTATTGCTAGGTGGATTAGGGATTGTGTTTCATTTATTTATGCATCAACAGGAAGGGACCTTCCATTTCCAGTTAGAGCGCATTCTACTAGGGCTATGGCTACTTCAGTGGCCTTCCACGCCAGACTGTCGGTGGATGAGATATGTGCAGCGGCCACTTTGGCTTCTCCAGATACTTTTATTTCTCATTACAAACTGGACGTGGCCTCTAGAGGTCGGGCGTCATTTGGTTCCACAGTGCTCAGGAGTGTTTTCCAGTGAGCCTCCCAGGATCTATGTGCTAGGGACGCTGTCCCATCAGTTATGAATGTAGGCGAGATAGGATCGCATTACATCTTTTAGCTATGTACTTAACATAACTATAGATGTATGTGATCCATCTCGCCTACATTTGTACGTACCCACCCTCCTTCCCCCTACCTGTTGGATCTGGAGGAAACACTATTGTACAGTTGGAGTGGCTCATGTGAGTGAGTTGTTGTGGGGCAAACAATATATGGGGGTTTGGGCGTGGTGCATCCTGGGATAAGGGGATTGGCCCAGCCAATGAGAGACTTCATGCTAGTGTATCGGCCAAGTCGGAGCCGATTCTCTGCTCCGAGCCCATCAGTTATGAATGTAGGCGAGATGGATCACATACATCTGTCGTTATGGTAAGTACATAACTAAAAGATGTTATGTGATCCTATCTCGCCTACATTCTGACTGATGGGTTCGGAGCCGATCCTCTGCTCCGACTCGGCACGCTTATGCCAAAGAGCGAAGTCTCTTATTGGCTGAGCTTACTATATCCCAGGATGCACCACTACCAGTCCCCCAGATCTCGTTTGCCGCTAACAAGCAAAGATGTGGTCTCGAGCTGGCTGAGCTAAGTAGTGCTTTTTTCACTTACTTTCCTGTCAGGAATTTCCTAAATCTTCAACAAAAAGCTGTTTTAACAGCTATCTCGTGTTTTTGTGTTTGAGTGAGCATTTTCTGTGAAGTTTTGTGTAGTGAATGCGTTTTCTCTGACTAGAGGTCCCCTTTGAGTTTAAGGGCCTTCCCCTGTCAGTCCGTTGTCGTTCAAGTCCCTTTTTATTTAGGGGCTTTTGGACCCCTTGGCTATTTTTGTCTATTTGTGACAGCCTTTGTTTCAAAAAAAAAAAAAAAAAAAGAAAAGAAATTTTTCTGTGATTGTTAGTGTTTGGTTTTTGGCTAGTTACACTAAGTTGGTTGCCATAATGTCTCAGGCTCCTAGGCCTTCAGGTTTTAAGAAGTGCACTAAGTGCAGCTTCAAAATGTCTATTACAGATGACCACTCTCTCTGTGTGTACTGTTTGGGCGCCAAACATTTGCAGGAGTCCTGTAGTGTGTGTCACGCGTTTTCCTCGAGGGTCCTCCAAGAGAGGAAAAATAAACTTATTTTAAAAGGCCTTATTAAACCCTCATTTGAAGAGGCATTAGCTTCCTCTCCTTCTCCTGCTAAAAAGAAAAGGGCGTCGGCTCCGACCAGTCCGTCGGAACCGACCGCCAAAAAACATAGGCAGGCTTCTCCTTCGGCTCCACGGACTTCGGAGCTGAGGGCGGAACGGTCTGCCTCGATGCCTCCAGCCTCGACTCCTCTGGGTTCGGAGCCGTCGCCTGGGGCATCGAGAGGCGGGTCATCTTCATCGGCTCCACTGATCTCGGAGCCGATGAAGGTTGTCCGCTCAGACACTTCCTCCTCGGCACCAAAGCCCTCTTCGGCACCGATGGAAATTGGTTTGGACATTCCTTCGGCGCCGATAATTGTTGAGTCGATTCGGAGCTGGTCCCCTAGTCCCTTGGAGCCGTTGGAGAGGCCTAGTCGGACCCATTCGGTCTCTTCCAGGTCATCAAGGATGTCAGATTCGGACATAGACAGGGTGCTCCAAAGACTTTTCCAGTCCCCAGTCTTTCAGAAATTTGTTTCGGCTCCGACCCAATTGGCTTCGGAGCCGATAGCCCATTCCATTGCCATTCCTCCTCCGACCGCTTCGGCTCCGTCGGAGCAGGTGCTGATGGAGCCAGTGGAGATCCTAGGGTCGGCTCCGACCCTTACTCCAACCCCGGCCTTCGGGTCCGAGTTTAGCACACGGACTTCTTCGGCCGGACCCGGGGGTGACGTTTCGGGACCAATGCTGTCGGTTCCAAGCCTCCCTCTCGGTGCTTCGGCCGCAGGACTTCCGTCTGCTATCATGGCTCCGGAGACTGGACCCTCCCAGGATTCTGGGGGTCCGGCCTTCAGAGCTATGAGGAGTGCATTGGCCAAGTCTTCTTCGGCCATCTCTACGGCTTTACCGGCACCTTCCCTGGGCATGGAGACTGGGTCTTTGGCAGTTCGCCTGTCTCTACGGAGCGGAGCCCCGGGCCTGAGGTTGCCCCCACTGGGGTTCCTCCTCCTGAGGGTCTTCGGAGTTGTCTTGGAGGAGCCCCAAGGAAGAGATCGTGCAAGAGGAAGCACGTGGACTCCGATGAGTCTCTTACATCGGACACTGATCTTGATGATGCGGAGGGGTCCCCAAAGTCGTCCTCGGATGATGTCTCATTTGCAGACATTCTAGAGATCCTCAAGCAACGAGGCGGCTGGAATTCCAAACCCCCCTCCGCTGATGAGTCGGTGTTCCTCAAGGCCTTCGGGGCTCAGCCCTCCACCTCCTGGGTGTCTCCGCCCTTCGACGAGCTCCTGGATTTGGTTTGTCGGAGGGCGTGGGAACATCCAGATACTGTGGAACCAGTGCCTTCTCGCCCTAACAAATTTTTGTCTGCCCCACCCGAGAAGGAGTTCTTAACGAAAGGCGTGGCTGTAGATGCCATGGTGGTGGCATCTGCTACCCAGCAGGACGTGGCAGAGGCTTCAACGTCCGTCCATCCTCCTAATAAGGAGTCTAGGAGCATGGACCGGTACGGGAAGCGCACCCTGACTTCAGCGGCCTTTACTCTGAGGTCCCTGAATTATTTGGCACATTTCACCAGACTACAGAGGGATCTGGTCAAGGAGCTCTCATCAGGTAACCTACCTGAGCAGCTAGCCCAGTCGGTTAGCTCTCAGTTGGCTATCCTTAACTCGATTTCTAACTCGTCCATGAGGCTCATTTCATATGCGGCCGAAGGCGGGCAGAGCGGCAGGCACAGGCGTGGCTCTACAGAGACAAGCCTGGCTCCGTTTGTGTCATTTCATGGAGGCCTTCAAGTCTTCCTTTGCCGACGCTCCCTTTGATGGGTCCTCTTTGTTTGGACCCAAGGTAAAGACACTCTTACCCGCTGTGAGCAGGAGGGAAAGACTTTATCTGCCGTAGGAGCACGTTATTTCACTCCCTTCGGCCTCATCCCAAGGCTAAAGAGGAGGGAAGATGTGGTTCCACAAATCACAGAAATTCTTTCCTCAACAGCAGGAAGATTCCCTTCCAGAGGCAGAGGACGGGAAATTTTTCTGGGAGACGCCGTCCCAGAGGCCCCCGCAACACTGGAGACCGCGAGTCCTTTCGTGGCTCTTCAGCCTCCCACACTCCATGAGGGATTGCCCGGCTGTGCTGCTCGGAGCCAGTCGGGTGCCGTTGCCAAGCACCTTAAAGCCTGGTGGTCTATTGCTCAGGACAGATGGGTGCTTCGGATTATTGCCGGAGGTTACACCATTCCCTTCACACACTCACCCCCACCGTCCAAAAAAATCCCGGACCCACCACCCAGTCAAAGGGAAATTGCAGCCGTAGAAGCTTCAAAGCTGCTAGAAAAAGGAGTCATCCAACCGTCCCCACAGACCAGATCGGATCCGAAATTACTCAAGGTTCTTTTAGTGCCAAAAGACAGGGGACCTGAGACCCATTTTGGATCTCAGCAAACTAAACCAGTCCGTCATGAAGTCCAAATTCGAATGGTCACTTTACAATCCATTCTCCCATTGTTGGAGAAAGATGTTTGGATGTGCTCCATAGATCTCAAGGACGCCTATTATCACATACCGATACATCAGGCGTCCAGGAGGTATCTGCGCTTCAGCCTGGGAGACAGTCATTTCCAATTTTGTGCACTGCCCTTTGGTCTCACCACAGCCCCCAGGGTGTTCACCAAGTGTTTGGCAGTAGTGACTGCTCACCTGAGGAGTCTCGGATTCCAAGTGTTTCCCTATCTGGACGACTGGCTCCTGACTGCCACCACCAGGCATCTACTACTAGAGAACCTACAAGCCACCATCTCCTGGGTGCTTCCTGGGAATTACATTCAACTGGTCAAAGTCTGTCTTGCTGCCTTCTCAGCGCATAAGATTCATAGGAGCAGAGATAGACTCAAAATTAATGCGAATCTTCCTTCCTACAGAAAGGATACAAACATTACAAGATCAAGTCCGAGCCCTGCTTCTAAGATCCAAAGCCCCAGCCAGGATGGTCCTGCAACTTTTAGGTTCAATGTCTGCCACGGTTCTCCTAGTTCCTCTGGCAAGATTGCACATGAGGATTCTTCAGTGGCTGTTATTGACACAATGGTCTTTACAGGATCTCACCCTCAATCATCACATACTGATTACAGAAACGTGCAAACGGGACCTCCGCTGGTGGCTTCTGCCATCCAATCTGAATCAGGGAAGACCTTTTGTTATACCCTCTCCGGTGGCCACCTTGACAACGGATGCCTCCCAGACGGGTGGGGGGCATTGTCTGGGCAGGTCAGTTCAGGGTTCTTGGCTTCCAAACGAAACATTTCTCCATATCAATGTGTTGGAAATGAGGGCTGTACTTCTGTCCCTACAAGCCCTCCACAAGTTTCTCCCTCAAGGCATTATCGCCATCCACACAGACAACATGTCGGTGGTCTGGTATCTAAACAAACAAGGAGGGACCAGATCTTACCCCCTTTGCAGAGAGGCCATGAGGGTGTGGGAATGGGCAGTGGCTACCAAGCGCTTCCTGGTAGCGACCCACATTCCAGGAAAATCCAATGTATTGGCAGACAGACTGAGCAGGACTATTCTCTCTCCTCACGAGTGGTCTCTGAACGAAACAGTAGCAGCTCCGATTTTCAAAAGATGGGGGATTCCGTGCTGCGACCTGTTTGCAACACCACAAAACACGAAGTGCAAAAGGTTCTTTTCCTTGACCCCGCGTCAAGGGAGGCAGCTACGGATGCTCTAGTCCAACCTTGGCCAACAGGACTGCTTTATGCTTTCCCTCTGATTCCACTCCTCCCCAAAGTCATCCAGAAAGCTTCCCAATTGGGGTCCACAATGATTCTAATTGCTCCGTACTGGCCTCGTCAGGTATGGTTCCCCTACCTACAGAAATATACTCTGGACGGTCCTTGGTTCTTGGATCTAACTCCGGACCTTCTGGTTCATCAGTCGGGACAACAGCACCAGTCCCTTCACACTTTGAAATTAACAGCTTGGCTCCTCCACTTCCGACTTTAGTCAGAAATCACACCTTGGACCCGGACGTTATTCACATTTTATCTTCAGCCCACAAACCCACCACTAAGAAATTGTATCACAGTAAGTGGAAGAGGTTTGCTATCTGGGCTCAACTCAGAGGCTTAGACCCTATTACTGCCCGATACCAGAGGTCTTGAAATTTTAACATCCTTGTTTAATCAAGGATCTTCAGTCTCTACTATTAAAGTCCAACTAGCAGCTATCTCCAAATTTCACGAATCCATAGACCCACCGTTGATGAGCAGCAGATTATGTAAAACTTTTATGAAAGGTGCTGTGCTTTTAAGACCCCCAGTTTTTCATCCTGTGCCTCCGTGGGATCTTGATTTGGTACTTCGTGCCTTAACATCTTCCCCCTTTGAACCAGCTGCTACATGTGAGTTGAAATATCTGTCCTGGAAAACTGCCTTCTTAATTGCAATTACCTCTGCAAGAAGAGTTTCAGAACTTCAAGCCCTATCTATCAAACCACCGTACTTGATTTTTCACAAGGATAGAGTATCACTTAGACCTAATCCATCTTTTGTCCCAAAAGTTTGCTCTAATCTCTGTCTCCAACAATCTTTAGAGCTACCAGTTTTCTTTCCAAAATTTTCAAACAAAGCGGAATATACCTTCCATACGTTGGATGTTCACAGGCAATTACGCTTCTATCTAGATAGGACTCAGCAAATTCGGAAAACAGATCAATTGTTTGTGTCCTTTTCAGATAATAAACTGGGTAAAACCATCACTAAAGCTACTATTGCCAAATGGATCAGAGATTGCATAACTCAAGCTTATTCCTCTTCAAATAAGCAACTTACAACATCTGTCAAAGCTCACTCTACTAGAGCTATGGCTACCTCTATTGCATTCCATTCCAAGCTCGCTATTTCTGAAATTTGTGCTGCGGCTACTTGGTCCAACCCACACTTTCATTTCCCACTATAAATTGGATGTGGCATCTAAAGGACGAGCATCATTTGGTTCCACGGTACTCAGGAGTGTTTTCCAGTGAGCCACCCAGGATTTAGGTGCTAGGGACGCTGTCCCATCAGTCAGAATGTAGGCGAGATAGGATCACATAACATCTTTTAGTTATGTACTCACCATAACTTCAGATGTTTGGGATCCATCTCCTACATTCCTAATACCCACCCTCCTTCCCCTGCCTTGGAGATCAGAAGAGATTGAGCGGTTTGGGTTCTACTGTTTTTTATCTTGTATCATCTGTCAATGTTATATAAGCAGTGCATGCGTGTGTGCATGTATGCGGACAAACTAGATCTGGGGGACTGGTAGTGGTGCATCCTGGGATATAGTAAGCTCAGCCAATAAGAGACTTCGCTCTTTGGCATAAGCGTGCCGAGTCGGAGCCGAGGATCGGCTCCGAACCCATCAGTCAGAATGTAGGCGAGATGGATCCCAAACATCTGAAGTTATGGTGAGTATATAACTAAAAGTTTTATGCTTTTCCCCCTCTGCCTCTATTCTCCAAAGTTCTACTAAAAGTCAAACAGGACAACCCAAAAATTATTCTTATTGCTCCAGATTGGCCTCGCCAACACTGGTACCCACTCCTGCGCAATGTGTCACACCCTCCACCGTGGCTTTTATGCTTTTCCCCCCTCTGCCTCTGCTCTCCAAAGTTCTACTAAAAGTCAAACAGGACAAAGCAAAAATGATTCTGATTGCTCCAGATTGGCCTCGCCAACACTGGTACCCACTCCTGCGCAATGTGTCACATCCTCCACTGTGGCACCTGTCTCAGACACCTTACTTACTGTCTCAGCAGAACAACCAAATTCTGCACACACAGCTCCAAACTTTGAATCTTGCAGCGTGGCTAATCGCCTAAATTCACCCTTAGCATCCCTCAGCAACCCTGTGATGGATGTCATTTTGGAGGCGAGAAGGCCTAGTACTAGAAAATTGTATGCTGACAAATGGAAAAGATTCTGTGCCTGGAATCAATCACAAGGAATAAGCACAGCAGTGCCCAATATTCCTCAGATTTTACAATACTTAACTGAGATGCTTCAAAAGGGCCTGTCCTTTCTTCCATAAAAATCCATGCCTCCGCCATTTCAGCTCATTACAGCACAGAACCTCCTCTCTTCTCTCATCCTCTGCTAAAGCAGTATCTCAGAGGGGCCAAAAACTCAAGACCACCCAGGAGAGCTCCAACCCCTGCCTGGGACCTCAATTTTGTATTGGAAAAACTCACTCTCCCTCCTTTCGAGCCAGCTGCTACTGCAGACTTAAAATTTCTCTCCTGGAAAACAGCTTTCCTTTTAGCAGTCACTTCATCTAGAAGGATTTCTGAATTACAGGCTCTTATGGCAGTTAAACCTTTCATTATTTTTCATGCAGACAGGGTGCCTCTCAAGACAAATCCATCCTTCATGCCTAAGGTGGTATCCAGTGTGGTTCTTAATCAGACCATTCATTTGCCAACTTTCTTTCCCAATCCACAAAACAAGGGGGAGCGGATTCTGCATTCATTGGATGTACACAGACATCTTAGATTTTACTTAAACAGGACAAAATCTCCAAGAAAATCAGAACTACTGGTGGCATTTGCTGCAGCGGCAGAGGGAAAGGCTATTACAAAGCAGACTATTTCCAAATGGGTAAGCCATTATATTCGTTTCTTCTATATGCACCATGGTAAGGGATCAAATCTCATTCCACCAGGGCTGCATCTACTTCTACAGCCTTTCTCAGAGGTGTTCCTACCAGAAACATTCTAGAAGCTGCTACCTGGAGCTCAGTTCATGTGTTCACCAAACATTACCATTTACCTTTCTTCTGTAAATCCAGAGCTGGCTGTGCCACTGCTGTCCTGCAGGACCTTATAGCTGGTCCTAATGCTGTATAAGATCAGGTCACTTTTCAGTCTCATCCAGATCCTCCAGAAGTCTTCTTCCCTTTGGTATGGATAGAGTGATGAGCTTCCTCAAGGCTCAAATTGAGTTGGGCTTGCTGTCGACTCCTGCCCAGTTGACTAGGGGACCCTGTCCGTCTACAGGACTTCACTGTCTAATACAACAAGCTTTGGAATGTCAGGACTAGGGGATTTCTAGTGAGAGGGCAATGGTTTTGAGTGTTCTTCACCTTCTCATCCCCGTCAGGATCCCTGGCTGGTTCTGGATCTGCTTCATTCGGACCAATCAGCGCTTCATCTCAGAGAGGTCTGTGCGAGTTCCCTAGAGGTAAGTTTGGTTCTAGATTTGTCAGATCGTTACCTTCCCTTGTAGCCAGTATTGTACGGAGGCTTCGGTGCTGCATCGGGGTGTCTTCTTCCTTCCCAGGTGGCCCCTGCCACTGGGTAGGGGGGAGGAGCGTCGTCCAGTCAGTCAGCCTTTGGGGCAGCAGAGAGGATTTTCTCCAGTTTGGCAGTTGCTTCTACTTGTCTAGGTCCTCCCAAGCCTCTTAGGTTTGGGTGTTGAGGCCTCATCTTCCTCACAGGGTAAGCCCTTCCACGAATGCCTTCAGGTGGGCATTGCCCCACTTGGGGTACCAGTGTCTTCTGAGTCCTCCCCTGAGCCCACTGTGGGAGGAGCCCCTTCAGAAGAAAACGTGTAAAAGGAGGCACCTGGACTCCCCCAGAGAGTCCTTAACTGAGAACATGAATTTTGAGGAGGGAGACTGGTCCCCCAGTCTTCTGCCTGAGGAAATGTCCTTCGGGGCCATCCTTGAGGTTCTTAACCAAAGAGGTGGTTGGTCTTCCCCAGTCCCATCTTTGGAGGAATCCGTGTTCCTGAATGCCTTCGGGACAGGCCCATCTTGTACCTTTGTTCCTCCTTGCAAACAAGCTTGTAGACCTTATCGCCAGTAGGGCTTGGAAGGAGCCAGACACGATGGAATGTGTGCCCAAAAAAGCTGACAGATTCCTCAATGCTCCCAAGGATAGAACTTTTTGGAGTAAGGGTGTTCCAGTTGATGCCATCATGGTGACTGCTGCTACTAAGAAGGGGCAGGCTGAGCAAAACTCCTCTGTCTATCCCCAGAACAGGGAGTCCTGGGCGATCGATTTTCAGAAAGCGTGCATTTGCCTCACCTACCTTTAAACTGAGAGCAACTAATTACTTGGCCCATTTTACCTGGCTTCAGAGGGACCTGGTCTCGGAACTTACCACTTCCCTGTCAGAGCTGTTGCCTCCGGAGAGTCTCAAATTGGTTTCTCCAGGGCTGTCTCCTCTAACCTCTCTAGCTTTTGCTTCGATGAGGTTGATCTCCAGTACTGCATAGGCCACTTCTCAAGCAGCAGGCACCAACATTGTTATTTGATGGCATGCCTGGCTTTGCCTTTGCGGGGTTGTGGAACCCTTTAAAGCATCTTTTACTGATGCTGCCATTGATGGATCCACCTTGTTTGGACCATCTGTTAAGAATACCTTGACTTGCAGCACGAAGGAAGGCAGGACTCTCTCCACAGTGATCAAGTTTTCTACTCCACAATGGTCTTTTTCTAAGACCCCAGAGAGGAAGTAAGAAACTTTTTGGTTCTGGAGGACTCTGTCTTCCTTTCAGGATGCTCTCCAGGAATCCTCTTCCACAAGCCGGGGCAGGGGATTCACTGGCAGATGCCATCTCAGAGGCAGAGGGACTCCGCAGAACCAGGGCTCCTGAGAATCTTTCTCAGAGAAGCCCTTTCATTGTTCCTGAAATACTGCCTAACTGTCCTGCCCTGGAGGCAGTAGGGAGTCGAGACTCCCTTCACCCACTAGCCTGTACAAATCTCACCTCAGATTAGTGGGTGCTAAAAATTATTTCCATGGTGCTTCATTCCCTTTTCCCAGCCCCCTCCATTTCGCAGATTTTTCTCGGATGTTCCACCCTGCCAAAGGAAGTTTGCCTCTCTGGAGGTTAAAGACCTTCTTCTAAAAAGAGCCATCCAAGAGATCCCAACAGGACAACAAGGGTCCGGAACTTACATTTGCTTTTCCTTGGTGCCAAAGAAGACCAGGGACTTATGATTTTGGACCTCAGTGAGCAAAAAGTACAGGTTCCAGATGATCACTTCAGTCCATTCTGCCTCTCTTGTACAAGGAAGATTGGATGTGCTCAGTGGATCTCAAGGACGCGTACTATAATGTAAAAATCGACAGACGCTCCAAGAGACACCACACTTTTGGCTAGGGGCCAGTCATTATCCGTTCAGAGCCCTGCCCTTTGGACTCACCACAGCCCCCCCCCGGCAGTTTACCAAATGCATGGAAGTGGTGGCAGCGCATCTCCGGCTGCAAGGTTCCCAGGTATTTCCGTACCTGGATAATTGGCTCCTCACTGCTGCTACGAGGCATAGACTATCCATGGCCACCAGTTGTGTCCTTAGTCTTTTTCAGTCTCTAAGCATCGCAGTGAATCTTCCCAAATTTAATCTAGTACCGATCCAAAATCTGGAGTTCATTAGTGTCCAACTGGACACAGTATCAGAGACTGGAGCACTGACTCCTCACAGGGTGCATCTAATTTGAGATCATTTCTCTCTTGCTGGATCTGCCATGCCCATCAGCTCACTTGATTCTACAAACTTTAAGTTCGATGGCAGCTGCAGTTCAGTTGGTTCCTTTTGCCAGGTATCACATGAGGGTTCTCCAGTGGACCCTGGCAGTCCAGTGGCCATTCTGTCTCAATGCATGTCCATAAAGTTGACCCAGGTGTGCAGGACTCATCTTACTTTGGTGGCTTCAGTCTCAGGATCTATGTTTAGGCAGGCCATTTTGTCTTCCCCTGCCCAAGGCCACAGTGACCACAGATGCCTCCCTGTTATGGTGGAGGTGGGTGGCATTTTCCGGTCAGGACAGTTCAAGGACTGTAGTCCCCCACAGAGACCAAATTGCACATAAATGTTCAGGAGATGAGAGCAGTCCTGACTTTGAAAGCCTTTCAGGAATGCCTCCCTCTGGAGACCATAGAAATTCAGACAGATAACATGGCTGCTGTTTGGTACATCAGCAAGCAATGGGGGGAACACTGTCTTATCCTCTGTGCAGAGAGGCGATGAGAGTGTGGGAATGGGTGAGGTCTTCCAGGCACTTTCTTCTTGCAACTCGCATTCCTTGGAGTTCCATCGTGTTGGTCGACAGACTCAGTAGGTCCATCTTTAATCCTCGCGAGTAGTCCCTGAGTCCGTCAATGGCGAAACAAATCTTCAGACATTGGGGTCAGTTTTGCTGTGATCTCTGACTCCCCCAGTCAGCCACAAATGCAGCAATTACTTTGCCCTGATCCCCCCAGTAGGGGTGTCACTTAGGGACACAATAGTCCACGATTGGCCTCCAGGTCTCCTCTATGCTTACCCTCCCATTCCTCTAATACCCAAAGTCTTTCAGAAAGCTCATTGCCTGAAGACTCCTCTTATCCTCCTTGCCCCTTTCTGGCCTCATCAGGCGTGGTTCTCCTACCTGAGGTCTCATCTGAAGTGTCCTCCTTGGATACTAGATCCCTCTCCGAATCTTGTTTACCATCCTTGGGCCTTCCACTTACCAATCTCCAGACCTTTCGTCTAACTGCATGGTTTCTCTAGTTCCAGTAGTCCTTTCTCAGTCCAGGCTTCCTTCCTTGGTGAGGAACATTATTTTGGCTTCTCAAAAAACATCTATTAAGAAGGTGTATTCATCTATTAAGAAGGTGTATTCCAGTTGATGG